>NC_134820.1:28247823-28385323 GCF_046742065.1 Oratosquilla oratoria | reverse complement strand
AATTAAACTGAATTTGGACTGGATTTGAATAAGTGGCTCACACCTTGAGACTACCTTGTTGAGATTTGACTTAATTTGAACTGGAAGTGGACTGAATTTGGACTGGATTTGGACTGGAATTAAACTGAATTTGGACTGGATTTGAATAAGTGGCTCACACCTTGAGACGACCTTGTTGAGATTTGACTTAATTTGAACTGGAAGTGGACTGAATTTGGACTGAATTTGGACTGGATTTGAACTGAATTTGAATAAGTGGCTCACACCTTGAGACGACCATGTTGAGATTTGACTTAATTTGAACTGGAAATGGACTGAATTTATACTGGATAAGGACTGGAATTAGACTGGATTTGGACTGGATTTGAGTAAGTGGCTCACACCTTGAGACGACCATGTTGAGATTTGACTTAATTTGAACTGGAAATGGACTGAATTTGGACTGGATAAGGACTGGAATTAAACTGGATTTGGACTGGATTTGAGTAAGTGGCTCACACCTTGAAACGAACCTTGTTGAGATTTGACTTAATTTGAACTGGAAGTGGACTGAATTTATACTGAATTTGGACTGGATTTGAACAAGTGGTTCACATCTTGAGACAACCTAGTTGAATTTTGGTTTAATCAGAACTGGATTTGGACTGGAATTAAACTGAATTTGGACTGGATTTGAATAAGTGGCTCACACCTTGAGACGACCTTGTTGAGATTTGACTTAATTTGAACTGGAAGTGGACTGAATTTGGACTGGATTTGGACTGGAATTAAACTGAATTTGGACTGGATTTGAATAAGTGGCTCACACCTTGAGACGACCTTGTTGAGATTTGACTTACTTTGAACTGGAAGTGGACTGAATTTATACTGAATTTGGACTGGATTTGAACTGAATTTGGACTGGATTTTGAATAAGTGGCTCACACCTTGAGACGACCTTGTTGAGATTTGACTTAATTTGAACTGGAAGTGGACTGAATTTATACTGAATTTGGACTGGAATTAAACTGAATTTGGGCTGGATTTGAATAAGTGGCTCACACCTTGAGACGACCATGTTGAGATTTGACTTAATTTGAACTGGAAATGGACTGAATTTATACTGAATTTGGACTGGATTTGAACAAGTGGTTCACATCTTGAGACAACCTAGTTGAATTTTGGTTTAATCAGAACTGGATTTGGACTGGAATTAAACTGAATTTGAACTGCATTTGAACAAGTGGCTCACACCTGGAGGTGCCTTGTCGGGAACAGTTTCTGATCACGATGATAATCGTCAAGATCACCACCCAAGTAGATTTTCACTTAACGAGCTCATTCGGGGCAAGGAGGTCGTTGAGATGTTTTGCAGATGTTACATTTAAGTTACACTGAAGCGAAGATGGAAAATGGGTTGTAAAACTAGTCTTTATTGGCCGAGGTAATGCTCATCACCCACCTGAACCTGTTGACCCATTTAAGAGCCTTGAGAAAGAGAGCTGCTTGTATAAATGTCTCGGTGAAGAGAGGGAAGGAGATGAGAGGGGACTTTGGTGAGAAGATTGGTGTATAACATTTCTCATTACGGAGAGAGAGAGAGAGAGAGAGAGAGGGGAAAAAGATGAAAACGACCCGTGAGAAACAGAAATAAACGTAAAATGACTAAATAGAGTAAGAATATAAGAGAACTTTAAGAAAAAAAAATTAAATTCTCAGTAGAGTGAGTAGAGATAAGAGAGTTGAGAAAAAGGATGCGAAATTTTCTCAGTTGAGTGAGATGAGAGAAGATAAGAGACCTTTGAGAAAGAGGATTTGAAATTTTCTCAGTTGAGTGAGGAGGGAAGATAAGAGATTTTTGAGAAAGAGGATGTGATTTTTTCTCAGTTGAGTGAGGAGAGAAGATAAAAGACCTTTGAGAAAGAGGATGTGATATTTTCTCACTTGAGTTAGGAGAGAGGATAAGAGACCTTTGAGAAAGAGGATGTGATATTTTCTCAGTTGAGTGAGGAGGATAAGAGACCTTTGAGAAAGAGGATGTGAAATTTTCTCAGTTGAGTGAGAAGATAAGAAGATAAAAGGAAAACAAGAGGTGCCAGGCAATACAAACCTCACCCGGCAAAGTTTATTTTGATGCTAATAATCAAAGGCTCTATGAGGAGGAGTTTTGTATCGTGTCATATGCAGTTTCGTATATTATATGTATAAATATATTATGTACAAATTATATGTATAAAAATTGCTTTTTGGCTACCTCCCTTATAAGGGGGGAAAAGCCTTTGGTATATATATAAATGGGCAGGAGATTTTCTCTTAAACAAGTAGAGTTAAATGTGATTGCTAGTTCTGCTTTTTGTATATTCTTAAGATATTCTCCTTGTGTCTTAAGGTGGTCTTATTGTCGCTATTGAGTTCTGAGATGATTTCTCCGTAGGTGGTCATCTGTGCTGCCAAATCGCGATTTCGAGTCTCTAATTTCGTATATGTCGATAATGACCGACATCTGTCTAAAGCCGTGTAACGGTCACTACCCAGACTCAAAAAAAAAAAAAAAAAAAAAATCATGGACATACTATTTGGAATTGGATGTACTATGAACATACAAACGCTTTATGACTGAAATTAGTCGACTTCATTCGGTGTGTTTTGCATTTTATTAATAATTTATTTTATTTTCTTCCGTAGGTACGTTGCGGACGCTGGAATTTGAGTAAAGTACAGTCGACATTGTTTGCAATGAAATCCAGGAATTGAGATTTTAATCCTGGAATTAAACCCTTCATTTCCGTGGTCACCCCACACACGACTTGACGGCGCAGTGGTAGAGTTCGCGGCCTCCACTACGGCAGTCCGGGTTCGAATCCCACTCAGGGCTGAAATAATTTCAGTATCGCTGCGCTGCGAGTCGTTACTCCAACTCTTGTGGGCGGAGAGTTGTGTGCGTGCAAGGTCCCAGCATTACTGTATGTTCCGCTACGTCAATTGGAAAGGAGTTAGCTAATGTGTATTAATGGAAGAACAGACACGGCTTTGGTCAGCGCCCACGGATACTGAAAGGAACAATGTAGATACTACAAGCTCGATCTACGTGAAGACGTGGAGGAAGGGGTGTGTGTGTGGGGAGGGGGCTTAAATCCTTAGTGGGGGGGTTAGATCTTTAGGGGGGTAGGGGGGTTAGATCTTTATTGGGGTAGGGGGAGCTTAGATCATTAGGGGTTAGGGGGGCTTAGATCTATAGGGGGTAGGGGGGCTTAGATCTTCAGGGAGGTATGGGGGCTTAGATGTTTAGGGGAGCTTAAATCGTTAGGGGGAGGGGGCTTAGATCTTTAGGGGGGTAGGTGGGCTTAGAACTTTAGGGGGTTAGTGGGGCTTAGATCTTTATGGGGAGCTTAATTTTTTAAGGGGGGTAGGGGGCTTAGATCTTTAGGGGGTAGGGGGCAAAGATCCTTAGGGGGGCTTAGATCTTTAGGGGGTAGGGGGGCAAAGATTCTTATGGGGGCTTAGATCTTTAGGGGGGTAGGGGGCTTAGATCTTTAGGCGGTAAGGGGGCTTAGATCCTTAAGGAAGGCTAGGGAGGGGGGATTTTCCCTTAGTTGAATAAAATCGCTTAAAGACGGAGTTGAAGTACTGGAACCTTGATGCACAGGAAGACGAGATCGAAGGCGAGTCTCTGCGTATTCAAACCGTTCTCGCGTCAGCCACACGCGAGGGCCTCCTAGGATACGCAACTCTCCCCCTAACTCCCCTACTCCGCTCTCTATCTCTCTCACTCACTTTCTCCTCCCCCTCCTCTCTCTCTCTCGCTGCCTCTCTCTCTCTCTCTCTCACACACACACACACACACACACACACACACACACACCAATATGCCCTTCTTTGTACCTATTCGTATTTTCTTGTAATTTGTGTGTGTGTGTGTGTGCGCGCGCGCGCGCGTTTCAACATGGTCATGGATCGCGTGCTGGACCTGTGATCGGCAGCAGTTTCACATCCAGGTGACAGCTCCCGAACTCAAATGGCTCAATCAATGGCTAGTGCTCTGACCTTACAAACATACACACACACACACACACACACACACACACACACACACACACACACACACACACACACACACACACACACACACACACGCCGTCTTGCTTAATGGAGGTAGCTTGTAGCATTGTGATGCTTCTCAACCTCTGGACGGGCTTGAACTCGGTTCCACCGAGGTAGCAGGCGGAGACGCTATCTACTTCACCTGCAAGCCATGTGTGTATTAGTATATGTGTGTGTGTGGGTGCGTGTGTATTTACCGAGTTGTATCTTACAGGAAGGGGAGCTATAATCGTGGTGTCCCGTCTTCGTATCTCGCAGTGTCTAGTTTGTTCTTAAATTCGTGGATAGTTTTTGCACACACTACTATTTTATCCAGTTTGTTGTGTGTGTGTGTGTGTGTGTGTCTGTGTGTGTTTTACAACCCTATTGTTGTTATTGTTCAACATGGTCTTATCCGTCTGTTGCCTTGATATATATATATATATATATATATATATATATATATATATATATATATATATATATATATATATATATATATATATATACTGTATATACACACACTGTTAAACACGACAGCATTTTGACACTGATTAATTTTTTTACTAATCAGTGTCAAAATGCTGTCGTGTTTAACACTGTGTATTAGTGAGAATCTGCGCCCGAAATATACAATATATATATATATATATATATATATATATATATATATATATAGATATATATATACACACACATATATATGTATATATATACAAAGGATTACAAAGGCAGAGCATGCTGACAGGAGACCTTTACGTCCATAACTAGGTCGGATGCGAAAAAAATATAATAATGATTATATATATATATATATATATATATATATATATATATATATGTATATATATATATATATATATATGTATATATATATATATATATGTACATGTATATATTATATATATGTATATATAAATATGTATATATATATATATATATATATACATATATATATATATATATATATATATATATATATATATATATATATATATATATATATAATTTCTGTGTAACCCAAACCAAAATTGTTAAGAGAAGGATGGGCCTGACAGGGCCAGAGATCGGTGCCATGGAGGCCGCGAGAGTTCGAAGGAAGGAAGAGGAGGAGGAAGAGGAAGATGAGGAGGAGGAGGAGGAGGAGGAAGAGGAGAAGTATGAGGAGGAGCAGGAAGAGGAGGAGGAGGAAGAGGAGAAGGAGGACGAGGAGAAGTAGAGGAGGAGGAGGAGTAGGAAAAGGAGGAGGAGGAGGAGGACAACCTGGTTGGTCAAAGGTTATTGGGGATGTCTTCAGCGGACCGTGGTTCGAGGAGCTGGAAACCCGGTGGTTGGATAGCCTTAAGCCAGTGGTCACACTCCTACTCCTACGCGCGTGGGGCCCCGTCTGGGTTTTTGCTTAACCTGACCGTGTGTAGGTTGAGAAATGAAAGGGTTTGTATCATCTACATGTGTGTGTGTGTGTGTGTGTGTGTGTGTGTGTGTGTGTGTGTGATCATAGTCTTGGATCACGTGTTGGGCTCGTGATCAACAACTGTCACCCTTACACACACACACACACACACACACACACACACACACACACACACACACACACACACACATATTAATCCCCACTACCTCCCCCTTGCCCAAGGAGGACAGTAACGGTTTGCAGTTTTAACGAATGGTTCAAAGCGTGAGCGGGACTTGAACTATTGTTGTCATATTTGTGCGTGCGTGCGTGCGTGCTTGTAGAAGACGACGGTGACATAATAGGGTTTCGAATTCCATCTTAGGGACATTATCGCCGTGGCCACGATGTCTTGAGTGTTGGGGAAGGGGCCATTAGGAACCCTTAATGGGTCTCCGGTGTCGAGGAGTCTGAGGGTCAATCTTCGCAGAGTCCATGAACGCCCCGGTGGACGTCCATTGGAGCTTGCTGGAGGGATTTCTGGATCTTTCTCTGTCTCGCTCTCTATCTCTTTTCTCTCTCTTTTCTTCTCTCTCTTTCTCATTCTCCTCTCTCTTTCTCATTCTCCTCTCTCTTTCCCTTTCTCTCCTTCGCTCTCTTTCTCTCTCTCCTTTCTCCCTCTCTTTCTCTTTCTCTTTCCCTCTCTATCTCTTTCTTTGCTCTCTCTTCCTCCCTTTCTCTATTTCTCTCTTTCCCTCCCCCCCTCTCTCTCTCCCCCCCTCTCCCCCCCCCCCTCCCTCCCTCTCTCTCTCCCCTCTCTCTCTCTCTCCCTCTCTCTCTCTCTCTCTCTCTCTCTCTCTCCCTCTTCCTCCATCTCTCTCTCTCCCCCCCCCCCCCCTCTCTCTCTCTCTCTCTCTCTCTCTCTCTCTCTCTCTCTCTCTCTCTCTCTCTCTCTCTCTCGCTCTTTCCCCCTCCTCTCCCCCTCTCTCTCGTTCAGGAAACTCAATCCGAAAAAAGAAAAATCATGGAGTAGCCAAAATAAATTCTTCATAATGCATCACCGTAGCAGAAAAGATAAAACAAGAATTAACCTTTAAGGTCGAGGGTGAAGGTCATCCTCAAACTCCCAGAGGTCCTTCTGAAGGTGAATGGAAAAGGTCTTTAAGGTGGTACTTGGGGTAGGGAGTAGGGGGTGAAGCGGGTTAGGGGGAGTGTAATTAGATGGTTCAGTGCCTTGGTTCTACGCGCTGGGTTCTCGGGAGGTTCCCTTGAGACCCACTGGGGGAGGTTCCCATGGACCCACTGGGAGAGCTTCCCTTGAGACCCACTAGGAGAGCTTCCCACGGAACGCCAAGAAAAGGAAACTAATAGTGGATTGTGCGATACCAAACGAGTTTACTTGGTGTTGGGAATGGATTCCAATATTTATTTGTTTATTTATTTATTTATTTATTATTATTATTTTTATTTGTTTTATTTTATTATTTATTCATTTTTATAATTATTATTATTATTATTTTATTTTTATTTGGTGTTAGGAGTGGATTCCATTATTTGATTTATTTATTATTGTTTTTTAGTTTTCATGACAATTCTGGTACTTACAAGGATTGGTTCTTCACAGAACTCTACCACTGCGCCACGAGTGTGTGTGTGTGTGCGTGCGTGCGTGTGCGCATGAGTACAGATGTGTGTATACAAAAGAGAAATCCTTAAGCCGTTTAAGGGCTTTACACTTGGGTTTATGGACTTTGAACCTTCTAAGTAGTCATAACATTTCCCTCTTCTCTCTCTCTCACTCTCTCTCTCTCTCTCTCTCTCTTTTTTTTTTTTTTTTTTTTTTTAACCATATTCGCTTCGAGAGCTTCGGGAAGATTATTGGATTCTCGTTTTACGCCTGTGTTCAGCGATTGCAGAGGAAAGGCAAAAGACAAATTTTACGATCCATAAACCTCCTATTTTGGTGCCAATTTGTTTTGACGCTTGTTCCTTCAAAAAGTCAACACCTATCCACCCCTCACTCAATCACTCACTCCCTTCTCTCTCTCTCTCTCTCTCTCTCTCTCTCTCTCTCTCCTCTCTCTCTTTTTCTTCCCTTCCCTCTCTCTCTCTCTTTCTCTCTTTCTCTCTTTCTCTCGCTCTTCCCTCTTTTCCTTTTCCCTTCCCCCCCTCACTCAATCACTCACTCCCTTCTCTTCTTCTCATCCACCCTTACATTTCATCCATCTCTCTCTCTCTCTCTCTCCCTCTTTCTCCTTTTCCTGTTTGCTTTCAATCCAACCCTGTAACATCTGTCCTTATTTGTGTATATGTACCTATTATTTGTGTGAATGTGTGTGTGTGTGTGTGTGTGTGTGTGTGTGTGTGTGTGCGCGTGTGTGTTTTCCTCTTCCACATCATCCTTCACAGACGTCTGTGCTTAAGATTTGTATTCATGTGCCAAATATGGTTATATGATGTTTTATGTGTGTACGTGTGCTTGTGTACGAACATACATACATAAGGACTTGCAATGATTACGTAATGTGGATTTTATTAAAAACTCCAAGTTGGGGGGTTGGGGGTTTAAGTTTACGTGTATCACAAGCCCCCCTTCCCCCCTTTCCCCCTCCCCTCCCCCACTTCCCCCTCCCCATTCCCCCCCTTCCATCCCTTCACCCCTTTCCCCCTTCGCCTTTCCCCTTTCCCCCTCCCCCCTTTCCCCTTCCCCCTTTACTCCTTTCCCCCTCCCCTTTTCCCTCCCCCCTTTCCCCATTTCCCCCTCCCCCTTCCATCCCTTCACCCCATTCCCCCACCCCTCCCCCTTTCCCCGTCCCCCTTTCCCTCTCCCTTTTCCCCTCCCCCCTTTCCCCTTCCCCCTTTCTCCCCTCCCCTTTCCTCATTTCCCTCTCCCCCTTTCCCTCCCCTCTTTCCTCCTTTCCCCCTCCCCTTCCCCCTTTCCCCCACCCCTCCCCCTTTCCCCGTCCCCCTATCCCCCCTTTCCCCTCCTTTCCCCCCTTCCCCCTCCCCCTTCCCCCCTTCCCCCCTTCCCTCCCTTCCCCCCCTCCTTCGCACAGACACCCATTGGATGTACAAGCCGATAGTGTCACTGTTTACATGCTAAATGTCTGCAAGACGGGCCGAGTACGAGCACCAGATGGCATTAACCTCTTTATCACGGTGACGCACTTTGTTTATTCTATTCTGGCTAAGTCCTGGTGGTGGTCTTTCGCGTCTGAAGGGGTCCTCCATGGACCGAGACCCCTTCACCCCCGAATCTGACCCTTCGGTGACCTGAGGTCGCGCGTACTTTGGTGAAGTTGAACTCATATGGCTTGGATGTCGCCATATTGTAGGGGTTGAGGAGTTAGTGTGAGTGTATTGAAGTTATCGCTTACTTCAGGGAAATTGTTGTTGTTGTTGTTGTTATTGTTGTTGTTGTTGTCTTGCATTAATGGAGACTGCCCGTTGAACTGAGGTCGTGGCTTGGGTTGCGGTATTTTCGTGTTGTTGGTGTAGTTGTTGTTGTTGTTGTTGTTGTTGTAGTTGTTGGTATGCCCTCGGTGTCACTCAGGTATGATACCAGAGTTAGGGAGGCAAATATTCGCCTCCCCAAGCACTTGACAGGTCCTCCACCCTGTATATGTTGTGATTGTGGCTGTGCTGTGCTGTGCTGGCCAGTGTTAAACAGTCTGTAGAAATCTGTGTTTTGTATGCAGCTTGGCAGTGAGGACATAAACCTTTATTTTTATTTTATTTGTTCGTTTATGTGTTTATTGTTGTACCCGTTCTACTCAATGACATCATCATCATCATCATCATCATCACTGACGTCTTCATGATAATCATCATCATCACTGTCATCATCACCATCATTATCGCATTACCATCCTCGGAATAGTCATCTTTGTATTCCAATTTCATAATCATACCGTATTATTACCATCAACAGCTGCAACGCTGGCAGCAGTGTCATTGACAGCAGCAGTAGTAAATGCAGCTGCAGAATTTGGAATAAAAACAACAGCTGCGTGCGCCTGAGGGGAATCCTTCAGACACCAGGAGAGCTGTGATCCAACAAAGCTCGTCTGTTGTGTGTGCCGAGTTCGATGCTTTTCTCCTTGTATTCTTTGCTATTGGAGAAGGGAAGCTGCGAGGAAGGGGTTGGTTGTGAGGGGGAGGGGTTAGAGTTGAACTGAACAATATGTTTATATATATATACATGTACATTATGTATGTATATATGTATGTACTTTTTGCACTGAAGATGTAATATACGAAAGCGCTCTGCTTCGTTAGTTTCTTTTTCCAAGTGGTCTACTTTGCATATATGTATGTATATATATATATATATATATATATATATATATATATATATATTTGCAAGTAGAATTGAATACGACAGCATTTTGACAATGATTCAACTTCTTAATATTTTCCATTTTTCTGATCAGTATTTTTCCTGCTGGGAGATGAGTACGAACAAGATTTCCATAGTACTCCATTTATTAAATCGAGGTTTCGTCTTCAAAGAGATATCTTCATGATTGACATAATTTTGTAATGTTAAAAAAAATGGTAGCAGATGGGTCTTCTAATCATGAAGTCCCGGGATCGACGCTTCGCGACTGCTGGATTTGATTATTTGAAAGACATCACGTATATATATATATTGTCATGGCTGTGTTCATAGTGGCGTACTTTTTAGCTTTTGTTTTGGCTGACCTAGGACGGGCTTGTTCAGGTTGTATGAACCGTCTAGGTACCGTAGGAGGTCTTAGTGGTCGAAAGCCCTCGTAAGCAGTATGTTGATTAGCGTTAACCAGCATAAGAATCTGTAAGTCATGTGACCCTGTTCTTGTGTTTAGGAGAGAGGTCATAAGCAAGGAAGTATTGGTTTGGGAGATAAAGAAGTGATGGTCTTAGCTTTGAGTGGCGTGATGGTAGTGGGAGCAAGATTCTTGACGTCACTAATGGTACGGTGGTATAGGGCTCTCTTTCTCTCACCTCTCTCTCTCTCTCTCTCTCTCTCTCTCTCTCTCTCTCTCTCTCTCTCTCTCTCTCTCTCTCTCTCTCTCACACACACACACACACACACACACACACACACACACACACACACACACACACACACACACACACACACACACACACACACACTCTCTCTCTCTCTCTCTCTCTCTCTCTCTCTCTCTCTCTCTCTATCTCTCTCTCTCTCCTCTCTCTCTCCTCTCTCTCTCTCTCTCTCTCTCTCTGTCTCTCTCCTTCCTTCTTTAAAAAGGTTTTATTTGGTCTTTGTTGGTGTTCGCTACATAGTGACAGTAACATTCTCGGTGGGTTCGGGAAGCCATGTTCAAACTAAGATAACCTTCCTCTTCTAGTTTATAGTGACGGAGCTAACTGTATCGTTCATTAACGCAACATAAAGGTAGATGGACGAGACCTATTAGTCCTTAAAAGGACTGGGTACAGAAGAAGAGGACGGCGGTCGTCCGGTTGCTGGTACTGTTAGTGACCGCGAAGAAGACGACCGACATCAAGACGGTCTTCGGTACTTACAAAGGATAACAAAGGAAGAGCATGCCGGCAGGAGACCTTTTGGTCCGTAACTAGGTCGGATGCGTCAGTGATAACCAGCGCTTCTGTCTTTAGGGACGACATCGCGCCCAAGAGGAGTCAACACATGGAGTTGGCCAAGAAGTCCAAAAAAGGGTGATTTGGTTCAGAGGGAGTTGGGTTAGGTTTGGGCGAATCTATCTGAGGTGGAGACTCAAGAAGTAAAACAGGAAGCTGGAGAGATTTGATGAAGAGGGCCAAAGGACCTCAAGAGTCTCTGTGACCATAAGACATTAGATATACTAACTAGAAAGTGTCTCAAGAGTTTCTGTGACCATAAGATATTAGATTCACTAACTAGAAGTAAAATCGGAAACTGGATAGATTTGATGAAGAGGACCAAGGGACCTCAAGAGTTTCTGTGACCATAAGACATTAGGCATACTAACTAGAATGTGTCTGCTCATTAGTCTATAGATGCCTTAGTGGATATGGTATGATCACCCCAGGAGAGACTAACAAGAATCTGAAACCGTCACCCTTGCCTTCTGTGTTCGGACATCAGCTCAGGCAGCAGCTACTGAAGCCCTTGGGATGGAACCTTAGCCTCTTCACGAACAAGGCGAGACAGGAGACCAACGCGCTGAAAGGGACACACCATAGTTCCACCAGAAGCTTCCTCTTCTTCTTCTGGAAAACATTGAGGACCTCCGGTCTTGGGAGAGTTCGACCGGCCGCTGACGTTCTTCTCCTTCGTCTCCCCTTCGGCATTGATTCTTGGCAAGCTCCCAACCAGAGGCCAGGCTTATCCCTACCTTCTACGGGCTGTCTCGTTACATGTGGACGGGATTATAGTATCGGTAGTCAGTCGTTCACGATATCAGGATTGATTGATTGTTAGGTTTCTGGGCGTATATGTACATATGCAAATTATATATGTCTGTGTGTATATCAATCAATCAAATCGGCCATCCTGAGTCCATTGCTGAACAAAGGCCTCCTTCATAGCATTCGATGATTCACACGACCGCGTTAACCTCTGCCACGCCACTCCTGCAAACTTCTCTATCTCGTCTCTCCGTCTTCTGTCTGGTCTCCCTCTTCCATGCTTCCCATCTCGCGGCGTCCACTCAGTAACACGCTCCATTGCTCATCAGTCGTTCGCAACAACTTACCTGCTCAATTCAACTTCCTGCCAACTAGAGGTATGCATGCATATATATATATATATATATATATATATATATATATATTTTTTTTTTTTTTTTTTTTTTTTTTTTGTAGTTAAAGGGGCGGGGGTATCGATTCGAGGATAACACAGTGTCCTCGTAAAGAGACTCCTTGACTTTTCTCGAAGTCAGAGAGGAGGTTCCTCGTTGGGGAACCTCCTTCAGGTCCTCTCAGACCAGGATAAACCCGCCCGGTGTTCACCTTATCAAAGCCTATAAAATGTGCCATCGTAGCGTCTAGAAGCCAAAGGTGGGGGTTCGAGTCCGCTAGGGAGTCAACGCGGGGCGGCATTAGAGGCATATGGTCTTAAAAACCCCTCCCCGAGTCTCTAAGAAAGGTTTTCATGCTTAGCCACCTCGCAGAGCGGGTAGATACCGAAACGTTGAAAAAAAGATGTTGTGGTGACCTCCATGTGTGGAAGGGAGTGATTTGAAGCAGGGCGCTGTTGAGATTTTGTCCGCATTCCATCGAGTACTGTGGAAGCTCGAGGACCGCAGTGTCCGCTTGCCTGCGGCCGCCAGAGGAAGAAGAAGAAGAAGAAGAAGAAGAGAAGAATAGAAGGCACGTGACAATCCCTCCCAGCGCTGTGCTTCTTGCAAGCACACGTCCTGAGCGCAGTGCAGTCATTTGTCTGCACTTGTTTTTATGTAAATGCTCAGATGTATATATACATGTGTGTGCATATATATATATATATATATATATATATATATATATGTATGTATGTATGTATATATATATATATAATTTTATCAACCACAATACATTTTAATTCTAAGCCATCAACATGTTGGCCTCCGCGAGTCTCTCGATGTTGATGGCTTAGAATTAAAGTGTATTGTGGTTGATACAAATGTATATCCGTTCACTGGGACCCATTCAGTGTTGTACATATATATGTATGTATATATATATATATATATATATATATGTGTGTGTGTGTGTGTGTGTGTGTACAATTGTACATCTCTGTGTAGCTAGGTAGTATATTTTCTTATAGACATACGAGACTGAAGGCTAAAGAGGATTCACTGTTGACTATTTTATGGTGTGTAGCTTCAATACAACTCACAATCTTTATCTTTTATCTTGAAGATAAAAATATTGTGAGTTGTATTGAAGCTACACATAATTCAATGACACTTCTATACACATTCGTGCAATCTCCCCCAAACCCATTTCTGCCTCTTAAACCTAATGTGATAAAAAATCAGCAACAAAAAAATGCAGGTTTGTTTACAACTAAAGGCCCACTGTAGGATCAAGTGATCGAAGAGGGTCAGTAGGGCCCACGAAATCCCGTTGGCTTTCGTCGGGTGCGAAAGCTGCATAGTTACAGACGAGAGGAAGGTGGATTAACATCGTCGTGTTTGGGACCGAAGGGGACGCTTTTCTCCCGTGTTGCAATCCTCTTTTCCGTATACCCTATATCTATGTATTGCTGTTTCTTAACCCTCTGGAGACCTCCCGTGTTTCAGCCATGGTCCAAGGATTCCCAACCCTCTTTTCCGTATAGCCCATATCTATGTATTGCTGTTTCTTAGCCTTCTGTTGATCACTTGAACACTGTATAGAGTCAGTAGATATTCACTAAATACTTTATTTATTTGTTATTGTTTATATATATATATATATATGTGTATATATATATATATATATATGTATATATATGTATTGTGACCTCACTTGTAAAACTCTTGAGTTTCCCTCATTGTCCATGGACCTCAATTTGAGAACCATTGAGTCACATGAAGAGTGGCGAGAAGACAAGTAGTGTCTCTTGGTTAAGAGAAGAAAGAGAACCTGCTGGAGACGCCCAAGGAGACCCACGCCACTTTCCCACGGGGATCTTTTGTCGCACCGGAGGTGGTGGCGGTGGTGGGGGGGCAAGTGGAGGAGGAGGAGGGATTTAGTGATTCGGGTTGTATTTTTAGGTTTGGTTGTGGTTGTGGTTGTGAGGAAGAGAGAATGGTAGGCTTTGGTGGTGGTGGTGATGGTGAGTGGTAGTGGTATGGGAATGTAGGTTGTGGTGGTGGCTGTGTCGGTGATGCTACAGGTGGTGATGGTGGTGGTGATAGTAGTGGCAAGGGGATGGTGGTGATAGTGGTAGTGGTATGGGAATGGAGGTTGTGGTGGTGGCTGTGTCGGTGATGCTACAGGTGGTGATGATGGTGGTGATAGTAGTGGCAAGGGGATGGTGGTGATAGTGGTGGTGAAAATGGTGGTGTTTGGGCAAGGACGGGGGGAGGCTTGGAGAGGTATTCGTTGGAAAGTCTCATTGTGTGAAATCCGATCCGAGGTCATTGATTCCACTTCTGCAGAGGACATTCGGGATCGACTGACATGTCATCCACACCCAAAACTGTTAACAACTGACGATGATGATGATGGTGATAATTATGATAGTGATGATGATTATGGTGATGGTGATAATGATATGGTGTAACGTCACAAACTCCCCAAACTGTTAACAACTGACAATGATGATGATGGTGATAATGATGATAGTGATGGTGATGATGATGGTGATATGGTATAACGTCACAAACTCCCACTCTCTATCGGGAGGCAAGGACGGTACCTCTTAGAAAGAACTTTGTAGCGTGTAATTTAATGAACCATACCCTTGATACAAATTCGCCGGCGGTAGGGTTCGAACCGCCATCCCCTCGACCTTCGTCGCAAGCAACGACGCCCAAACCCGTTCGAGTACGGAAGGGGTTTAATAAAATCACCTAAAGACAATTAGAATAAGTGGATTATGTGGAGCCCAGTCAAGAAATGGAGTTAATCTATTGTGGAATGGACGTGGGAGAAGATCGGGTCTCTATTGCTGAAACGAGGTAGTGAAGTTTGCAGGAGTGATGTGGCAGATGTTGGGAGAGCCCCCTTGGTTCAGCAGTGAACTACGAATGACTGAGTGGTTGGTTTATTTCAGCTGTGAGGGCAAGTGGCCATCATCGACAAGGTTTCATTTTTTTCCACAAAATAAATTGAATAAGTAAATAAAACAAATGAAATATAATAAAACAAATTATGAATAAATTGAATAAGTAAATAAAAAAATAATGATAATGATAAAGGCAGTGGGCAACCGTGCAGAAAACGCTGGCATGTTGGTACGCCTGGAATAATAGAAAATGGGAGGGGAGAGAGAGTGAAGAGGAGAGAGGTGAGGAGCGAAGAGAGAGATGTGTGTGGCTGCAGTATTTACACGTGAGGGAAATGATAGAAGAAGAGAGTAAAGAAGAGAAGAGAGAGGAGAGAAGTGAAGCGAGATTGTGTGGGTGGCTGCAATATTTACACGTGAGGGAAAAGATAGAGGAAGAGAGAGAGCGAAGAAGAGAGAGAGGAGCGAAGAGAGGTGTGGGTGGCTCCAATATATACACGTGAGGGAAAAGATAGAGGAAGAGATAGTGAAGAAGAGAAGAGAGGAGAGGAGGAACAAGAATGTGGGTGGCTGCAATGTCTACACGGGGCGAGGTAATTTGCATGATGATGTAATTGTTTACAAACACAGGCTTTGGGTTCGAGACGGGAGTTCTTTTGCCGTGAGGAGAAACAGAGAATAGGAGACAACGCCCCTGCCGTGGCTGAAGAGTCGTGTCAGGCAGATAATATGGTGAGAAATTCATGAGTCGAAGTTCCTGGGATGGAGGGAACGTAACCATGTAGAGTCTGCAGTTCAGAGTGCGCGATGCCATATAGGTAGTGATAGTATTATTAAACCTATTGTTTTGCTAATGGTGTTTGTAACTGTGGCTACTATAATGTAATTATGATAATCTTACTGTGTGTGTGTGTGTGTGTGTGTGTGTGTGCATGAGGAATCACATGAACTCGTGATTCTAAATATGCAGAAAACCCATCAAGGAAAATGATAAATTGATGACCGAGGATGTCTGAATAGACGAAAGCGCTCGGTCATCAACTTATTATTTTCCTTTGTGTTTTTTCTGCACACACACACACACACACACACACACACACACACACACACACACACACACACATATATATATATATATATATATATATATATATATATATAAGGTATAATGTAGTAGCACATATGTTAAATGAGACTTATTGACCCAATGTCGGATTATGAGATAAGGTGGACAGAAAATCTGTATATTTCGACCACTATCTGTGGTCCTCTTCAGCAGATAGATGAACATCGATAGTGGTCGAAATATGCAGATTTTCTGTCCATCTTATCTGATTCTCCGACAGTGGATCAATAAGTCTCATATATATATATATATATATAAAATATATATATATATATATATATATATATATATATATATATATATATATGTATATATATATATATATATATATAAAATATATATATTTACTCCAGCATTCCTTTCTTCTTTCATCCACTTCACCATCCTTAGCGCCTTCTTCCTCTGCTCTTCATGATCTTTATTTACCACCTCGCACCCACACCCTCTTCACTCCTCTTTTCCTTTTTCGTTTTATTTAATTTACTCTCCTTCTCTGTTTATTTTCTCCCAAGTTTACTTTCGATGTATGTGTGTGTGTGTGTGTGTGATTTGTCTTGGTCTTGGATCACGTGCTGAAATCGTGAACAGCTGTTATCCTCCCGGATGAGAGCTCAGAGCCCGTATATGCCTCATCGGTTAATTTTCTCTTGACTTTCGTTTCATTGTGTGTGTGTGTGTGTGTGATTCACCATGGTCTTGGATCACGTGTTGGACTCGTGATCGTCAGCTATTTCCCTCCCGGAAGAGAGCTCAGAGCTCATGGGTAATCCTGTGACCCTACACGCACACACACACACACACACACCCAACTCCCCGCCTACAAGAGTTGGAGTAACGACTCGCAGCGCAGCGATACTGAAATTATTTCAGCCGTGGACGGGATTCGAACCCGGACCGCTGTAGTGGTGACTGGGAACTTTACCAACCGTGCTATCGAATCGTGTGTGTGTGTGTGTGTGTGTGTGTGTGTGTGTGTGTGTGTGTGTGTGTGTGTGTGTGCATGGAGAAGCTTTAAGAGGCCTATTTGCTCCGCGCCCGTGCTGTCAGTGCGAATACATTGATGGCGGAACAGAATAAGGGCGGCAATATTGTTGACGTGATGGTGAATTCAGGGCTAAAGGTCGAGTAATAAGCAAACACCTCCTCTTCCTCTTCTTCTTCCTGTTTTGCTTGTCTTCCTCCTCCTCCTACTCTTCTTCCTGTTTTGCTTGTCTTCCTCCTCCTCCTCTTCCTCCTCCTTCTCTTCCGCTTATTCTTTGTTTTTGCTTGTCTTCCTCCTCTTCCTCCTCCTCCTCCTCCTCCTCTTCCTCTTATTATTTGTTTTGATTGTCTTCCTCCTCCTCCTATTCCTCTTCCTCTTATTCTTTCTGTTTTGCTTGTCTTCCTCCTCTTCCTCATCTTCTTCCTGTTTTGCTTGTCTTCCTCCTCCTCTTCCTCCTGTTTTGCTTGTCTTCATCCTCCTCCTCCTCCTCCTCCTCTTTTTCTTTCTGTCTTGCTTGTCTTCCTTCTCCTCTTCCTCCTCCTCCTCTTCCTCTTATTCTCTCTGTTTTGCTTAGCTTCCGCCTCTTCCTCTTCCTCTTATTCTGTTTTGCTTGTCTTCCTCCTCTTCCTCCTCCTCCTCCTCTTCCTCCTCTTATTCTTTCTGTCTTGCTTGTCTTCCTTCTCCTCTTCCTCCTCCTCCTCTTCCTCTTATTCTTTCTGTTTTGCTTGTTTTCCCCCTCTTCATCTTCCTCTTATTTGCTTGTCTTCCTCCTCTTCATCCTCCTCCTCTTCCTCCTCTTATTCTTCCTGTTTTGCTTGTCTTCCTCCACCTCCTCTTCCTCTTACTCTTATTTGCTTGTCTTCCTCCTCTTCATCCTCCTCCTCCTCTTTCTCCTCTTATTCTTCCTGTTTTGCTTGTCTTCCTCTTACTCTTATTCTTCCAGTTTTGCTTGTCTTCCTCCTCCTCCTCCTCCTCCTACTCCTCCACCACCACCTTTTTCTGTTTTGCTTGTCTTCCTCCTCCTCTTCCTCTTCCTCCTCCTTCTCCTCTCCCTCCCCTCCTCTTCCTCCTCCTCCTCCTCCTCTTCGTGGTGAATATTTTACTCATGTGAGGAATGTGTGAACTAATTTAAGGATTTTTATTTTGGCGTCAACTCAGCCCATAGCGGGTTTCCTCACGACTACAGGAGCGGATGTGCGACTGTTTGGTTAGACCCATTCTTGACACATCATTAACTTCACTCTAGTGGCATAAATAAAGAGGAAATATGATCGCTCGGGAAGACTAAATTAGATTTGAGACTGGGGTAGACGTATCCTTTGGTGTTGGATAGCCTTTGAAGAGGATTTAAGGGAATCCGGTCTCAGGTTTCAAGAGAACCCGAGAATTCTTGTCCGCTTGCAAGTTAGGGAGAAGGATCGTTTTGAAGACGATTTATCGCTTGTTTGGTGTCTTTGAGGGAAATCGTATTTGCATTTTACGGTTCCGAGTTTACATGTAAGATTCTTCCGAGTTATTGAGGAAAAAATGTCTATGTTAATGGAAAATCAGTCTCGAGAACTTAAATAGCGTGGACGGAGTCTTATGAAGTGCTATTGAGGAAGATGGGTTTTCCTCTTTTTTTTTCTTTTTTTTTTCTTTTTCTTTTTATGGAAGAGAGTGCTGTTGAGGAAGATAGCTTTTCCTCCTTTTCTTCTTTTTTTATATGTATATATAATGGAAGAGGAAAGGAAATTGGAGGCAACGTAGAACCAGCGAGATGAATGGTGTGGGGAAGACATGACAGGGTTGGAGGAAGCTGATGAAGGGCAAGATGTGATGGTGATGATGATGATGATGGCTTTGATGTTGGGAATGATGGTCGTGGTTGTGGTGGTGTTGGGAATGATGATGGTGTTGGGGATGGTGATGATGATGGTTTTGTTGTGAATAGTGGTGGTATTGTGAATGGTGATGAAAATGATGATTATCATGATGGCTTTGGTGTTGTGAATGGTGGTGGTGGTATTGTGAATGGTGATGAAAATGGTGATCATGATGATGATGACTTTGGTGTTGGGAATGGTGAAGGTTGTTGTTATGAATTCCAGTTTATGCCTCTGTCCTTGTTGCGCGGTGCCTTATGTCACGTATGTTGCCTCAAGCCCCAGTCACGCTATCACGACTCAAATGACTTCGTTTACAAATTTTCATTTTTCGAATCTCCAAATGTTCTATTATCTTTGCGTCATATGTTGAAAAGCTGAATGACGAACTAAGAGAATTTAAACGTAGACGGATATTAGACGAATTGTTGAATTGTAGACTTAGTGAAGTCTAGAACACTGTAGGCAAAGTCATCCTGCAGATTTTCAAAATCACAACATTAGACGAGAGTCGTGATGGTGTGACTGAGGCTTTAGTTAGTCGAAGGAGGGATTCGCCTGAGGAAGTAGACTGTGTTTAGTGCGTTGAAGGCATTCTGGTTTTTTGTGAAGATGAGTACCTTATGCCAGTGTATTTACTAGTTGTATCATACGGGAAGAGGAGCTATGCTCGTGGTGACCCGTCTTTGTATTTCGCAACTTCTAGTTTGTTCTTAAATTCTTGTATGGTGTTAGCACGCACTATTGTGTGTGCGTGTATTTACCTAGTTGTATCTTACGGGAAGGGGAGTTATGCTCGTGGTGCACCGTTTTTGTATCTCACAGTGTCTAGTGTGATTTATTCACGAATCTTGACCCACAAGGATGGAGATGTTATGGTTCTTGGTTGCGGCCGAAACCACCTATGCCCGAACTGCTACGAAAGCCAGGGTGGACTGCAGTCCCGGGTATAAAGATATAATGGTTGCGTTGGTCCGCACATCGTGTCTTTGTCATTGCTTGTTTGTTTTTATTTTATTTATTTTTTTGTTTTTACTTATTTATTTATTATTTCTTTTTTACACCATGAATCATTTGTCCGTCGTTTGTCATCACAAGGTCCTATTAGTCAAAGGCTTTTTTTTTTTTTTTTTCTCCCCTGTACTTTTCTCATATTAATTTACTTTCTCTATTCAGGGGTCATGGGCGTCTCTGTCTCTCTCTCAATCTCTCTTTTGTCTCGCTCTCTCTGTCTCCCTCTCCCCCTCCCTCTCTTTCATCTTTTTCAGTTCTTTCCAAATAGTGCCATCAATACATAACAGTTATAGATTTGTGTCATTTCGTTTTGCGATTCTATATTTTATATTGTATAACGAGCAATTGCCTGTCTCTTTGAAAGTGACATTCCACTAAAAAATAAATAAATAAATATATAAAGTTTTGAAAAATTGAAAATTTTTACCGTCTTGTCGTGCGCGTCGTCTGAAAGGCCATCACGGCTGAGAGTTGCGTGACGAGCCGTGAGGGCGTTTGGTCATGTGGGATGTCCGCTTGTTGGCGAGAGGGATGACCCAGGTTCGGTGGTGCATTATGCGAAGGAATTGCATGAGGTCCTTTTTTTTTTTTTTTTTTTTTTCCTTCTTCTTCTTCTTCTTCTTCTTCTTCTTCTTCTTCTTCTTCTTCTTCTTCTTCTTCTTCTTCTTCTTCTTCTTCTTCTTTTTTTTCCCCAGAAACCACATTTTTCCTTCTGGTTTCTGCAAAATTCTTTAGTCACGCGTCCACTGTGATTACTGTTGCAATATATATATATATATATAATATATATATATATATATATATATATATATATATATACACACACATATGTGTGCAGGAAAAACACTGGAAGCGTGTGTTCTTGAAAATGCAAGGTTGACCACGAAGAAAAATTATTAAAGCAGAGCGCTTTCGTGTATTCACATCTTCAGTGAATACAGTGTGTGTGTGTGTGTGTGTGTGTGTGTGTGTGTGTGTGTGAAGTTATACCTTGCAGGTGGTGTGTGACCAAGCCGATGGCATGATCCTATCGGCTTCGGAATGTGATTATTGCTTCAAATGAACGCAATGGAGATCCCCGAGAAAACATTTTTGCCAAACCTTTGGAGTCCATTGACGTTGATCGTTGTCAGGAGAACGTTATGTGGTCGGCAAACGTTGTTATTAAAGAAAACGCGAAAGCTGAAACGTTCTCTGTCTATTGTAAAACCAGAACTGAGTGACCGTTACACCTCACAGTTGAATGTCCGTTACACTGAGTAACCGTTACATCCGTTACGGTCCGTTGCATTGGAGTGGCTGGAACGCGTGGCTGTTCGTTACCTTTTGAGTCTCCGTTACGATTGAATTGCAGTTACGCTGAAGCGTCCGTTACGCTCAAAGCTCCGTTACAAGTTTATCCTTTCGTAATAAGTGCGGCGGTAACGCACCTGCCGTCAATTCTCCCACCATTATTATCACCATCACCATAACCACCATCACCATCAACACCATCACTGTCACCAACACCATTACCGACATCACCATCACCACCATCACTGTCACCATCACCGACACCACCAACACTGTCACCATCACCAACACCACCATCACCAATACCACCACCATCACTGTCACCACCAACACCATTACCACCATCACTGTCACCATCACCGTCACCACCAACACCATCATTGCCACCACCACCACCACTAATAGCATCACCACCTTTCCTGGATCAATTCTTTCTCCATTTGCACCATCACCTTTCTTTCAACCCCACACCATCTCTCGACCAGCTGTTTCCCACCAGAGTTCACAGCACCACCTGTCTGCCATCTGTTCCCCTTCACCACCTCTCCACCTGCTACTGCGTCACTGCCACCCGCCATCCAGCAGGTGCCTGGTAGCAGGGGACGCTTCGTCAGCAGGTGGTGGCTTGCTGGTGTAGTGGTAATGGCTTGGATTGCAAACTCATTGGTTCCAAGAGCTGTCATGTCCTAAGTTTAGAAAACGGCACAACACTGCAAACTTTTTTCCTTGGGCATTAAATTCGTTTGTGTGCGTGTGTGTGTGTGTGTGTGTGTGTGTGTGTGTGTGTGTGTGTGTGTGTGTGTGTGTGTGTGTGCAAGGTCACAGCAGTACCCATAGATCGGGTCGTGTTTACTATGGAGCTCTCATCCGGGATGGTAATAGCTGTCTATCGCGACTTAAGCACGTGATCCAAGACCATGTTTAACCTATGGAACCTCCATTTCCCTTCACACCTTTTTTTTTTTTTTTTTTTTTTTTTTTTTTTTTTTTTTTTTTTTTTTTTTTTTTTTTTTTTTTTTTTTTTTTTTTTTTGCTTACGGTAATGGTCATGCGTACAATAATTAACCATTGAAAAAAAGTAATTTTCCTAAAAAAAAAATCTTCGACATGCACGCAGATTTTTAGACTGGTTTTCAATCAAATGGGCCTGGAATTGGATTTCCAATTAGAATCGTGATGGTTTTGAGCTGATGAGGAAATTCAAGTCAGTTCAGGAGAGTGGTGGCAGTGTGGTTCACCATGGCCTTGGACCACGTGTTGGACTCGTGATCGACAACTATTACCCTCCCGAAAGAGAGCTCAGAGCTCATATATGACCGATCTATGGATAATGTTGTGACCTTACACACACACACACACACACACACACACACACACACACACACACACACACACACACACACACACACACACAACTATTGCTATATTGCTATATTGTTCTTGGTCTTCAAACCTTTGTCAGTTTCCCCAGTGTAGCACAATATCCATACACTGACCTCCATTATCATTTGGGGAAGTTTTAACGAAGAGACTCATAATCGTGTTGTTGTTTTTAGATGCAACGTTTGCGATAAGCTCATTAAGTGTATGGAGAAGTCTTATCGGGTTCTCATGAACTGTGAGAACTCATTTTTTTTTTATTATTATTATTATTATTGATTTATTTATTTATTTATATATATTTTTTTATCGCATATCTCAGTTTCTCAGCGTGTAAGAATTGTTGCCATTTGCCATATGGTTTCCGAATATCTAAGACTATTTTATCTCCTTCTGGTCCGAACTTTGTACTTTCGAAAGTGCGGAAAATACGATAAGCTTACAAGGTGATGATAATGATGATGATGATTTGGTTTAACGTCATAAACTCCCCCCAATCGGGAGGCTAGGACGGTGCCCCTTACAGAGGACTTAGTAGCGTGGTAATTTAATGAACCATGCCCTTGGTTCAACTTCGCCGGTGGCAGGGTTCGAACCGCCATCCCCTCGACCTTCGCCGCAAGTAACGACGCCCTAACCCGCACAGCCAGCAGTTTTCATAGTCCACGAAAAAGGCCTTTGACATGGTAGAAGAAACTGCGGCGCCAAACTCGACACTTAAAAGAAAGTTCCGGGTTATTGGAAGGTATACTAAACAGACTTAAGACGTTGGAATATATCGTTCCTTCTCTCTTGTCACTCGCCGATGCCCCGATAAGTTTTTGGGGCAAATGTATCCTGGAATCTGAAAGTTGCTGCCGCGTTTGCAAGAGGTGGAGGTCCCCCATGAGGATTGATACGGCTCCCTCGCCACCGGGGGAACTGATATGACCTCGTTACTCGAACTCCTACCCCCGTCCCCATCCCGTCCTCCCTTCCCCCCTCTTGTCCTCCCTCCTTCCCCCTCTCGTTCTTCCTCCCCCCCTCTTGTCCTCCCTCCCCCCTCTTGTCCTCCCTCCCGTCCCCCTCTCGTCCTCCCTCCTCCCTCTCGTCCTCCCTCCCCCCTCTCGTCCTTCCTCCCCCTCTTGTCCTCCCTCCCGTCCCCCTCTCGTCCTCCCTCCTCCCTCTCGTCCTCACCTCCCCACTGTCGTCCTGTCTCACCCTCTTGTCCTCCCTCCCTCCCCCCTTTCATCCTCTCTCCCCCTCTATTCCTCCCTCCCCCCTCTCGTCCTCCCTCTCCCCCCTCTCGTCCTCCCTCCTCCCTCTCGTCCTCCCTCCCCCCTCTCGTCCTTCCTCCCCCCTCTCGTCCTTCCTCCCCATTCTCGTCCTCCCTCCCCCCTCTCGTCCTTCCTCGGTCCTCTCGTCCTCCCTCCCCTTCTTGTCCTCCCTCCATCCTCTCGTCCTCCCTCCCCCCTCTCGTCCTCCCTCCCCCCTCTCGTCCTCCCTCCCCCCTCTCGTCCTCCCTTCCCCCTCTCGTCCTTCCTCACCCCTTTCGTCCTTCCTCCCCCCTCTCGTCCTTCCTCCCCCCTCTCGTCCTGTCTCCCCCCTCTCGTCCTTCCTCCCCCTCTCATCCTCCCTCCCCCCCCTCTCGTCCTCCTCTCCCCCCCCTCTCGTCCTCCCTCCCCCTCTCGTCCTTCCTCCCCCCTCTCGTCCTGTCTCCCCCCTCTCGTCCTTCCTCCCCCTCTCGTCCTCCCCCCCTTTCGTCCTCCCTCTCTCCTCTCGTCCTCCCTCCCCCCTCTCGTCCTCCCTCCCTCCCCCCTCTCGTCCTCCCTCCTCCCCCCTCTCGTCCTCCCTCCTCCCTCACGTCCTCCCTCTCGTCCTCCCTCCCCCTTCCCCTCCCCCCTTTTCGTCCTCCCCTTTCCCCCTTCCTCCCCCTCTCCCCCTATACCTGAAGAGAAACGCTGGCGACGACCAGAGGACTATGCGCGGACGTGTACAAGACACACCTTTCACAGAAGATTATATCGCTTGATTGCATAATGTGACACGAGGTAACAAGGATTTACTGTCCGCTGACTAGCCCTCGCGTCATTTTATATATCTTATACGTATGATTGTGTGTGTACGTGTGTGTGCGTGTGTGTGTGTGTGTGTGTTTAGCTGTGGAGTCCAAATGGCTGATGATATATAATTATAGTGGACACTCAGGCGAGTCAAATTGGCGTCATCATAGCCAGTGTAGTGTGGATATAAAAAGAAGAAGAAAACAAATATATTTTTGTTGGAGGCTGTTGGTCAGAACCTTGGGAAATTTAGTAGACTTCTCCTGCCCCCTGCCCGCCCCTCTCTCTCTCTTTCTCTCTCTCTCTACATCTCTCTCTCTCTCTCTCTCTCTCTCTCTCTCTCTCTCTCTCTCTCTCTCTCTCTCTCTCTCTCTCTCTCTCTCTCTCTCTCTCTCTCTCTCACACACACACACACACACACACACACACACACACACACACACACACACAAACTATCTTTATCTATCTCCCTCTATATCTCCCTCTCCCTCTTCTCTCTCTCTCTGTCCCTCTTCCCTCTTTCTCTTTTTCTTTCTATCTCTTTCTCCTCTCTCTTTCTCTCTCCCTCTCCCTCTCTCTCCCTCTCTCCCTCCCTCTCTCTCTTTTCTTGCAGCCGGTTTGAGTGATGCCCTAAGCAGAGACTTTCTTGTCGGGGTTCGAAGGGGGGGGGGGGCGGACTAGATGCTGTTGCTCTCTTCCAGTTTGGGGGGGAATATATCACTCTTGGCCTGACTTCCAGACTTGACTCTCGGCGGCTTCCAAGCGGGAGGGCCGGGGCTGGTGTAGATGCGAACTTCCTTTCGACTTTCATGATATATATATATATATATATATATATATATATATATATATATATATATATATATATAGTTATATGCTAAGAAGAACACGGGTACGTGTGTTCACTTATGCAAAGTAGACCACTTGGAAAAAGAAACTTACGAAGCAGAGCGCTTTCGTATATTACATCCAGTGCAATATTCGCTAATGTTGCACTGAAGATGTAATATACGAAAGCGCTCTGCTTCGTTAGTTTTTTTCCAAGTTGTTTTTCTTTATATATATATATGTATATATACATATATATATATATATATACATATATACATACATATATACACACATATCATTGGTGAAAAATTTAGTAACAAATTTGTAAATCACAACTAGCACAACAGTCGGAAGAAAGAGTTGAATAAGCGAAACTATATATTTCAATTGCTAACTGAAGAGGGTTGCAGTTAGCAATCGAAATATATAGATTCACTTATTCAACTCTCTTCCGACTGTGGTGTTAGGTGATATATATACAGTATATATATATATATATATATATATATATATATATATATATATAGCTTGTTGCTAGCGTCTTGAATTTGTGATTATGGACGCATGGGTCAGGGTTCGAATCCCATGGCAGAGGTTCTAAAAATATATATATATATATATATATATATATATATATATATATATATATATATATATATATATATATATATATATATAATGCTGAGGCATTTTGATAGGTTGAAGTGGGTTGGAAAGGTAACACTGGAGACTTAATCTGAGTTTATTCCTGACTAGTTTCTCAATTAACTCTGAGAAAGCGAATTGCGAAACCAATCAGGAATAAACTCAGATTAGCGAATTGCCAGACTTGTCCGGAATAAACTCGCTGGCTGAGCGGGTTAGGGCGTCGTTACTTGCGGCGAAGGTCGAGGGGATGGCGGTTCGAATCCTGCCACCGGCGAAGTTGAACCAAGGGTATGGTTCATTAAATTCCACGCTACAAAATCCTCTGTGAGGGGCACCGTCCTAGCCTTCCGATAGGGGTGGAGTTTGTGTCGTTAGACCATGTAATATCATATATCTCACTTGGACAAAATGTAGTGGCACATTTGTAAAAATAATCACGAAGTCGGAATAAAAGGAAAATTAGAAGAAAATATAACTTCTATATTTCGGCTAATAGCTATAACCCTCTTCAGGAAAGTACACATACATACATATGCCAAAGGCTTTTCCCCCTTACAAGGGAGGTAGCCAAAGGCAAAAGGTATGATTCCACTCCCACCCATTTTATCCCCACCCACTCCACTCCCATTCACCACCCCTCCCTCCCTTCCTCCCTCATTTCTTGGCTCCTCTTGGATGACGGGTCATCCCTGCATCTCGCCCATTGCCCTGGGTTAGAAGCAATGCAGTATGACACAGCACTTTATATATACATATATATATATGTATATATATATATGTGTGTGTGTGTGTGTGTGTGTGTGTGTGTGTGTGTGTGGCATATTTGAATTATATCCTCAAATATCCCGCACAGATTCACATAGGAGTTAGGCATTGTTATTTAGTGTACATACCCCATTTCGGGCAGACTTCCCAAATCGAGGTCTTTGTAGTTTCAAAGAATGCAAATGATTATGAACATGGAGTCCTTGGTCACCTTTGCCCAGTGTGTTCAGGGAGCCAAAAGCATCTGCCAGTCTCTGGTCCCCTCGTTGGGAATCGAACTAGGAACTTTGTAGGTACGAAGGGAGAACGAAGCCTGGCGCGCCACGGCGCAGCTCATCCGTTGGAAGTGTTCAGCTTTGAGGGCTCACTGCACGATCACCGGTCTAGCCTCTAGGGGATGGTGCAGCCTTTGTGCCACGGCATCTTTGGAGTTTCTCATTTATTATCATTATTATTATTATTATTATTATCAGTATTGTTATTATTATCAGTATTATTATTGTTGTATTATTATAATTTTTATTATTATTATTGTTATTATTATTATTAATGATATTATCAGTGTTATTATTGTTGTTTTATTATTTATCATTATTATTGTTTTTGTTTTATTATTATTATTATTATTATTATTATTATTATTATTATTATTATTTATTTTTCTTCCCATGGGGGTCGACGGGGTAAGATAGAGCGACATCCCAGAATCCCATATTTTTTTTGTCTTTATTGATATATTTTATTTTATTTTATTTTGTTTTTATTTTATTTCATAATTTTCTCAAAGGGGTCGACGGGGGTTCATATTGCGCGATTTCACATTTCTCTCTCTTCGGCAATTGGGCTAAAGGTCAAGAGTCCTCCTTTGCTGCTGCTGCTGCTGACAGTGTTTGTTCTGGTGATCGAACATGGTACATTGCTGAGGAGGAGGGGGGAGGAAGAGGAGGAGGGGAGGAAGAGGGAGGAAAAGGAGGAGGAGGGAGAGGGAGGAAGAGGAGGGAGGGGGAGGAAGAGGAGGAGGAGGAGGAGGGAGGGGAGGAAGAGGAGGAGGGTGAGGGAGGAAGAGGAGGAGGAAGAGGAGGAGGGGGAGGGAGGAGAGTGAGGGACGAGGAGGAGGGAAGGTGAGGGAGGAGGAGGAAGAGGAGGAGGAGGTAGGAAGAGGGAGAGGAGGAGGAGGAGGAGGAGGGACGTCTGCTTCTTGGCGACCTCAAAGTTCGTCTTGTGTTCGCTTCTGTGCGTTCGAACCGTCTGTTCTCGATCCGCGTGATTTACAGTCGGACATGGGACTTGTCATGTTTGTCGTCCGTTGTTCGTTTGTTTGTTTATTTGTTTTATTTTTTATCTATTATTATTTATTATTATTTTTTTATCATTATTATATATATATATATATATGTATATATATATATATATATATATATATATTTTTTTTTTTTTTTTTTTTTTTTTGTACGTCTGTTATAGGGGATTGAATATACTTTATTTGTTTATTTTGGAGGATTTTTATTTATTTATTTATTTATTTTTATTTGTTTATTCATTTTTGTGTGTGTGTGGAAAGTTGAGTAATTTACTTTTCCATACGAGAAAACGATCAAAGAAAAATCTTCATTCGTGGTCTCCACTCGTCTTGACGGTATTTTAATTTCCCTCTCTCTCTCTCTCTCTCTCTCTCTCTCTCTCTCTCTCTCTCTCTTTCTCCTCTTTTGTGGATGATTTGGACTTTAGGTGTTCTGCCTGTCCCTCCTCTCCTTGGCGTTGTCTTTTTTCTGCAGTTTTGTGTTTATTTATTGCATTTATTTTTTTGTTCTGTTTTTTTTTCGACATTACGTGTGTACATTTAATTGTGTAACCTCTTCCCCTCCCCTCCTCCTCCTCCTCCTCCTCTCTTTCTCCCTCTTCTTATCCCTATCCTTCTCTTTTTCCCCTCCTCTTCCTCCCTCCTCTTCTCCTTATCCCTTTTCTTCTTCTCTTTCTCCCCTTAATCCTCTTCCCCCTCTTCTTCCCTCCTCTTCACCTTATCCCTTTTCTTCTTCTCTTTCCTTTCTCCCATTCCTCCTCTTTCTCCTCCTCTTCCTCCCTCCTCCTCTCCTTATCCCTTTTCTTCTTCTCTTTCTCCCCTTCCTCCTCTTTCTCCTCCTCCTCTCCTTATCCCTTTTCTTCTTCTCTTTCTCCCCTTCCTCCTCTTTCTCCTCCTCTTCCTCCCTCTTCTCCTTCTCCCCCTTTTTGTCCTCTTTCTCCCCTTCGTCTTTCTCCTCCTCTTCCCTTCTCCTCCTTATCCCTTTTCTTCTTCTCTTTCTCCCCTTCCTCCTCTCTCTCCTCCTCCTCTCCTTATCCCTTTTCTTCTTCTCTTTCTCCCCTTTCTCCTCTTCCTCCTCCTCTTTCTCCTCCTCTTCCTCCCTCTTCTCGTTATCCCATTTCTTTTTCTCTTTCTCCCCTTCCTCCTCTTTCTCCTCCTCTTCCTCCCTCCTCTTCTCCTTATCCCTTTTCTTCTTCTCTTTCTCCCCTTCCTCCTCTTCCTCCCCCTCTTCCTCCCTCTTCTCCTTATCCCTTTTCTTCTTCTCTTTCTCCTGAATCTTTTCACTCGATTTGACTCAATGTCCATCGATATTTGTCTTGTCATTAATATCTAGTCTCACCTCCCTCCCCCCTCTCCCCCTCTCCCCCTTCCCCTTCTCCCCTTCCCCTCTCCCCTTCCCCTCTCCCCATCTCCCCCTTCCCCTCTTCCCCCCGCTCCCTCCCTGTATGTTACAAAGGATTACAAAGGGGGAGCATGCCGACAGGAGACCTTTTGGTCCATAACTAGGTCTGATGCGAAAAAATATATGATTATGACAAATAGATAAAAGATATAACGATATAAATAATAAGATAAATTGCTAATAAACAGGTAAATAGTAAATAATAATAAAATGACAGTTTCTTCCCACCATTTCCATTTTGGCCTAAATCTTTCATCTTATTTCTACGAGCCTCATTCGCTTCCAATTCATGTTTGCATTAAAACAAACATAATGATCATTTTCGCTTCGCGTGTGCGTGCGCGCGCGCGTGCGTTTCATTTGTCCTTCCAAAAGGCCCTTCTATGTGTGTCTTCTTTCTTCCGAAGTGATTTTACGTTCCTCCCTCACTCCACTTGTCAAAGGGAAAAAAAAAAAAAAAAATCCCCCCCTTCCCCCCTTCCCCCCATCCCCCCACCCTTAACCTGAGCGCTTCGCTTCCAGGCTTGTTGACCTTTCTGAAGTTTTGACCTCACTCCCCCCTCCCCCCTCCAACTCCCCCTCCCACTCCCTTCATCCCTCTCTCCCTCCCTCTCTCCTCCTCTCTCCCTCCCTCTCTCCTCCTCTCTCCCTCCCCCTCCATCTCTTCCCCCTCCCCTACCTCTCTCCCTCCCCTCCCCTCCCCTCCCTCTCCCCCTCCCCCTCCCCCTCCCTGTACTACTCCCTCCATCCCTCTCCCCTCCCTCCCTCCAACCCTCTCTCCCCCTCCATCCCTTTCTCCCCCACCCTCTCCCTCCCACTCCCTCCATTCTCTCCCCCTCCCCTCTCTCCCTCCCTCCCTACCCCACCACTCTCTCCATTCCTCTCCCCCTCCTCCACTCCCTTCCCCCCGCCCTCTCCCCATCTCTGCGCCTGTCGCTCTCTATTTAGCAGTCAACTCGACAAGTTTTCGCTTGTACTCCCCTCCCCTTCTTCCTTCTCCCTCTTCCTTCTCCTCTTCCTTCCTCTCAGAGTCCTTCCCCTCTCTCTTCCCCCTCATCCTTCCCCTCTTCCTTCCCCTGCTTCTTCGCCCTCTCTCCCCCTCTCCTTTCCCCTCTCTTTTCCCCTCTCTCTTTCCCCTCTTCCCCTCTTCCTCTTCCTCTTCCTTCCCCTCTCTCTTCGCCCTCTCTCCCCCTCTCTTTTCCCTTCTCCCTTCCCCCTCTCTCTTCCCCCTCTTCCACCCCCTCTTCCTTCCCCTTTCTCTTCCCCCTCTTCCTCCCCCTTTTCCTTCCCCTTTCTCTTCGCCCTCCCTCTCTCCTTTCCCCCTCTCTCTTTCCCTTCTCCCTTCCCCCTCTCTCTCCCCCTACCCCTCTCCCTTCCCTCTGTCCCATCCCCATCTCCCCCCTCTCCCCCTCTCCCCCGCCTCAGCTGCCCTCGCAGTGTTCCGTCTCCGCCAACGTCAGAAAGAAAACGGAACGAGGTGGAAAACATTGCAAAGGCCGCAAAAAGAACGGGAATGGAAACGGGCATCACATAATGGAAATTTGCAGGAGTAGCGTGGCTAACAATGTCGAGAGGAATGCCGGTGGAGAAAAGTCGGGAGAGGCCTTTGTTCAGTAGTGGATTTCAAGGATGTTGATGACCTAAGGTCAAAGTTGGGCTTTGCACTTTTGACCTTCTGTTGTTTCGGATATTTAAAGTTGACCCACCGTGCATCGACACGATGCAAATAGGCCTCTCGTATATTAAGCATATTTGTGAGTACAACAGGTCCCTAATAATAATAATTTGTATGGACGAATATATATATATATATATATATATATATATATATATATATATATATATATGCATATGTATGTATGCATATATATATATATATATATATATATATATATATATATATATATTTATGCGTATATATGATGATTCAGTTTAACGTTGCGAACTCCCCCCTATCAGGAGGCTAGAACGGTGCCCCTTATGGAGGACTTTGTAGCGTGGAATTTGATAAAACATATCCTTGGTCCAACTCGCTCGCGCCAGGGTTCGAATCGCTGTCGCTTCGTCCTCCATCGCAAGTAGCGATGCTCTAATAACATGTGTATATATGTATATATATAACATCTGTATAACACATATATATATATATATATGTATATATATATATATATTTTTTTTTTTTCTCCAATACCTATGGTACGTCATGGGTTAGGTTTGTACGTCCGCAATATTGCGAATGTTCGTGTAACGTTCCACTTCACTTCCATCTCTGCGTCGATACTAGTTTGAAGATTATTTCCTAAGATAAGTCTTCGCCTGAGCAAAATTTGTAAACTATCACTGGACTGAAGTCTTGGTAGCAACTTAATTTATTATTATTATTGTTTTATTATTATTGTTATTATTATTGTTGTTAATATTATTTGTAGGGTCATGGTGTGTGACGGTACGGTCTTCGCCTTATAAAAAGCAAGCCGCTCCGGCGAGGGTTCGAATCCCAGTAGAAGAGTTTATTTTCAAATATCATAAAGACATAAACAGTTAATATTATTGTTATTATTATTATTATTATCTATTATTATATATTATTATTGTTATTAATATTACCACTACTGCTACTAACACTATACGTTTTATTTTCAGGTAATGGTCGTTTTGTAGAAGACTTTGTCTAATGGACCGAGATTTGTGAGTACAGATTTTCCCTTTGAGTTCAAAACCGCTGTGCACATTATTTACTTTATTTATTCAATTTATTAAGCTATTTATTTATTGCCAAGAAATTGAGGATCATCCTGAATAAGGGAGAGGTCCTCAATATGTCACAACCAAATAGGAAACGTTGTGGACAATATCGCACCAGAGAAACGTTGTCCTACAAGTTTGGTCAAGGAAAGATTTAAGGATTTGGACAAAGCGGAGTGATAATTCAAGTGAAAAGTCAACAGCATTTATTTATTCATCTGTTATTTATTTGCTTTATTTATTATTATTATTATTATTATTATTATTTTTTTTTTTTTTTTTTTTTCTTTTCTTTTTTTTTTTTTTTGTACTTAAGAGAAAGTGAGAGGTTAGTCTCTCGTCATAAAAGAATGCCGGGTCCAGTCACTCTGGGCCGTAGGGGTGTCATTAAAGGAAGTAATATATTAACAGCAAACAGTACCCCATAACGTTGAGGAAGATGTGGTTTGAAGTTTCTCTTGAGCTGAATGAAATCGCCTGACGTTTGCCAAAATAAAATCAATAAGTCCTTAGTGTTGACAATCGAATGTCTAGATTAAGGCCCTGTTCACACTAGCGGTTCGAACCGCCCGGAAACCGCTGCGGTTCCGCATAGTCAGGGGAAAACTGCTTGGTCGTGTGTGAACACCTCCATTGAATTGCATTGTACCTGAACCGCTGCGGTTCAAACCGCCAGTGTGAACAGTGACAAAAGGAGCGGTCTGGCCCGTGAGAGAGGCACGCCAGAGACGAACTGGCAGTATTGTAGGGGAGCTGGTAAGCAGGATGACCAGATTTCTCAAGCAGGAATGTGCTAGACAGCAGTTGGAATTATGCTAGATTGGCAATAATAGATAATGCTAAAATCTTTAAATGCGCTAGACAGCAGTTGGAATTATGCTAGATTGGCAATAATAGATAATGCTAAAATCTTTAAATGCGCTAGACAGCAGTTGGAATTATGCAAGATTGGCAATAATAAATTATGCTAAAATATTTTAATGCGCTAGATATCAGGCGAAATTATGCTTGATTGGCAGTAATAAATAATGCTAAAATCTTTTAATGGGCTAGATAGCTGCTGAAATTATGCTAGATTGGCAATGATAAATAATGCTAAAATCTTTTAATGCGCTAGATAGCTGCTGAAATTATGCTAGATTGGCAATAATAGATGATGGTAAATATTTTGTTTCTCGTAATACGTTCAGTTTCTGTTATACGGTTTGATTGATACATTATCGTTTCTAAGGGAAATATGTTAAATTTAGCAACATTATGCTAAATCTAGTCACAGTGTAGGTGCAGTCTTCGCATGGTCTAAGCGAAAATGTGAGAGAGCTATTCTTTTCCTCGTCTTGTCATCTTAGTTTACGGGTAATAATTCATTAAAAAATAAAGAGAGAGAGAGGGGGAGGAAGGGAGAGAGTAAGAGAAAGAGAGTGAGAAAAAGAGAGAATTTGGCAACTTCTGCCACTCGTCGGGACTCGAACATGGGTGTGACTAAATACGAGAGCCAGAATGGAAGACAAACACGACAACATAAGCACCCAGTCCATTGAATATGAGTTTGAATTATTATTCCAAGTAAATACATAAACAAATAATGAAAATTCATGGACAGGACCTTTCTTGCGGACACACAGGCAAATAATGAGCCGCGTACAGACGGATATAAAAGTCTTGTTTGACTTTGATATTGGCGCTCAGGGTGGAAACTTTAAGGATGTTCGTGATTGTGTATGCTGAGGAGACTTCAGGCACCGGGGCTGATTTGTTGGGCCATAAATTGCTAATTTAAGAGCAAAACCGGCAACTACCCCAGCGTGGAGACATACTTTCCAGAGTTTTGGTTTGGGCAACAACGGTCCGTTTTCTTTCGGCTTCAGCGGGGACTTGAGTTTATGATGATTTTGCAACAGGTGTTGTGGTTTGGGATTTAGAGAAATGTTTGATATTTGTCTTGTTATCGTTTGATTAATTTATTCTTAGTTTTGTTTATTTATTATTGTTATGTATATATATATTTATATACATATATATATAATATATTGTATTTAACTTTTTTATTTTTATTAATTTGTCTTAACTTTTTATTATATATATTTTAATTTATTATATTATATTTGTTATTATTTATTTTTTATTTTTTATTTATTCATTTATTTCCATTTTATTTATTTGATTTATTTGATTTATTTTTATTTTATTTATTTATTTTATTATTTTTATTTATTTATCTATTTATTTTTATTTATTTATTTATTTATTTTTATTTTTATTTTTTTCCTCTCTTCTTATTTCCATCCGACCTCATTATGGGTCGAAAGGTCAAGATGGCGTCTTCGACACGCCGCACGCTCTTTTTGTCCTTTCACATTTAGGACCACGAGGTTGCCGCCGGGAGACCTTAGAACGCCCGCCGAGGGTTCTTGTGGGGGGGGGGGGCGACCCAAGGGGCAGGGGAGGAGCGAGAGCTGGTTTGACCCGGTAGAGAGGAGAAAGAGGAGGAGAGAGAGAGAGAGAGAGGGAGAAGTGTGGTTAGCCCACACACCATTTTCTACGGAAAAGGTCGAGGTCCCGGATCACTGTGCAGACCATCTCTCTATTGAAAATTATATTATTATTTATTTATTCGTAGGATGCTCGCTGGCCGGGCGGGTTAGGATGTCGGTACTTGTGACGAAGGTCGAGGTATGGCGGTTCGAACTCTGCCACCGGCGAGTTGGACCAAGGCCATGGTTTATTAGATTCCATGCTACAAAGTCCTATGTAATCGGCACCGTCCTAGCCTCCTGAAAGGGAGGAGAGTTTCGCTACGTTAAACCAAATAATCGTCATATTTTATTTTTTATTTTTTATTATTATTATATATATATATATATATATATATATATATATATATATATATTGTTTATAAAATTATTGTTATTATTAATGCTATTATTTATTTTATTATTATTATTATTATATTACCATCATTATTTAATTTGTTAATTTTATTATTATCATTTTATTTATTTATTTATTTTTCGTTTTCTTCTTCAATTTTTGACCTTTTTCTTAAATTTTCTAACCTGCAGTCTATCACGTAAAGAGAAGCGAGTAGATCGAGCAGGACTTCCGGCAATTTGTAGAGTGTTGAATTGAAGGCGATAGGACGATTTTCCAGAATGGATGGCTTTCTATCTATTCTATTCATTTTATTTATTTATATATTGTATTTTTATCTGTTTGATTTTATTTATATGTTCTTATTTTGTTGGATATATTTTTCTATTTTGTTTGTGTATTTATGTATGTATGTGTTCGTTCGTTTAATTTTATTTAAGTATAGTTTGTTTATCTGTTTGATTTTATTTATTATTTTTGTATTTATATTTGTATTTTATTTGTGTGTATTTATTTATTTCATTTATGTATATAATCTGTTTGATTTTAATTATTCTTATTTTTGATGTATTTATTTTCTATTTTATTTGTGTTTATATATTTTTTCATTCAGTTCATTCATGTATATAATCTAATTGTGTATTAGATTTTATTTATTTATTCTTATTTCTGTTGTATTTATTTTTCAATTTTATTTGTGTGTTTATGTATTTTATTTATTATTTATATAATCTAATTGTATATTTTATTTTATTCTTATTTTTGTTGTATTTATTTTTCTATTTTATTTGTGTTTATATATTTATTTATTCATTTATTTATTTATTTATTTATTTATGATTTACAGATGAAGAATCTTTTGGTGTTGGGTGAGATTTCCATCTCGTTCGTGTCCACAATTCCGCGATATTCGTAGTTTGAAACGTTGGTTTCGTTTCCCAGACTCTTCGCGAATTGCAAATTGAACGAGTCCTTTCACCAAAGGGTGTGAGGGACGTTTTCGCGAATATTTATGCTCGCGAAAATTTTGTCCACGAAATGTTTCGCTTACCAAAGGGGAGAGTGGCCTGACGTCACTCGGATATGCAAGTAAGGGTGCTAAAGAGTGTGTAGGTGTGTAAGACTCTTAAATTTTAACGATATTTTAATTTCGCGTTCAGGTCCATTCCATGCAAGAAACGTTTTCTGGACTCCTAATTTCGCGGGTTTTTTAGTCTGCGGTCCCTTCCCTACAGAGACGTTCTCCCAAACGCCTTTTTGAAAGAGAGCAAGAGAGAGAGCGAGAGAGAGCAAACAAAAGAGAGATCTGGATGGAGAGATGCCATCCACAATTGTTGATAATCTCCTTCAGATCTGGTTAGGCTGGCTTTTAGATCTTCGCGTGGGTTAAATTGCAATCTGATTTTTTTTTTTTTCTTTTTTTTTTTGTAAATCCTCAGGGCAGAGTCGTTGCAGCAGGTTTTTTTTTTTTTTTTTTTTTTTTTTTTTTTTTTTTTTTTTTTTTTTTTTTTTTTTTTTTTTTTTTTTTTTTTTTTTTTGTAAATCCTCAGGGCAGAGGCGTTGTAGCAGAGTCCGTTTAGCTGTGGGATGAGAGTCTCGCTTAATGAAAATCTCTTGCGGAGTAAAATGAATACGAGTCTGTCTGGAATGAACTGGACGCTCTGGAATCATATCGGGCGGATGAAAACGTCAGGATCTTTTTTTTTTTTTTTTTTTTCGAATTTTATTCGGGGTTCTACGAAATTTCTTTATCCTTTTTCTTCTTCTTCTTCTTCATCCTTTTCTTCTCCTCTTCCTCTCCTCGTCTTCCTTCTTTTTCTTCGTCCTTTTCTTCTCTTCCTTCTTTTTCTTCTTCATCCTTTTCTTCTCCTCTTCCTCCTTCTTTTCCTTATTCTTCTTCTCTTCCTCTTTCTTCATATTCTTCTTCACCCTTTTCTTCTATTTTACCTTTTTCTTTATCTTTTCCTTATTCTTCTCCTTCATATTCTTCTTCATCATCATCTTCTTCTTTATCCTTTTCTTCTCCTTCCTTCTTTTTCTTATTTTTCTTCTTCCTTTCATCTTCTTTTTATTTTATTTTTATTTCTTTTTGTCTCGCCTAAACATTTTCGTTACATTTTCCTCAGTTATAACTTTTATAGTAACACGAGTTGAAAAATCTCTTGTCACCTCGCGGGCCACTTGAGACCGGCCCGCGGGCCACATTTGGCCCACGGGCCACGAGTTCCACCATCCCAGGCATAGAGAGATGATATTCCTCATTGGCTCAAGAGGCTACAGGAAGGAAGAATAATTAAACCACAGATATCATGAACGGAGACCAGTCATCTTTAGTATGTGTGTGTGTGTGTAGATTATATATATATATATATATATATATATATATATATATATATATATATATATATATATGTATATGTATATATATATATATATATATGTATATGTATATATATATGTATACATATATGTATATATATATATATATATATATGTATATATATGTATATATATATATATATATGTAAATATATATATATTTATGTATATATACATATATATTTATATATATGTATGGTAAAGATCTCCCTCATGTAAGAGGGATAGCCGATTCATAACACACATCCTATGCTCTCCATATTTTAGGTAGAAATAAATATATAACAATAATAAGTACAATGATAAAAACAAATTAAGTAATAGATGAATAGATCAAACACTGGTTCCCTTAAGTATAGATCCTGAAGTAGAAGGACGACGACGGATAACCGCAGACGAAGACGAAGGAACTCGTGTCCTGGCGCCGGCGCCAGTGGATGCCTCAAAGAGTCCTTCGACAGGCACGTGTCTTGGCGCCGGCGCCAGCGGATATCTCGAAGAGTCCTTCGACTATGCCAGTTCCCACAAATGAGAGATTTTTTTCCCACAAAATTCCCGACAAGGAAATTTGGATTTCCATATTTCTTTCCCTCACGAAAAGAAGGAATTATTATATACACAAATAAGTTCATTGCAGCATGTAATTTACTCACAAAACATCCCGTGTGAGGAAATTTCTCAGACACAAATTTGTGAAGAATTCCCATAAAACGCCCCTTGTCACTTGATACTAGGTTGGGCACAGGGCCCTTGTCACCTGATACGAGGTTGAGCAAGGGCGAGCGTCGTTCGCATTTTCCAAATGCATAAGTGGTTGGGAGAATCCTTCCCTTCCACCCTGGACTCCAAATGGCTTATTAAGTGACCACAGACACTCCAACACTGCTCGTACACTCCTCATGTACTCCACGCCGTACCTACAACCTTGTCGAGATGGAACAAGGGACCCTAGTCATGGTAGAAAGTTACGTCTCCTCGGGGACAGGCCGGTGGTCGTGCATTGGACCATGGAGACTGAATAGGGAAAACTGTATCCTTATAGGATCTCAGGATTCCTGGATGATCCTGATCGTCGTGTTGAAATATGAGCCCAAACATTGGCAAAGAAAACATTGCCATCTTTAAACAGATCCAGACATAAGAACATAAGAATGAAGGAGACTCCAAGAGACCATGAGGCCTACATTAGGTAGTCCATGTCCATCACCACCTGCCATCCCCATCCATAATGTTGTCTAACCGTTTCTTAAAACAACCGATAGTTTCAGCGCTCACTATATGGTTGCTAAGTCTATTCCATTCGTTGACCACTCAATTAGTAAACCAATTCTTGATTATTTCCTTCTTAAATATAAATATGTCCAGTTTAAATCCATTACTGCGAGTCCTGCCCTGTTGTTTTAATATGATGACCTTGTTTGCGTCACCTTTGTTAAAACCTTTGATCCTCTTGAACACCTCTATTAGACCATCCCGCACTCTGCGTGTTTCCAGAGAGTGTAAGTTAAGGTCTCCTTTTCTACATGAGGGGACGGAGAGGGGGGGTCGCCGATTTAATGAAGCGGCCTTGCTGTGGATGTGCCGTGTCTTGCGACACTGCATCTGACTCAGGGCAGTGGACAAGATGCAGGGATGACCCGTCATCCAGGAGGTGCCAAGATAAGAGGGATGGAGGGGAGTGTGTAGGGGGTGGAATAGGTGGGAATGGTTTTTGTACCTATGTTTTTTTTGGCTACCACCCGTGTAAGGAGGAAAAAGCCTTTGGTATATGTATGTAAGTTAAGGTGCCTAAGCTTTCATTCATTTCGTTTAGCGACGAAGCAAACAAAGGGAAAATGGTGGAACTGGATTGATACAGATCTTTGCTGGTGCAAACTGGTCACGTGATGTGGCTTAAAATGGTCATCGCACTAGGCTTCCGCGGGCTTCACCAGCGCCGACAGTCGTGAGTTCGTTTTAGTAAAAGCGACTTCGGTTACATTTTTTATCACCAAATATCAAATAATCTCTCCTTCATATAAAGCAAAGCTGAATGATGAACTAAGAGATTGTAGACCTATACGAGTGTTAAGGGCCATTTACATGGTCTAACAGCTTGACAAACCCGGTTTGTCAGACAAGTGTTTGAAGTGTTGTTTGACCGTGTGAATGGGGCATTTGGTTGTCAAACACGTTTGTCGAACGAGTTTGACAACCAAATACCCTATTCACACGGTCAAACATCACTTCAAACACTTGTCTGACAAACCGGGTTTATCAAACTGTTAGACCGTGTAAATGGCCCTTTAGACAAACTGATGAAGTGTTCTTAGAGAAGTCTAGATTTGTCTAAGTCAAGTCTCGTAGGCGGGGAGTTTGTGTGTGTGTGTGCGTGTAAGATCACATCTACCCATAGATCGGTCATATATGAGCTCTGAGCTCTCTTCTGAGAGTGAAATAGCTGTCGATCACGAGTCCAACAGGTGGTCCAAGACCATGGTTAATTACACACGCGCGCACACACACACACACACACACACACACACACACACACACACACACACACACACACACACACACGGTGCCGCAGTTGGTAGAGCACTGGACTGCCAGCACGGTGATGCTCGCAGTACCTGGTTCGAATCCTGCCCAGGGCCGAAATTATTTCGGTATCGCTGCGCTTCGGGTCGTTACTCTGACTCTCGTGAGCGGGGAGTTGTGTGTGTGTGTAAGGTCATAGCATTACCCATAGATCGGTCATACGAGCTCTGAGCTCTCTTCCGGGAGGGAAGTAGCTGTCGATCACGAGTCCAACACGTGATCCAAAGACCAAGGTGAATACACACACACACACAGGCATGTACACACAATCAATTATGCAATCATGCTCCCTCCACGTCCAAATAATAAAAAAAATATCTATTAATCCCGAGAAGACTTGAGTCCGTTTATTTAGGACGAAGCAAGACTGTGTTGGACTTTATCGTCGTGATGTAAATTATCGTTTAGAATTATCATCTTAATTCCCTCTTAAGGCGATCGGAGGAGCCTGGGCTGGCTATTAGTGCTTTGCAATATCAAGCTAATGGCTAGTGTTGATTCTCCGGCTGGGTGGGACACTTTGATTAAACGCGATTGCGGTTCGTCACAGCCAATGAAGACCACCACAAGTTGCACGGTAGCCCTGTACGCTTAACTCGCTTTGGTTCTCTTAATCATTAAGAGGTTCTCAAATTCGGAAGGCTTCCCCATATTTGTAAATTTTTTTTTTTTTTTTTTTTTTTTTTTTTTTTTTTTTGACAAGAAAAAATAATCTTAAATGTGGATAAGAACTTTAGGAAACTGTTCTTGGTGTTTAGGATTTTTATGAGCGTTAGAAATTTTAGGATACCTTCCGTATAAGGGGGGAAAAAGCCTTTGGTATGAAGATAGATAAACAGATATTTTAGGGCCAAATATTGGAGACCAGATATTTTAGGGCCAAATATGGGAGACCAGATATTTTAGGGCCAAATATTGGAGACCAGATATCTTAGGGCCAAATATTGGAGACCAGATATTTTAGGGCCAAATATTGGAGACCAGATATTTTAGGGCCAAATATTGGAGACCAGATATTTTAGGGCCAAATATTGGAGACCAGATATTTTAGGGCCAAATATTGGAGACCAGATATTTTAGGGCTAAATATTGGAGACCAGATATTTTAGGGCCAAATATTGGAGACCAGATATTTTAGGGCCAAATATTGGAGACCAGATATTTTAGGGCCAAATATGGTAGACTATATATTTTAGGGCCAAATATGGGAGGCCAGGTATTTTAGGGCCATATATTGGAGACCAGATATTTTAGGGCCAAATATTGGAGACCAGATGTTTTAGGGCCATATATTGGAGACCAGATATTTTAGGGCCAAATATGGGAGACTATATATTTTAGGGCTAAATATTGGAGACCAGATATTTTAAGGCCAAATATGGGAGGTTATATAATTTAAGGCCAAATATGGGAGACCAGATATATTAGGGCCAAATATTGGAGACCTAATAGTTTTAGGGAATTTCTGTAGAGAGAAGTATCTGTATACAATTGCAATATGCAGAAACCTTAAAATGAATTTGAATTTCCTCCCTTAATGAAATCTAACATCCCGCCATCTTTTAATTCTTTTATTCTTATTTACTTATTTATTGATTAATTAATCTGAGTATTTAGTTGTTTATTCAGTTTGGTACCTGTGTGATATTTTGCGAGACAAATGTTGCCAACGGAAGGTATTAATCGATAGGCCATAACTAGGATAGCCAGATTTTCTGGAGCGGGAATATGCTAGACAAGAGCACAAATTATGCTAGATTGGCAAAAAAAAAAAAAAAATGTTCCTCATAGTATTTTTATTTATTTATTTATTATTATTTATTATTTATTTTTTTTTTTTTTTTTACAATTTATAGGGAAATATGCTGCATTCAATATGATTATGCTAAATCGGATCACCCGTGGTTACTTTTCTTCGACGAAGATGAATAAAATCGTCTGACGTCAGCCAGACAGGCCTTAGTGGCACTTTGTCATTTTAGTGTGTCTTAGTGTGACTTAACGCGCCAGGGTATTGGCCGAGAGGCTTTCGATACTTTATCGATGCGAAGTCTGCGAACACGCGGATTTACGATAAGAATGAAGGAGACTGCAAGAGGCCATAAGGCCTACACTAGGCAGTTCCATGTCCATTTCGCTGATGTCCTGTGTGGCCAAACATGTCACATAGCTCGTAAACAGTCGTAAACATATCACGACCTTTTCGGAATCACTGTTTGAGCCTCGCAGAAATGGCGGCGGTACCGCATTGTCAAGGAAAAACTACGTGGTTCGACAGACAACGTGTGAACGTATGAACGGGGTATTTGGGGTTTAACCAACGTGTTCGACAACCAAATACCCCGTTCACACGTTCACACATCACTTTAAACTCGTGTCTGTCGAACCGCGTTCGACGAACCGTTAGACCGTGTAAAACCACTCTCACATTATATTTGAACCGCAGCGGTTGAAACCGCTAATGTGAACATGACCAGCCTAACGTTTCTGCGTGAGCACAGTGCCCGCCATTAGACCCTGATCACACTAGCGGTCTGAACCGCGCGGAAATCGCGGCGGTACTGCATTGCCAAGGAAAAACTGCGCGGTGTGTGTGAACGCCTCCGTTGACTTACATTATATTTGAACCGCGGCGGTTGAAACCGTTTGTGTGAACAGGCCCGGCCTAACGTTTCAACTTCCTTGAGAGTGCAACGGAGACGAATAAAATCACTCGGTGGTAGATGGGATAAAGGTTAAGGTACCGTTTGGTATGTAAGGGGTTAATTTAATCAGCGTTGTTAAGCCAATTAACAGATTTTTTTTTTTTTTTTCTAATTTGGGGGGAGGAGTCACCGTATTGCATGGGCAAACCTTTATCTAGTAAAAATGTTCTAACTCACCGAAAATGGCGATACAAAAATTTCCATTCTGTTAAGTTGAACCTTACTATAGTTGTTAGTTCGCGTGGTCCTAAATGGGACAAAATCTTGTTCGGCAATTTAAAGTCCCTAATTTATTGCAATGGGATGGAACTAAATCTTCTTAATTAGCATCTAAAAGGTTGTTTATTTTTTATTTTTATCTTTATTTTATTTTTGGGAGGTAGAGGGAGAGAGACAGAGTGAGAGACATATAGAAAGAGAATGAATCAGAGTGAGAGAGACAGATAGACAGAGTGAGAGAGACAGATCGAGAGACAGGTAGAGATAGCGAGAGTGAGAGAGAAAGAGAGAGAGAGAAACGTATAGAAAGAGAGTGGATCAGAGAGTGAGAGAGACAGATAGACAGACAGACAGTCAGAGAGAGGCAGGTAGAGGTAGCGAGAGTGAATCAGAGAGAGAGAGTGAATCAGAGAGTGAGAGAGACAGATAGACAGACAGAAAGTCAGAGACAGATCGAGAGACAGGTAGAGATAGCGAGAGTGAATCAGAGAGAGAGAGAGAGAAAGTGAATCAGAGAGAGTGAGACATAGAGACAGTCAGAGACAGAGATAGAGTGAGAGACAGACAGACAGGCAGCCAGAGAGAGAGTGATAGAGACATACAGAGAGAGAGAGAGAGAGAGAGAGAGAGAGAGAGAGAGAGAGAGAGAACACAATAACCTACTTAGCGTCGGGTTGGACAGCATTCATTAGTTGAATTAACTGGATTGAGGTAGATTTATGTTTGTCTGCAAATAACCGGGATTAGTATGTGAGTACACTCTTCTAACCACAGGTTATTGATGTTGGATTGTCTCGGGGGGGGGGGGCATGTGAACCCCACAACCCCCCACCATCACCCCCGCATAACCACGAGGCTCCACCCTTAACTGAATAAAATCACCTGACGACAGGAAGAACTGAATGTGTAAAGTGAGTAATCGTTGCAAAAGGGTCAAGAGAGTATAAGGATCTCTCTCTCTCTCTCTCTCTCTCTCTCTCTCTCTCTCTCTCTCACACACACACACACACACACACACACACACACACACACGACTTTATGGCGCAGCGGTAGAATTCCCGGCCGCCACTACGGCGGTCCGGGTTCGAATCCCGCCCAGGGCTGAAATAATTTCAGCATCGCTGCGAGTCGTTACTCCAACTCGTGGGCGAGGAGTTGTGTGGGTGTGTGCGTGTAAGGTCACAGCATTACCCATGGATTGGTCCTATATGAACTCTGACCTCTCTTTCGGGAGGGAAAAGTCTATCGATCACGAGTCCAACACGTGATACAAGACCATGGTGAATCTCTCTCTCTCTCTCTCTCTCACACACACACACACACACACACACACACACACACACACACACACACACACACACACACTCCACTTCTGGGAACCAGAAGAAAATAACTGAGCAAAGCAGAAGATGGTGATAGGCGTCTTAAGAGATCTAGTAGGTGGTCGGGAGTTGATGAAGGACGATAATGGAAGAGAGGAAGGGCGCAGAGGACGAGGGTTTGGGTTGGGAGGAATCGACTTCGAGAGAGCGGAAGCAGAAGGAGAGATCGACGAAGAACCTGATGGTTCTGAAGAAGGCTAAGACGAAGAAGGCGAAGACGAAGATGAAGAAGGTGGAGGGCTAGGATTGAGAATGACCATTCAGGGGTTCTTTTCAGCTGAATAAGATCGTATGGCGTCAGTCAGAATGATGTCATTGAAGTTGGCCACAGTCAGTCCCTTACACCACGAAGAGTGAAGGTTAAGAGGGAGAGCGTAGAGTGTGAGTTCGGGGGGAAGGTGTGTTTGTTGGCGGGGGAAGAAGGGGCGGTTAGAAGGCGGTAGGGGGGCGGTTGGAGGGGATGGGGTGGGGGTGGAGCTTGCTGAGGGAGAGTCGGGGTGGGGGGATGGGCGGGGGGAGGCTTGGGAGATTGCCAGCAGGAAGACACTTCCCTGACTGCAGTGCTCCCTGGCTGGCTGACAAGCCTACCCTTCCCTGCTTGACTGATAGGGATGTTGTGTTCTTCGTTCTTCTGGGGAGAGGAAGAACAGTTTCTTCGTCTTGGCAGCCACGTTGTATCGATGTTTCATGCCCCCCCCCTCCCCCACACTCCGTTTTCTCTCGAACAGGTCCTCCTACATAGTTAACCTAACCCACGGACGAGTGGGAGAAATGATAGCCCTCGTAGTATGTTACTCAGGTGATGACCACAGCGTTCTGGGCTCCTTGTGTCATTATCCTCTTGGGAACCGCCATTTAGCATCGGGGGAAGCCTTGGGAACATCGGTATTAGCATGTAGAAGGCCGACCGGGACGGAGGCCTCCATTACCGAGATCGTAACTTAAGAGGGCCTGGGTTCGAAGTTCGCGTGGGTCGGAGTAGGAGGCCGCACGGGGCGCGGCTCTTTCGGGGTCGTCTTGGGCGCCTTCTAAGTTGCGTCTCTCTAGCGCTCTCTCTCTCTCTCTCTCTCTCTCTCTCTCTCTCTCTCTCTCTCTCTCTCTCTCTCTCTCTCTCTCTCTCTCTCTCTCTCTATGTATCTATATATCTCTGCATCTATCTATATCTGTCTCTCTGTCTTTGTCTCTAAGTCGAATTTGCGTCTCACGAGCTCTTTCTCTCTCTCTCTCTCTCTCTCTCTCTGTGTATCTATCTATATCTGTGTCTGTTTGTGTCTCTCTCTCTCTCTCTCTCTCTCTCTCTCTCTCTCTCTCTCTCTCTCTCTCTCTCTCTCTCTCTCTCTCTGTATCTATCTATATCTGTCTCTGTCTTTGTCTCTCTAAGTGTTTCTCTCTCTCTCTCTCTCTCTCTCTCTCTCTCTCTCTCTCTCTCTCTCTCATACACACATACACAAGAGGAATACAAGAGGACATGGAAGAAAACTCAAAAAGGACAGTTATAGAAGAGACCTGAAAAAGAACAGCTTTCCCCACAGAGTGGTGGGTGTGTGGAACAAACGAGACGAAACGACAGTGTGTGTAAAAACAGCACAAGAATTTAAGAGTGAATTAGATATGGCGAGATACATAGACGGGACACCACGAGCGTAGTTCCCCTTCCCGTAAGATACAACTAGGTAAACACACACACACACACACACACACACACACACACACACACACACACACACACACACACACACACACACACACACACGAGTCTAACATGTGATCCAAGGCCATGGTGAATCACACACACACACACACACACACACACACACACACACACACACACACACACACACACACACACACACACACGAGTCCAACATGTGATCCAAGACCATGGTGAATCACACACACACACACACACACACACACACACACACACACACACACACACACACACACACACACACAATCACTCTTCTCAATCTTACATATCACCAGCTCCTAATACCCATCGGCAATTTTGTTCACCTTACTGGTTAAGAGATAAGCTAAGGTCAGGGCAACCATGTCCTTCTTGTAAAGTAAATGGTCGTGCTTCTCAACGTTTTCATTATTGATGAAGCCGAGTTTGGTGCGAACATGCGTCCTCTGATGCAATCTCTGCTGGTTCTGTGATCTGAGGACCCAGCCACGGGCCGCGTTTTAAAAGTGTGTTTTGAGATAGGCTATCAGGTGTGTGTGTGTGTATGTATGTATATATGTATGTATGTGTGTGTGTGTGTACCACACGTACGAGTATATTTAGGTAGTTGTGTGCATACACGCCTGCACATGAACACAACATATTTGGGTACTTATTACACGCACACACACACACACACATATATATATATATATATTGTACATGAACATCGTACTGACATGAAGCATATGCATAACACAGACATACTCCACATAACACATACTACACGCATACCGCACGTACCACACTCGCGCGCGCCTCCCTGTAACAATATTTTTTATATACGTCCGTGAGTCATGCTATCATACTTTAGTGTGTCTGTGTGTGATTCACCTTGGTCTTGGATCACGTGTTGGACCCGTGATCGACAGCTACTACCCTCCCGGAAGAGAGCTCAGAGCTCATATATGACCAATCTATGGGTAATACTGTGACCTTACACGCACTTACACACAACTCTCCACTCATGAGAGTTGGAGTAACGACTCGCACCGCAGCGATACTGAAATTATTTCAGCCCTAGGCGGAATTCGAACCCGGACCGCCGTAGTGGCGGCCGGGAACTCTAACCAACTGCGCCACGAGCCGTGTGTATGTGTGTGTGTGTGTAAGTAATAATAATAATAAAAATAATAATAATAATACTCGTTATATATGATTTATTGGGTATGGCAGTATTACTTCTGAAAATATACAGCCTACAGAATTATAAGATGATAAAAATATGACAATTAAAAGATGTTGTTACAAGCATTAAAAAAACCCAGTAAGCTAAGGAATAGCTGTGTTGTGTGTGTGTGTGTGTGTGTGTGTGTGTGTGTGTGTGTGTGTGTGTGTGTGTGAGAGTGAATATATACAACGGGAATATTCTCAGTGATTGACGTAACAGAAGTTGCCTTTTACCTTCGAGTCCCTCTCATGTGATTAATCGGTTGTCAAACGGATCGTATATCACGAAATCACTCCCACGTCTGCCTAATGGGTCTCGGAACGCCTCGCTGATTGGTCGCTTGTTTGGTTTGTTGATTGGCGCTCAATAAACAGCTTCGGGGACGGTTCGAGTCCCGTCGAGACCGCTTGAACCCTGCCTATGAGGGGATCCGCTGTCCTGCGAAAGGGTGAGCTTTCGTTCAGAGATTCTCTCTCTCTCTCTCTCTCTCTCTCTCTCTCTCTCTCTCTCTTTCTCTTTAAGTCTGTCACTGTTTCTGTCTTCTTGTATCTCTTTCGGTCCCTCTTCCTCTCTCTTTCTCTTTCTCTCACCCTTTCTCTCTCTCTCTCTCTCTCTCTCTCTCTCTCTCTCTCTCTCACACACACACACACACACACACACACACACACACACACTCTCACTCTCTCTTTCTCTTTCTCTTTAAGTCTTTCGCTGTTTCTGTCTCCTTGTGTCTTTCTGTCCCTCTTCCTCTCTCTCACTCTCTCTTTCTCTCTCTTTCTCCCTAGTCTGTCACTGTTTCTTTCTCCTTATATCTTTCTTTCTGTCCCTCTTCCTCTCTCACTCTCGCTTTCTCTCTCACCCTTTATCTCTCTCTTTCTGTCTCTGAGTGTCACTGTTTCTGTCTCCTTGTACCTCTCTCTCTCTCTTTCTATTTCTCTATCTGCCATGCCGGGGTTATTGTAGTACATTAGAGGCCAGAACGTACAGTCAGAAAAAATATATAATAATAATAATAATAATAATAATAATAATAATGATAATAATAATAATAAATAGATAAGATGAACAAATAAACAAACAAATGGACATTATCATCTTGTAGACGAGACATCCATAACTGAACGAAATGATCTAACGACATTCCTGGGAATTAGTTAAGCCGACAACCGCATATCAACTTAATTAGTTTGGTTTTGGCTTAAGCGTTGTTAGTCATCACTGGGGGGGAAAGTAAATGAAAGAAAACGGGAAACGGGAGCCATAGGAGTCATTATGTTCTCTTGACGCGTGTGTGTGTGATTCACCATGGTCTTGGACCACGTGCTGGACTCGTGATCGACAGCTATTTTCCCTTCCGGAAGAGAGCTCAAGAGCTCATATATGACCGATCTATGGGTAATGGTGTGAACTTACATGCACACACATCCCCCAACTCCCCCGCCCACGAGAGTTTGAGTAACGACTCGCAGCGCAGCGATACTGAAATTATTTCAGCCCTGGGCGGGAATCGAAAGTAGTGTCGGCCGGGAACTCTAACCACTGCGCCACTGTGTGTATGTGTGTGTGTGTGATTCACCACTGTTTTGGATCATTGAACTTGTATTCTACGTAATGCTGAAATTATTTGAGCCCTGGGCGGGATTCGAACCCGGACCGCCGTAGTGGCGGCCGGGAACTCCAACCACGTCGCCACTCTGTGTGTGTGTGTGTGTGTGTGTGTGTGTGTGTGTGTGTGTGTGTGTGTGAAGTTCGAATCTCAGTCCTTTCTGTTTTATGTAACTGCAGACGGATTTCTGTTTGTAGGGCAGTAGTAAACGGCGCGCTCTCTGCACGCGGGGCGCCAGCTGGCTCGTGTGGTGCCAGCTGCAGGTGCCAGCTTGGCCCGGACAAGTGCCAAGGTCAAGGCTTTCCGGGTGGAACAAACAGCGTTTTTTTGTTTTGTTTTTTCGTTGTTGTTTTTTCTTTCCCTTCTTGTTCTTGTTCTTCTCCCTCTTCCTCTTCATCTTTTACTTCTTCCTCTTCCTCCTCTTCATCTTTCACTTCTTCCTCTTCTTCCTCTTCCTCTTTTACTTCTTCCTCTTCCTCCTCTTCATCTTTCACTTCTTCCTCTTCTTCCTCTTCATCTTTCACTTCTTCCTCTTCTTTTTCTTCCTCGTCTTCTTACTTTTCTTCCTTTTCTTCCTCTTCCACTTCTTCCTCCTCTTCATTTTCCACTTCTTCCTCTTCCTCCTCTTCATCTTTCACTTCTTCCTCTTCTTCCTCTTTTTCTTCCTCGTCTTCTTCCTTTTTTTTCCTCTTCCACTTCATCCTCTTCTTCCTCTTCATTTTCCACTTCTTCCTCTTCCTCCTCTTCATCTTTCACTTCTTCCTCTTTTTTTCCTCGTCTTCTTCCTTTTCATCCTCTTCCACTTCATCCTCTTCATTTTCATCTTTTTCCTCTTCTCTTCCTCTTCCTCTACTTCATCCTCTTCTTCCTCTTCATTTCCCATTTTTCCTCTTCTTGCTCTTCATCATCTTTCTCTTCTTCTTCTTTCTTAGAGCATCTCGCTTAATGTTGAAATCCCTTAACGCGAGTGACGCCTTCCAGTTCTTCAGGAGAATAAGAACCATTTGGTCCGAAGCAGATCAAAGACCGAGAACCCACCAATAAGATCCTTCAATGAATGACTCTTTCTTGAGTCCACAAAAGTACGAAAATCTCTTCCTCGAGTCAACTCGAGTCACATGACTTCGCCAATCTCTCCCACGTGACTCCCACAAACTTCCCCGTCTCGTCTCTCAACCTTCTGCCCGGTCGCCCACCTCCACGCTTACCATCCCACCGCGTCCAGTCAGTACCGCACTTGTCCCCAGCGCGCTAGCGTGTCTATATAAAGGAAGTTTAGTGTCGCAGGAACGAAAGAAGAAGAAAAAGAGGTCGTGAGGGTTGTCCTCTTTTGTAAAGCCAAAGGAACCCGATGGTCGGGTCCCCTGCTGCGGAAGACGAGTGTCTTCTGTTTTATGGTCGCTTATGTTTTTTCTTTTATATATTTTTTTCTGTTTTCGTTTTTTCTTTCCCTGATATCAAACGTGGACGAATATGCAGGGTTCTTTATATATGTATATGTATATATATATATATATATATATATATATATATATATATATATATATATGTATGTATAATATGACATTTTTTGTTAGTGTTTTTTTTATTATTTTTGTTTTATATTAATCATCTATATATTTCTATTTTCATATTTTTTTCCTGAAACCAAGCGTGGACGAATATACAGGGTTCTTTATATATATACATATATATACATATATATATATATATATATATATGACTTTTATCTTATTGATTTATTTATTATTTTTGTTTTATATTATTCATTTATTTCTCTTTTCACCATAGTTTTACACTATTACTATTTTAATTATTATTGTTATTATCACCGTTATTATTATTTTTTATTTATTTATTTATTTAATTATTTATTATCATTTTTTTTCTCTCTCTCAATTTTGGAAACTGACCAGCTATGGGTTCATGGACTGGATGGAAACCACTCCATCAGTCAGTCATTAAGTCAGTCAGTCATTCCGTCAGTCAATGTGTAGGTCTTGTACTCAAGCCAAGCCATGAAACAAACAATGAATAAGGGACAACACACTGACTTTAGGCTTGGTTGCCAAGTCAGAAATAATCTTTTGGCTTTTGTCAGAATAAACTGTATTTAGTGTCTTCGGACTTAAGATGTACAGGAATAGATTCTCGCTCTTTCTCACTCATTCTCTTGCTCTTTGTCACTCTCGGTCTTTCTCCATTCTCTCTCTCTCTCTCGCTCTTTCTCTCTCTCACTTTCTCGCTCTCTTTCACTCTCGCTCGCTCTCTCTCACTCTCGCTCTTTCTCACTCTCGCTCTTTCGCTCTCACTCTCTCGCTCTCACTCTCATTCTTTCTCATTCTTTCGCTCTTGCGAGGTGCCTAAGCATTGTAGTTTTTGTCTGTGTTTTGAGATTGAAGAGGTTGTGTGCCTTCACTACCGTCACGCGGTAACTAGCGGGTCAGAACCGTCTACCAATGGGCGCCTCCAGATGCTGGCGCCCTTGTCCGCTCGACCACCATGCAGGAAGAACCAGAGCAAAAGAGGAGGCAGAAGAGGAAGACGACGACGACAACGACGATGACGATGATGACGAAAGAGGAGGAGGAAAAGGAAGACGACGACGAAGATGATGACTACGAAAGAGGAGGAGGAGGAAGACAAGAGAGGAGGAAGAGGTGGAGGAGGAGGAAGACGAGGACGAGTAGGAGGAGGAAGACGATAAGGACAAGGAGGCGGAGGAAGACGAAAGAGGAGGAGAAGGAAGAGGAGGAGGAAGAGGAGCTGAATTGGGAAATGGGAGGAGCTGCTAATATCGTCCACATCTTCCCACGGTGACAGAGGACGTAATCAGAAGCCCTTTGTGTGTGTGATTCACCATTGTCTTGGATCACGTGTTGGACCCGTGATCGACAGCTATTTCCCTCCCGGAAGAGAGCTCAGAGCTCATATATATATGACCGATCTATGGGTAATACTGTGACCTTACACGCACACACACACACACACACACACACACACACACACACACACACACACACACACACACACACACACACACACACACACAACTCCCCGCCCACGAGAGTTGGAGTAACGACTCGCAGCGCAGCGATACTGAAATTGTTTCAGCCCTGGGCGGGATTCGAACCCGGACATCCGTAGTGGCAGCCTGGAACTCTAACCACCGCGTCGTCAAGTCGTGTGTGTGTGTGTGTGTGTGTGTGTGCGCGCGTGTGTGTGAGTGGGTCGGTCTGAGAGGAAATTGAATTTCTGCTTCAAAACTTTAGTTCGAAGGAAGAACCTATTCGGAGACGCAGAGATTGCCCACGAGGATAGAAACGCTGGTGATCAACAGTCCGTAAGGAACTCCCTAGTGTAGGCCTCATGGTCTCTTGCAGTCTCCTTCATTCATATGTTCTTAAGAGATCGAGGAAAAAAATCTTTCTCTGTTTATTCTTTCTTACTGAAAAAGGTTCTCACTGAATGTGACGGCACACTAAGCATTTCTAACTAGCATGCTTCTTGCTTTTGCTACTCAGTTTGAGAAGAAAGTACTTCGGTTAAAATATTCTGAATTTTCCTAAGAACGTCTCAATAAAGTGTCTAATATTCGTATTCTAGGTTTAATTTCTCTTGGTTAGTCATTCGCTTTGACCCAAGATTAATTTGACATTTGGAATTTTGAAAAAAAGAGAAAAAGGATCGTAACCCACGTCGTTTCTACTCAAAACGAGCATAATTATTTTAATTCGCAGCAGTAATAATAATAATAATAATTAGTAATTATAATAATAATAATAATAATAATGATAATGATAATAATGATAATAATAATGATAATGATAATAATAATAATAATAATAATAATAATGATAATAATAGTGGTATTGATGCTAGTGAAAGTGTCGCCTAAGGAAGAATGACCATATTTACATGTGAGAGGAAGGTTATGTTTTTGGTCGTGTTTCTCGCCTCCGAGAAAGGAGGTTATGGTTAGCAATTTTACGCTAGGAAATGATATACGGACTGTAGTGACCCAAGTAACACTCCATTGGATTCCAATGGCCATCTCTCTCTCTCTCTCTCTCTCTCTCTCTCTCTCTCTCTCTCTCTCTCTTTTAACAGTGATGTAGTTTTATCTCAACCTTGGAAAGTTTCAATCCCAAGACTCGTTCTGTTTTTGCATCGTCTGACTGTGATGGAACATTTCACTAAAGCTGAAGTGATATTAAACGTGCTCTGCGTCACATAAAAAATAAATAAATAAAAAATAAAAATGAACTGCCACGTGGCGGTGGTTTGCACTCTTCGAGTACTCCAACTCAAAAGATAATTTATTTTATTTTATTTTCCAACTCTTGTTAATTTATGTCGTTTATTTTATTTTATTTTCTAACTTGTTAATTTGTAATTTATTTTATTTTATATTCCAACTCTTGTTAATTTATGTAATTTAATTTATTTTATTTTCTAACTCTTGTTCATTTAATTTATGTAATTTTTTTCCAACTTTTGTTGATTTAATTTGTAATTTATTTTATTTTCTAACTCTTGCTAATTTAAGTTATGTACTTTTTTATTAAATCTTTTATCTATTGTTTTATTTCGTTTTATTTATTTTTTGTTAAATAGAAAAAAATAAAATTAAAGAAAAATGGCTACTTCCCATGTCTGGGGGGAAAGCCCTTGGTACATACATGTATGTATTTATTTATTTATTTATTTATTTATCAATTTATTTTTAAGAGCTAACACCCGCCCATAATACAAGACCGAGTCACACACAAACCAAGTCATTAACAGACTCTTCGATTGTGGCAATACATAGCCACGATCATAGTATATGAGCTCTGAGCTCTCTTCCGGGAGGGAAACAGCTGTCGATCACGAGTCCAACACGTGGTCCAAGACAATAGAGAATACAGTATAACTGGGGTGGAGGGTCTGTGGCCTCTGGCAGAAGCCCTGGAGAATGAGTGATTGGTTTCTTCAAGAACTTCAGTGTTGTAATCCAATAAAATTGTCGCCCAGACATTAATAACGATAACAATAACAATAACACTAGATTTTGTTTTCTGTTACGCCAGGTGAATTTATATATGTTTTTTATCAATGCTTGCCGTTTTTCGTGCGCGTGCCTCCTGCTGTCAAAAAAAAAAAGAAAAAAAAAAAAAAAAAAAGGATGATGCTTTCCAGATGGACCTTGCTGCAATCACATCCGTATCGCCCCAAAGGAAAACTGTTTATTTCTGCATCGGGAATTGTTTACTCGTGGTGGCGCCCCTTTGGGCTGAGGAGGAGGAGGAGCAAGAGGACAAGGAGGACGACGAGGAGGAGGAGGAGAACAAGAAGGACGAGGTGGAGGAGGACAAGGAGGAGGAGGAGGAGAACAAGGAGGACGAGGAGGAGGAAAAGGACAAGGACGACAAGGAGGAGGAGAAGGACAAGGACAAGGATGACGAGGAAGAAGACGACGACGAGGACAAGGAGGAGGAGGAGGACAAAGACGAAGAGGCCAAAGATGACGAGGAGGAGGACAAGGAGTAGGAGGAGGAGAAGGACGATGACGAGGAGGAGGAGGAGGAGGACGACGATGACGAGGAGGACGAGGAGGTGTGAAAACCAGGTCCCGTTGACCAGGAAGGGTTTCTTCTTTGTTGGGGCAGGTGAGGGGGGGGGGCAAGGGGGAAGGGGGGAAAGGGGGAGGAGGAGGGGGGAATAGATCAAGGGAGAAAGGGCACGGGGCTACCAGAAGGGTAATTATCTTTATGGCTGGGTTTGTTGTCCAGAAGGAAGAGGAGGAGGAGGAGAAGGAAGAGGAGGTGAGAAGGAGGAGGAAGAAGGGGAGAAGGAGAAGAAAGGAAGGAGTAGTAGAAGGGGAGGAGGAGTAGAAGGAAGAGAAGGAAAAGGGGGAAGGAGGAGGAAGATGGGAGAAGGAGGAGGAAGAAGAGAAGGGGAGGAGGAGCAGAATGAAGAGGAGGAGAAGGAGGAGGAGAAGAGGAAGAAGAAGAAACGAGAAGAAGAAAAGAGAGAAAGAAAATGGCAGAGGAAGGGAAGTTAACTTGTTGAAATTATTGGTTCTATTCTAAGGCCAAGGAGGAAGAACCGGTGGCAAGTGGGACACAAGTTTCCAGAACCAAAGGCGAAAACATTGAAGAGATTCTTCTTCTTCTTCTTCTTCTTCTTCTTCTTCTTTTCTTCTTCTCCTCCTCCTTACTCTTCTTCACTTTCACCTTCTTCTCCTTCTTCTTCTTCTTCTTCTTCTTCTTCTTCTTCTTTTCTTCTTCCTCTTCTTCTTCTTCTTCTTCTTCTCATCCTACTCTTCTGCTTCTTCCTCTTCTTCTTCTTCTTCATCATCTCATCCTCTTCTGTTTCTTCCTCTTCTTCTTCACATTCTTCTCCTTCCTCTTCTTCCTCTTCAACTTCTCCTCCTTCTTGTTCTTCTCCTCTTCTCCTCCTCCTTCTTCTTCACCTTCTCCTTCATCTTCTTCCTCTTCTTCCCCTCTTTTTCTTCTTTTTCTTCCTCTTCTTTTTCTTCTTCTTCATTTTTTTCTTCTTCTTGTTCATCTTCTGAACCCATCTTTGTGGGACGAAGACTTTGTCGCAGAGGAGGAAGCAGATTATGAACTTCAGAAACGAAACATTTCACAATTTTTATTGTGGTGAATAGTAAGGAACGATAACCCGAAAAATCTCATTACCGTCTGAGGCCCCACCCTAATTAAAATGAATAGATAAATAAATAAATAAATAAAATATATAATAATGATGATATGGTTTAACGTCACAAACTCCCCCCTATCGGAAGGCTAGGACGGTGCCCCTCACGGACATTTTGTAGCGTGGAATTTAATGACCCATGCGTTTGGTTTAACTTCGCCGGTAGCAGGGTTCGAACCGCCATCCCCTCGACCTTCGCCACAAGTAATGACGCCCTAACCCGCTCAGCCAGCGAGCTTCCATAATAATAATAATAATAATGATACAAATAATAAAAAATATATATACGTATATATATATATATATATATATATATATATATATAATGATATATGTATATATATATATATATATATATATATAATGTATGCACAAAAGTTGTCTGGCGGTAAACCAGTATAATATATTTAAAGTGCGTCTCCATCTTAGTAAAGGGGTTAATTGAGATTAATCTTTAAACCCCGTTGGCACGAGGTCTTGCCCTAAACTAGATAAAATCTTTTGAGTTACTCAAACTTAATTGAGGTGTCCTTTAACCTTTTAGGTCAGATTCTTTTTAACCTGTTCCGACCTCGGTACCCCCCTGGAATCAGGTTGAGGTAGTCCAAGACCCTAACATCTGGTTACAGGGAGGCTACAGCTACCTTTCTTTGAGTTTAATAGAATCGTTTAGCAACAGACAGAATGAAACGTACGATTTTTACGGTGGTATTCTTAAAAAAAAAAATCTTTCCTTATATAAATCTTATATAAATCCTTGGAAGGGAAAGATTTATATAAGGATTTTTATTTATTTATTTTTATTTATTTATTTATTTATTTATTATTATCTTTTTAAAGAATATCACCATAAGATTTTTACGGTAGTATTCTTAAAAGAATATTTCCTTATATAAATCTTTCCCTTCCAAGGATTTATATAAGATTTATATAATTTTTTTTTTTTTTTTTTTAAGAATACCACCGTAAGATTCACTACGGCTACACACTTTATATATCTTATTCTGGCTAAGAAAATGCTATTTCAGTGCAAATCAGGGGTCGGAACATCGTTTGAAGGGGGTTACGATTGACCGAGTCCCCAATTTAGGCTGGCCTCTGTCTAGCCAGGATAAAACCAATCAAGTTTGTCACCATGTTGAAGCTTTAAGATTCGTTTAGATAAACACTTAAGCGAGATGCTGTAATGCCTGCCATTTATTTTATATTATTTGTTTATATGTTTGTTATTACTTGTCTGTTTGTTTATTATTATTATTATTTGCTTGGTTTTCATATATTATTATCTGTCAATTTATTATTATTTACTTTTTACCTTTTTATTACTTAACTGTACCTATGCATTTAGTTATTTCATTTATCATTATTCATATTATTATATTTTTTGTTTATTTATTTATCATAATTTTTTTCGCAGCCGACTTTGTTATGGACCAAAAGGTCTCCTGTCGGCATGCTCCATCTTTGTAATCCTTTGTAAAGTGTTAACAGAACAGTTCCTCGGTGGCTCAAGACCCCTTTTCCGTCCGAGTTCCAGTACCGAGTTAATTAAAAGTGCCGAGTTCGAGTACCGAGTTCGAGTAACCGGAACGAAATGGAAATGGACGTTCCCGAACTGCAAGCGGCTAATGTCTTCTCGTCCAGCTTCGGCTTCGGAGCGGTGCTGGCTGGCGATGAGGAGGAGGAGGAGGGCCGGGATGGAGTGATAATCGAGGTCGAGATGGAGGGAGGGAGGGAGGTAGGAGGCAGAGAAGGAGAAGGGAGGGGAGGGAGGGAAAAGAATGCGTGGAAGAAGGAGAAGGAAGGTAGGAGGGGATGGTAGAGGGAAGGTGGGTGGGGAGGAGAAGAGGAGGGAGGGAGGGGAGTGGAGTAAAGGGAAAGGAGGGAGGGGAGGAGAAGGGAGGTAGGAGGGGATGGGAGAGGGAAGGTGGGTGGGGAGGAGAAGAGGAGGGAGGGAGGGGAGTGGAATGAAGGGAAAGGAGGGAGGGGAGGAGAAGGGAGGTAGGAGGGGATGGGAGAGGGAAGGTGGGTGGGGAGGAGAAGAGGAGGGAGGGAGTGGAGTGAAGGGAAAGGAGGGAAGGAAGGGGGCGTGGGAGGGAAGGGGGGGAGGGGGAGAGGAGCTTTCCAATGGTTTGAGTATCTGATCTGGTGATTAGCCGAAGGTAAACAGTCATTATCCAAGATCAAACAGGAGGATTAGTCTCGCGGTCCAAGTGCTTGGAGGAAGACAGGTGATTGTTTATTGCATGGATAATCAGGTTGTGGGTTGCCAGGTTGCGAAGTGCCGGCCTTCTCCCGGCCAGATCTCTCTCTCTCTCTCTCTCTCTCTCTCTCTCTCTCTCTCTCTCTCTCTCTCTTTTTTTTTTTTTTTTTTTTTTTTTTTTCTCTCTTTTTCCTCAGCTGGGTAGGTTGAGGATGCCGTTTCTGGTCCCTCAACTGTTGAGGTGGCTTGGTCCGCTCACTTCCGGAAGTTGAGAGTTCGAGGAGTCCTCAACTCTCACCTGAATGAAATCACTTGGCGACAGACATTAAAAAGTCGAAGTAAGACATTCCATTCACCATCCCACTCTCGCACAGTGGGAAGTGAAAAACCCCAGGTTTAGCAAAGCCCTGTCAGTTGCGGCAAGCTTGGTGTTTTTGACCGACGTTGGGTTACCTCCCCGCCTGGCCAGTACGTATTTTTTCGGGATGGGTAGATAACCATTTCGGTTTTGAGTTATGCACCTTAGCTGAATAGAATCTTGCGTTCATGAAGATGAAATATTACAAGTGTGTTGTAGCGGAAAGCATATTCGAAATAACTGTAGTAAGTCCTGCCCTCAGCATAATTCAAAAACTTTTTGGTGCTGGGCCAAAAATTCTTTAAGAGCGTCAGAGGTACTTTTCTTGAAGTCATGCCAAATACAGACCTCGAGGTTCTCTTGGTCGGAGGATCAAAATTTCTTAAAGAATGACCGTGCTCCTTTTCTTGAAGCCGTGCCAAGAAGACACGACGAAGTTCTCTTCGGCAGAGTCTTCAGACTTCGTGGCATTCTTTGTCTTTCTTCGGTGACCTTCGAAGGACATCGAAAGTTCTCTCGGCGGATAATCAAAATTTCATGAAGAACGACAGTGGTAGTTTTCTTGAAACCGTGTCAAGTAGAGACGACGAAGCTCTTTTCGGCAGAGTCTTCAGACTTCGTGGCATTCTTTCTCGTTCTTCGGTGACCTTCGAAGAACATCGAAAGTTCTCTCGGACAGATGATCAAAATTTCGTAAAGAACGACAGTGGTAGTTTTCTTGAAACCGTGTCAAGTTGAGACGACGAAGTTCTCTTCGGCAGAGTCTTCAGACTTCGTGGTATTCTTTGTCTTTCTTCGGTGACCTTCGAAGGACATCGAAATTGTCTCGGGCGGATAATCAAAATTTCATGAAGAACGACAGTGGTAGTTTTTTTGAAACCGTGTCAAGTAGAGACGACGAAGCTCTTTTCGGCAGAGTCTTCAGACTTCGTGGTATTCTTTGTCTTTCTTCGGTGACCTTCGAAGGACATCGAAAGTTCTCTCGGTCGGATAATCAAAATTTCATAAAGAACGACAGTGGTAGTTTTCTTGAAACCGTGTCAAGTAGAGACGACGAAGCTCTTTTCGGCAGAGTCTTCAGACTTCGTGGCATTCTTTGTCTTTCTTCGGTGACCTTCGAAGGACCTTCGGCGACGCTGCAGCCGCCTTCTTCGCATTGATCCTGACGGGAGTTCTAATGAGCAACTCTCTCTCTCTCTCTCTCTCTCTCTCTCTCTCTCTCTCTCTCTCTCTCTCGTATCATTCTCCTGAGGGTTAATCTCGGTGCTGAAATAGGTCATGATCGATTCAGACCTACCCTTTTTCGACGAAATAAAACCCGCTTAGCGTTAACCAGAATAAAGTTAATAGCGTCCAGAGAAGTTAATGAAAGTTGTGCTGGAAATTAATTCATTGCAAATACATGCAATGTTACAAGCGGTTGCGGTGCAGTATTTGCAAGGAGAGAACTCTAGAGAGAGAAAGAGAGAGACCTCATTCCCTCACCCATTCCATCACTACCACGCCTCTCGACGAATCGGCTCTCTACCGTCTTCACCTGCCGTTCCCCCGGTTCCACACGCACCTCACACTATTCCCTCCTAATCTCCCTTCACTTCCTAGCCTCCCTCCCTTTCCCTTCCACCCCCTTCCGCTCCACTCTCTTTCCCAGCTCCCTCTCCCTCGCTCTCTTTCGCTCTCTTCTCTGTCGCTTCGGCAGACTCATTACCTTTATAGGAGGGCGGAGCAGTCGGTGCTGTTGTTTGTTATCAGACGAGATTATGTTGCTTTGATATTCTCTTTCCGCGCTAATATGTTTTTATTTGTCGACTTGTTTGTTTATTTGTTTTATATTAATTTATTTATTTTTATTCTTTTTATGTATTATTATTATTATTATTTTACCTTTTTATTTCATTTATTGTGATAACCAGTACAGTATTCTTGGAGACATAATCGCGCTAAAGTGGCAAAGTCTTAAAGATAATCAAGAGATCAGAGGAGGAACAGTTAGGCTAAAGGCGATCAATTATATATATATATATATATATATATATATATATATATATATATATATATATATGTATATAGTAGTAGGTTTTTTTTTTTTTTTTTTTTTTTTTTTTTTTTTTTTTTTATAGGGTGTCCATAAAGTCCGTGTGTACTTTAAAATATTAATAAGTTTGTAAGTACTGGTGGTAGAAAAAATCTGTAAAAAGTGTTATAAAGTTTCATGTACCTAGTTTTAAGTATAGTTATTGAATAATTCTTTACCACAAAATTTGTAAAAAGAATTTAGACAAAAATATGTATATATTTTCAGAATCCCTTTGACTATGGCTTCAACTGAGGAAAAAATAAAACGTGTCCTTTGGTTGGCTGAAGTGAAATCTACTATTGCTGTACAAAGAAAGTTTAGAATTAAATACAATAAAGAAAATTTTTTCATCCATTTGGCAATAGTGTTCCTATGAGGTGATTCTTTATTGTATTCAATTCTAAACATGGGGGTCGGGATCCCTTGGGGGTCGAGGATCCTTGGGGGTCGAGGATCCTTGGGGGTCGAGGATCCCTTGGGGGGGACGAGGATCCTTGGGGGTCGAGGTCCCTTGGGGGTCGAGGATCCTTGGGGGTCGAGGATCCTTGGGGGTCGAGGATCCTTTGGGGTCGAGGTCCCTTGAGGGTCGAGGATCCTTGGGGCTCGAGGATCCCTTGGGGGTCGAGGACCCTTGGGGGTCGAGGATCCTTGGGGGTCGAGGTCCCTTGCGGGGGTCGAGGATCCTTGGGGGTCGGGGCCCTTTGGGAGTCGGGGCCCTTTGGGGGTCGAGGTCCCTTGGGGGTCGAGGTCCCTTGGGGGGGTCGAGGATCCTTGGGGGTCGAGGTCCCTTGGGGGTCGAGGATCCTTGGGGCTCGAGGATCCCTTAGGAGTTAAGGTCCCCTGGGGGTCGAGGATCCTTGGGGGTCGAGGTCCCTTGCGGGGGACGAGGATCCCTGGGGGTCGAGGTCCCTTGGGGCTCGAGGATCCTTGGGGGTCGAGGATCCCTTGGGGGTGGTCGAGGATCCTTGGGGGTCGAGGATCCCTTGGGGGTCGAGGATCCCTGGGGGTCGTGGTCCCTTGGGGGGGTCGTGGTCCCTCGGGGGTCGTGGTCCCTCGGGGGTCGGGGCCCTTTGGGGGTCGAGGTCCATTGGGGGTCCAGGATCCTTGGGGCTCGAGGATCCCTTAGGAGTTAAGGTCCCCTGGGGGTCGAGGATCCTTTGGGGTCGAGGTCCCTTGCGGGGGACGAGGATCCTTGTGGGTCGGGGCTCTTTGGGGGTCGAGGTCCCTTGGGGGGGTCGAGGATCCTTGGGGGGGTCGAGGTCCCTTGGGGGGGTCGAGGATCCTTGGGGGGGTCGAGGATCCCTTGAGGATCGTGGTCCCTCGGGGATCGGGGTCCCTTGGGGGTTGGCCACCCCGGAAGGCCTCTCTCTCTGGAAAGAGGTCATCTTGAAGAGGAACTTGGGATGTGCTCTTTTCATTGTCGTGCATTACAAAGGGGAGAGTCTCTTAAGGGTTTAACTATAGTATGGTTTCTCACATTCTCTCTTTCTTTCCCTCTCTCTACTCTCTACCTCTCACCCTCTCTCTGCTGCTCTCTCTCCCTCTCTCCCCCCTCTCTCTCCCTCTCCCCCCCTCTCTCTCTCTCTCTCTCTCTCTCTCTCTCTCTCTCTCTCTCTCTCATTCTCGTATTTGGTCTCTCATTCTCTCTTCCTCTCTCTCCCTCTTCCTCTTCCTCTCTCCCTACTTCTCTTTCTCTACCTGTCTCTCTCCCTCCTTTTCTCCCTTTCTCACGCGCGCACACACACACACACACACACACACACACACACACACACACACACACGCACGCTTGCGCGACCCTTGGACCGCTGTTGGGTGTAATTGCGTTAGGTGGCGTTTGGCCCTTTTAATAGGTGTAGTAATCTTGTAATGATGGTGAAATGTGGTTTAGAGAAATTTTGAGTTGACATGGGGCAGTTTTTGCTCTCTCTCTGTCCCTCTCATTTTCTCCCTCCCTCCCTCTCTCTCTCTCACACTCTCTCTCTCACTCTCTCTCTCTCTCTCTCTCTCTCTCTCTCTCTCTCTCTCATTCTCTTTCCCTCCCTCTCTCTCATTTTCTCTCTCCCATTCCCCCCTCTCTCCTCTCTCTCTCTCTCTCCCTCTCTCTCATTCTCTCATTCTCCCTCTCTCTCATTCTCTCTCTCTCTCTCTCTCTCTCTCTCTCTCTCTCTCTCTCTCTCTCTCTCTTTTATACAGAGGGTACCAAGCACTGGAAACCTGCCTGGTAGTAGTAATTTTAGTGTAGTTTAATACTGAATCGTTCTGCCAAGGTGATAGGTACCATTATTGCTCCTTACAACATACCGACGATTGTAAACTTTCCACCCCGAGACCGTTTTCTAATTTAACTCCCGAATTGTGTGGCCTAAAGTTCGAGCGTTCAAGGTCAGCCTAGGTCAGAGGTCAATATGCCAATGGAAAGCACGCACGCGCACGCACGCACGCAAGCAAGCAAAGACTCGTGTATACACACACACACACACTCGGTGGCGCAGTTGGTAGATCGATGAACTACTAGCATGGTGGAGCGCGTAGTGCTTGGTTCGAATCCTGCCCAGGGCCGAAATTATTTCGGTACAGCTGCGCTTCGGGTCGTTACTCTGACTCGTGGGCGGGGAGTTGGGGGTGTGTGTGTGTGAAAGGTCATAGCATTACCCATTGATCGGACCTACGAGCTCTGAGCTCTCTTCCAGGAGGGAAATAGCTGTCGATCACGAGTCGAACACGTGATCCAAAGACCAAGTGAATACACACACACACACACACACACACACACACACACACACACACACACACACACACACACACACACACACACAACATTCTCTCGCTGATGAACGCTCGCATATACAAATAAAACATATTTTCGTGCGTAAATTTTTATAATGTAAATTGAAGTAGTTTGTATATGCATATGTTGTGTTTGCACTTAAGATTCAAATTATTCATATATGCATATTTTGTTTTTGTATTATGAATTTATATATGGTTGCTCATACGCATAAGAGGCCCGGTGCTCTCTGGAAATATATTTTGATGGACGAACGGAAAACAAATAACAATTATATGTTTGTAATAGAGAGGTGAGGGGGGGGGACGGGAAGTAGGTAACAAATTGCCTTGTCAAATTATGTCAGGTTTAAATTGGATGTTGAATTAGCAGAAGAATGATTAAAGGGAAAGGAGGATAAGAGAATGTTTAATATAAGTTGGTTCGTGTTTGCATGGAAATAGTATCTGATAAACCAGTCATGCATTAGTAGTGTATTCAGACGGATTGTGTTCCTGCGGAGGCCATGTGGCCCAGACATCCAAGTACTAAGGGCACAGGTGCTTTTTTTTTTTTTTTTTTTTTTTTTTTTTTTGCTAAATGAGTGCGCAAAGTAAATTGTCAAAGTTTGTATTTGGATATACACTAACAACAAATGCGTGCACTTGTTACAAGGCTGTCTTCGAAACTGACGCGCCCAGCTCCAGATTTTGCGCGCGAACGTGCAACGCATCTGCGATATCTTATACAAATACATTTTATACATAATAACATAATATAAATATTACAATAAATAACAAAACAATACAATACAATTCTACACCACAGACCATGCCAACACTTTTTTTTTTTTGTATATTCGCCTGTAATCTTCATTGATTGATGTCGGGTTTTGAAAACATAACGAATACATAGAAGTACGTGTAATCACTACTGATCAGGATTCGAACCTGGGTCTTCCGAGTATTTTTGTTTATTATTATTTGCTTGACTTTCGTTTATTATTAGTTATATGTCATTTTATTATTTACTATTTACCTGCTTGTGTACTATTTAACTATACCTATGCATTGATTTATTTTATTATCATTATTTATATTATTATGATTTTTATTTATTTATTTATCTATCATTATAATTTTTTCGCATCAGACCTAGTTATGGACCAAAAGGTCTCCCGTCGCTATACTCCGCCTTTGTCATCCTTTTGCACGTTACCACTGTTCTATGGAACAACCTCTGGAGTGTGTACGTGCCTTGATTTGGTTACCCCTCTTACAAGGGGGAAAGAAACCTTTGGTGTATAGATAGTTAATATGAAACTTGTAACTTGTGTCCAATTATGTAAGAGTAACCACTGGGAAAGAGAAACTAAACGAAATAGAGCGCTTTCGTGTATTACATCTAGTGCAGAAGTGTTTTTGCACTGGATGTAGTATACGAAAGCGCTCAGCTTCGTTCAGTTTCTCTTTCCCAGTGGTTACTCTCTCTCACTCATCTGTCTCATTTTTTCTCTCCCCTCTCTCTCATTCTCTCCCATTCTCTTCCCCCCTCTCTCTCTTCTCTCTCTCTCTCCCTCCCTCCCTCCCTCCCTCTCTCTCTCTCTCTCTCCCTCTCTCTTTCCCTCTATCCTTCTTTCTCTGTCAGTCTCATTCGGTCTCCCATTCTCCCCCCCCCCTCTCTCTCTCTCTCTCTCTCTCTCTCTCTCTCGCTTTATTGATGTGTGATCATGTTTTTGGTTGAAATATATATGCTTGGAGCGCGACATTGTCCATAGTGTTAGAAGAGCTGGGACACTGTTGGAGATGATAATAAAGTGTCTTTTGACAACATGTTTTTCTACATTTATTGATTCTCTCTCTCTCTCTCTCTCTCTCTCTCCCTCTCTCTGTGAAAGGTGTTGTATCAGCCTTCGTGTTCTCTCTCTCTCTCTCTCTCTCTCTCTCTCTCTCTCTCTGAAAGGTGTTGTATCAGCCTTCGCGCACTCTCTCTCTCTCTCTCTCTCTTTGAAATGTATTGTATCAGCTTTCGTGTTCTCTCTCTCTCTCTCTCTCTCTCTCTCTCTCTCTCTCCCTGTCTCTTTCCTCTCTCTGAAAGGTGTTGTATAAGCCTTCGTGTTCTCGCTCTATTGTATCAGCCTTTCTGTTCTCTCTCTCTCTCTGAAAGATGTTGTATCAGCCTTCGTGTTCTCCCCCTCTCTCTCTCTCTCTCTGAAAGGTGTTGTATCAGCCCTCATGTTCCCCCCCTCTCTCTCTCTCTCTCTCTCTCTCTCTCTCTCTCTCTCTCTCTCTCTCTCTCTCTTCCAGTTCGAATTCCTTTGGCCTTAATCTGAGTCTCCCTTTTAGGGAACCTTTGCGAAGAAGAAGAAATCGACGAACTGCCTGTGAGCTTCCAGGTCGACCCCCACGCCTCCCAGGTGGGCGGGGTGAGGTCCTGATATTGGTGGGCGTAGGGGGAGAGGTTAACCTAGGTTAGGGTCGATTCCGTTTAAGTCTTGTACGTCCTCTCACTTGGGGGCTTTGTGATTGTATATTTACTTCTTTCGTGTCTTTGTGAGGGGCACCGTTCTAGCCTTCTGATAAGGGGGGAGTTTGTGACTTTAAACCATATTATCTTGTATATTTATAAAATTACTTTCTTGCATTCCCGAGCTTGTTGATGGCAAAGTTTGGCATTTTTAGTTTCTAACCAACGGCTAGTGACTTATTTCTTGTAGATCTTTATGTTATGAGCGGATGAAGGCGTCGTTACTTCCCGCAAAGGTCGAGGGGTGGTGGTGGTTCGAACCCTGCCACTGGCGAGTTGAACCAAGGGTATGGTACATGAAATTCTACGATACAAAGTCCTCTGTGAGGGACACCGTCGTAGTCCTCCGATAGGGGGGAGTTTGTGACGTTAAACCATCCATATCATGAAATCCAGCCGTTAGCGAGCCTCGAACCATGGTCTGCGTGGCGCGGGACCCCCACGCTAACGGCTGCGTGTCATGATTTGAATTACATCGCTGTTACTAGCAATTTATTCCATGATTTATGTTTATATATAAGGAAAGTCATGGTAGCATGATGGATGTAAACAAGGGTGTATATATTCTTTATGGAACATATCCCATGAATAAAATCGTCTGTCGGCATCCATAGTGAAAGGAGAAGTACCACACTGTACGGAAGGGGTTGCCATGGAAACGAAGAAATATGACTAAAAATCACTGAAAAAGAAACATAATCCAAACGCTTTCGTCTATTCAGATGTCTTCAGGATACAATCGAACAATTGAAATGAGCAAACAAGGAAGACAGGATGAGATAAGGACACGGTGACGTCACTCAGCCCAAGCAGTGTGATGACGTAGGGTTGCCCTAGGCTCTTCTCGACTCGCTGAATTATGTATATTTTTTTAATGATAAAATTATCTAACATATACAATCTCAAGTTTAGATGCACGTTATAATGAAAAGTTCATGTACATTATATATATATATATATATGTGTGTGTGTGTGTGTGTGTGTGTGTGTGTGTGTGTGTGTGTGTGTGTACAACACTGAATGGGTCCCAGTGAACAGATTTACATTTCCCAACCACAATTCACTTTAATTCTAAGCCATTACCATCGAGAAGCTCGAGGAGGCATACATGCAGAAATTGAAACGTGGAAATAAGCTCCACCGCAAGTACTCGAACCTTTGCCTTAGCGACTGCGGTGGAACTTATTTCCATGTGTTACAATGACACACAACATTATATGTATATATATATGTATATATATATTATATATATATAATTATATATATATATATATGTACACACATATACTTACATGAATATACATATATATATGTGTATATATATACATATATATATATATATATATATATACATATGTTGTGACGGTTTCTTTTGCGGTTTCTTAATTTGATTTGGCTGAAAGTGCTGCAAGTTCAGAAGCACCACCAATTTGTTTCCGAAGGTTAGCGGGGGATGATGGTGATAGATTACTCCTCCGTGTCTCATTAAGCTGTGGCAAAATAGATAGACGAACAAATAAAGATAAAAAAGAAGCGTCCATCGCGGCCATTTGTCATGCTTAATCGATTTCGCTAAAGTGTCGGGTCGGGTGCCTCGTTTGCTCCTTCGCTAACTCTCGCGGATTTTGTTATGGAACGGTGGACGATTTTTCTTTATTTAATAGATGAGTTATAGCTTTCTATGATATATATATATATATATATATATATATATGTATATATGTATGTATATGTGTATATATATATATATACATGTGTGTGTGTATGTGTGTGTGTGTGTGTGTGTACACTTAATAGCTTATTATAGATAAAGATCGTATTTGTTTATTTATTTTTTATTCTTTATTACCTTTATTTTTTTTTATATTTTATTAATTTATTTTTATTAATTTTACTTAGTTTATTTTTATTCATTTATATATTATTGATTTGTTTATTTATCTTTTATTCTTTATTACCGTTCCATATATTCCCTTTTGCCTAGTCATGTTCTATTGTGGTCTCCGCGCATGCGCAGACTTGAACACAGAAAACGCTAAAGAGGTCGTTGACTCTTACGAATGGATGCGTCTGCAGTTAGTGGCCCTCTTAAAGCTGAATGAAATCATCCGGCGGGATGCAGGGATGACCCGTCATCCACGAGGAGCTAAGATAAAAAGGGGGAAAGGGTGGAGGATGGGAGCGGAGTAGGAGTGGGTACGTGCCTTTGACTTGGATACCTCCCTCATAAGGTGGAAAAAGCCCTTGGTATATAGAGTATTGATAGGGATAATAGTAATAATATTGTTATTGATATTATTATTATTTTATCAAACGCTTTGACTTGGATACCTCCCTCATAAGGTGGAAAAACCCATGGTATATAGAGTATTAATGATAATAAAGTAATGATATTGTTGTTGATATTATTATTATTACTTTATCAAATGCTTCATTAGAAAACGTATTGCGTTCCTTTCGTCAATCCGCTAACTCCTCTCAAATCTCAAAAAAAAAAAAAAAAAAAAAAAAAAAAAAAAAATTCATCCCAGCCCGGCTTTAGAAATAAATAAACGAATAAATAAATAAATAGAATAAAATAAATAAATCAATTGGAGAAGTCATCCTGGCCCATCTCGTTCTGCCCATCGTGACCTGTGCCCGTCGCCCGCAGACGGGCCTACTACCCGTGCCCGTGTCGCATGACCCCCCATCCCCCTCCCCCACCCTCGCTCCCGTCGCGACCAGATCATTATCTACTGCACTAGATTTTCATAGTTCAGACCAGTTTTTCTCGGGGCCCCTGCCGCTCCTTTTTTTTTTTTTTCCAGTTTCTGAAGCGGTTGCATGCCTTGCTATCTCAACCATGACTGCAGTAGAAACTTCTGCAATTTATCATATACCTATATATGTGTGTATATATATATGTCCTAAGAATCGCAACTGTCTTTTCCTTATTGTTGTCATCAATTCCCAATCTGTCTCCATTTCTCTCAATACTTCTTCATTTGTTTTCTTCGCTGTCCATGGTACTCTTAATACTCGTCATCCACATTTCTGCTGCTTCTAAGTTTTCCTGCAATTTTTTGCTGATTGTCCACGCTTCTGAACCATATAATAGTGTTGACCACATAAAAGTTTTAACTGTTTCTTCTCCTTTTATATATATATATATATATATATATATATATATATATATATATATATATATATATATATATATATATATATATATATATATATATATATATATATTTTTTTTTTTTTTTTTTTTTTTTCTTTTTTTCTTCTGAGAGTAGTGGTTGGTATCGTGGGCTTCCACGCGGCAGACCAGAGATCGAGGCGTTTAGTGGGGTCCAGTGAGGTTCCTCTCAGAATCAAATATTAGAAATTGTATTTTTTGGTGATGACTAGGGCTTCTGTCCTCGGGGACAATATTCCACCGAAGAGATGAGTCATCCAGGTGGTTAAAGGGACGAAAGGTTGGGAGAAGAATTCTCACTTTCTCAAAATAAAGGTCTTTTTTTATTTATTTATTTTATTATTATTATTATTATTATTGTTTAGTGGAGATTAGTCTCCGTTAATAAAAAAAAAAGGGACTATGGTCCGTAGGGGTGTTGCTGATCATACGAGGATCTAATCGGGAGGGAACATCGGGAAAGCCCAGGTTGCTCTCGATTTTTTTTTTTTTTCCTACTCTGGTCCGTAGGGGTGTTGCTGAAGGTGAGTTAACGATCTTACGGGGATCTATTCGGGAGGGGAGATCGGGGAACCTCAGATTTTCTCTCTCTCTCTCTCCCTCTCTCTCTCTCTCTCTCTCTCTCTCTCTCTCTCTCTCTCTCTCTCTCTCTCTCTCTCTAATTTAGGTTTTGCATGTTGTGTATCCCAAGTTTTTAGAAACTTGAACCGCGTTGTATGTGCATTTTTTTTTTTTTTTTTTTTTTTTTAATCATTTTTTTATTGGGCAGTCATCTTTCCCGCTGGAATTTTTATCCCTTCTTGCGAATATGGAAGCCCGGGCTCGGTTCCTAACGGTGAACATTGTCTCCAGCTCGTACAGGTTGCCCGGTAACACTGGGTAAAAGTGACTACTTCGGCCGCAGGCAAGAGTTCTTTGGCGTAAACTCCTCGCAGGCGACCCCCAGTATGATCCTCATGATATGACCGCGACCCCCCACTAATCACGTGTTGGACTCGTGATCGACAGCTATTTCCCTCCTGGAAGAGAGCTCAGAGCTCGTATATGACCGATCTGTGGGTAATGCTGTGACCTTACACGCACACACACAACCCCAACTCCCCGCCCACGAGAGTTTGAGTAACGACCCGCAGCGCAGCGATACTGAAATGATTTCATCTCCGGTTGGGATTTGAACCCGGACCTCCGTAGTGGCAGCCGGGGACTCCACCAACTGCGCCACGAATTGTGTTAATATATATGACAAATATAATATATATGTGTAAGAAAGGTAATGTAAGGTTATAAAGGACAAGGTTAACGTCGTTGAATTTTTATTATAGCAATATGAATTTGGAAGCTTGGCATAAATTCAGCATACAAGATGTCTTGGCGACCCCACTTGGGGTCGCGTCCCCAGGGCGCGGTCAGTAGAGCTGTGGGATGTTATGCATAAGGTCGCAGGTTCGAATCCCGATTGGCCCAGTTGCAGAAAAAAAAATCAATTTTTATTCATATACTGAACTTCCTTAGTGGGATTCCCTGTAGGAGTTCTGTGAGCTTCGTGAAGCTTCCAGGTGCTTGGATCTGTCGAAGAACAAAATTTCGAACTCCGTCATCGGCACTTCGAAAGTTAAAAAAAAAAAAAAAAAAAAAAAATCTCGTAGGTTCTAGAGAAACGTATACAAGAGCGCATAGATCAGTTTCGACAGGACGTGAAGCGTCTCTATGTGTAAACGCCTCGTCCTGAAGAAGAGGAGAGAAAAAAAATGTTCCGAGAATAGACCTGTCGGACAACCTGTCCATCTGCCGGTTGACGTTCTTCGTCCGTCTGGCTGGTACAAGCCAGATCCGCCACCTGGCTCGAAAGCCCGTTGGCTAACCCTTCCTCCTCTTCTTCCTCCTCTTCATCCTCCTACTCCACATTCCTCTTCTCCTCACCCTTCTTCTTGTTTTCCTTCTCCCGTTCCTCTTCCTCTTCTTCTTCCTCCGCCTCCTCTTCCTCCTCCTCCTCCTCCTCCTCTTCTTCCCCTTCCTACTCCTTCCCCTCTTACTCATCTTCCTGTTACTCCTCCTCCTCCTCCCTCTTCTCCTCTTCCTCCCTCTTCTCCTCCTCCTCCTCCTCCTCCTCCTCCTCCTCCTCCTCCCACTTCCTACTCTTCCTTCTCCCCCTCCTACTCCTCTTCCTCCACATCTTCCTTCCTCCTCCTCTTCCTCCTCCTTGTCATCCTTCTCCTCCCTCTCCCTCTCCCTTGTTCCCTCCATGCCGGGGCACCTGCTTTCGAGATATTGTTAGTTCCTTCTAGTTTGTTGAACTCATTCTTCCACCACCACTACCACCACCACCACTCCTACCACCACCACTATCACCACCGATACCTGCATCACCACTATCACCACCATTATCATTACTTCCACTACTTCTACTACCCTCCTTTCCTCTTCATTCCTTCCCCCTTCCTTCCTCTCCCTCCACACTCCCATCTCTCTACTTCGCTCTCTCCCTCTCTTCTTCCTCTCTCTCTCTCTCTCTCTCTCTCTCTCTCTCTCTCTCTCTCTCTCTCTCTCTCTCTCTCTCTCTCTCCCATCCTCTTTCTCTCTCTTGTTTACTCGCAATTGCAAAGCCGACATCACAATTGTCGAATTTTCGCCGAGTCTTTATGACCCGGCCGAAGCTCCGCCGCCGCCGCCGCCGCCGAGCGTCTGCACCGTGACCTCTCGATCTTTGGGCAACTCCAGTGTTCCCCTTCTGCGGTCCGTTGCTGAATATGAGGAACAAGACAAGACGTTTACAGCCTCATGAGCAACTCGTTTTCCTCCTCGATTTTGAAAGGTTTTCTTCACATTTCTCCTTGCGTGCCGTGTGTTTGTGATCCTCGTCTTAATTGTCCTTTTTTTCTTCTTCTTCTTCTTCTTCTTCTTCTTCTTCTTCCTGATACGGATTTTTTTTTTCTAAAAAAGTTCTCTCGTTCTTAAAACAGTTACGGACTTTTTCCTTAATGTTGCTAAGAATTTTTTTTCTTAAGATGTTTTCTTGTTCTTAAACCATTTACGGACTTTTTCATTAATGTTGCTAAGATTTATTTATTTTATTTTATTTTATTATTTTTAATTTTTGTTTATTAATTTGTTTTTTACTTATTCATTTTTTGTTAACGATGTTTCTTCATGTTCTTAAAGCAGTTGCGGACTTTTTCCTTAATGTTGCTGAGATTTATTTATTTATTATTTTTTTACGAAACCTTTTATTGTATTTGTATAGCCCCATCCTAACAGCATACCGTGGATATGAATGAAATCGTCTGTCGACAGCTGGAGTTAAAGGGAAAAGGACTCCCTGGTACGGAAGGAGTTATCCTAGATGGACATTAACCCCCCTTCCCTACCGATGGGGGGGGGGCGCCCGCAGAGATGAATAAAATCGCCCGGCGGCAGACAGAACAAGAAAGAAGCTTTGTGGTGTGACCAGCGCTTCACTTGTCTGGGCCGCTTTGCTTAACGTAGTCCTTCATTCATGGCAGTAAGATTTAAATTACGTGTGTGTGTGTGTGTGTATGTATGATAATAATAATGATGATAATAATAATAATAATAATAACAGTAATGTACGGTTTATTGAGTATAGCAGCATTACTGCTGAAAATGCCTACAAAATTCTAAAATTATAAAAATATGACAGCGAAAAGATGTGTATATGTGTGTGTATGCGTGTGTGTGAGTGTGTGTGTGTGTGTGTGTGTGTATGATAATAATAATAATAGTAATATACGGTTTATTGAGTATAGCAGCATTACTGCTGAAAATATACAGCCTACAAAATTATAAAATCATAAAACTGACAGTGAAAAGATGTGTGTGTGTGTGTGTGTGTGTGTTTACCTAATTGTAACATACAGGAAAGAAGCAATGCTCGTTGGGTCCCGTCTCCCGTTCTCTAATTTCCTAACATACCTAGACTCAAATTCATGTAAAGTTCCAACTTGATCTGTGTCTGTGTGTGTTTGTGATTCACCATGGTCTTGGATCACGTGTTGGACTCGTGATCGACAGCTGTTTCCCTCGCGGAAGAGAGCTCGGAGCTCGTATATGACCGATCTATGGGTAATACTGTGTGGCCTTACATGCACACACACCCAACTCCCCGCCCACGAGAGTTGGAGTAACGACTCTCAGAACAGCAATACTGAAATAATTTCAGCCGTGGACGGGATTCGAACCCGGACCTACGTAGTGGCGGCCGGGAACTCTACCAACCTGCGCCATGGAGTCGTGTGTGTGTGTGTGTGTGTGTGTGTGTGTGTGTGAGCGCGCGCGAGGGCGTTTCTGCTGATTATTCCCTGAGTCAATTTGTCTTTCGTATTACGTGTCTGTACTATAGTTGATCCGCCTCGCCAGATGGTATCTACTTGTGTCTTGTCTTTTATACTCTGGCGGAATGCATTGAGTGTTTGGGACTCGAGTGATGGGCTATGATGGATGTTGCGAAGTCAGAATAATATACATATTTTTTTCTCCAAGGCTTCGTGGCCAACACATGTGCTTTCTCTCTCTCTATCTCTCTTTCTCTCCCTCTCTTCTAACCCTCTCTCTCTCTCTTCTATCTCTTGCTCATATATTTCTCCCTCCTATCTCTGTCTCTCTCGCTTATATCTCTCCCTCCTCTCTCTCTCCTCTCTTGCCTTCTCTCTCTCTCTCTCTCTCTCTCTCTCTCTCTCTCTCTCTCTCTCTCTCTCTCTCTCTCCTATCTCTTGCTCATATATCTCTCCCTCCTATCTCTCTCCTATCTTTCTCATATATGTCTCCTCTCTTTCGCCTGTCTTCCCCCCCTCTCTCTCTCTCTTTTCCTCCTATCTCTTGCTCATATATATATATATATATATATATATATATATATATATATATATATATATATATATATCCCCCCTATCTCTTGCTCACATATCTCTCCCGCCTATCTCTATCTCTCTATTTCTCCTATCTTTCTCATATACTCTCTCTCTCTCTCTCTTACACTCTCACTCTCTCACTCACTCATTCAAGTCCTCTTTTATTGTTTGGCTCTATTTCTCCTATCTTTCTCATATATCTTCTATCTCTCTCTCTCTCTCTCTCTCTCTCTCTCTCTCTCTCTGTCTTCTCTTTACCCCCTCTCTCACTCCCTCCCTCCCTCACTCACTCCCTCACTCACTCCCTCACTCACTCTCAAGTCCTCTTTTATTGTTGTGCTCATTTACCTGCATACCACCGCGCACAGGGAGGAATGCGTCTTGGCCGTACGTTGACTTCGGTCCGTCTTGCCATACCCTTGGCGGAGTTGGTTGGCCTAAGGTCACCACCGGCTCGGCGTTGAGCTCAGCTGGATCTCTGCTCTGCACCTGCTCACCTCGGTGGCTCACTTTGAAGGCTTTGTTCAGGCTGGCAGAGTGTTTTGGACTTACTGTTTTTAGAGTCCATTTTATATGTACAGGATATACATGCATGTATATATATATATATATATATATATATATATATATATATATATATATATATATATATATATAATGTATGTATCTGTGTGTGTGTGCATGTATAGGTATTATTGTTATTATTATTATTATCATTATTATTAACCCAGGGCAGTGGACGGGATACAGGTATGACCCGTCATCCACGAGGAGCTAAGATGAGAAGGAGGAAACTGGGTTGGATGGGGAGTGGAATGAGTAGGAATGGGTACTTTTTTGAATTGGCTACCTCCCTCATAAGGAGGAAAAAATCCTTTGCATACAAATTATTATTATTAATATTATTATTATTGTTAATAGTATTGTCGATGCGATGTTATATTGTAATTCACAAACCTTTGTTCGGGTTATCAGACGATCAGTCAGAATTATTGAATCGTTCTTCTTTATGATTCTGTTATTTATCACTTGGATTCTATCTTTCTCCGCTTTTCTTCTTCATCTCGGTGTAAGTATATTTCTCTATCGATTGTGTGTTGTTCCTCCCTCCGCTCTTTCAAAGGTCAAGACGGGACGCTGGAGGTTGCCTACTGGCAGCTTATAGCCTTTGTACTTTTCTCATTCCACCTTCTCCAGTGTGATTAATAATAGTAATAATAATAATAATAATAATAGTAATAAATTAATAATAAAAATAAACAATAATATTGATTGATAATAATAATTAATTAATAATAGTAATTGATAGTAATGATTAATAATTATAATAATGATAATTATTATAAAAAAGAGGAAGGAAGCTTAGCATCAAGAGCAAGCGACCAAAGAGACAAATAATTGTGTCTCGTTCTTACACCTCAAAATAACGTCAGCAGCGATCAAATTCGGTTTGCCGGAAGAAGAAAAAAAAAAATAATCGAAATACATTCAGAAACGAAAACCACGCTGGTAAATTAATCTGGTGACTGAGGTGCTCTTGTTCTTGGTTGTGCTGCGGAGGCAAAAACTGAGGACAGTCTGGGGAGGGCACAGAGCGGTGGTTGCCGAGCAAGCATTGCATTCAAGAACTCATCGAACGAAGGCTCTCTCGACAAGCAGATGGCCCTCCGTGGCCACACGTGGAGGCTTTGATTCAGCAGAACGGCTTCGCAGGCAGGTGGCCTGGTCCAGATGGAAGGCCAGGTGGTGCAAGTAGATGGTGTAATGTGGAGAGGCCGGCGTGTGGTGCAAGACGCGAGGCGCAGTGTTGTAAGACCCCACAGAGAGCGCGCGGCGGCGGCCTGGGTTACTACCATGCAGTTCTGAGACACTAAGTGGACAGGTCGTCCCGATTTGGAGGGGCGTGGCTGGCTCCCTGGAGGAAGAGGAGGAGGAAGAAGATGAGGAGCAGGAGGAAGAGTAGTAGGAGGGGGAAGAAGAAGAGGAGGAGGAAGAGGAACAGAAAGAGGAGGAGGAGGAACAGAGAGAAGAGTAGGAGGAGGAGGAGGAGGAAGAGGAACAGAGTGAAGAGTAGGAGGAGGAGGAGGAACAGAAGAGTAGGAGGAGGAGGAAGAAGAAGAGGAGCAGGAAGAAGAGTAGGAGGAAGAAGAGGAGTAGGAAGAAGAGGAAGGGGGAGGAAGAAGAAGAGGAGGAAGAGGAGCAGGAAAAGAAGAGGAGGAGGAGTAGGGATCTTCAGGAAATGCAGGCACCTGAGGAGAGGAAGGGGGAGAAGGAGGAGGAGGGCCAAAGAGAAAAGGGAACTGAGAGAGGAAGGGAAAGAGAAGAGGAGAGGAAAAGAGAAGAAAGAGAAAAAGAACGCGGGAATAAAGATTCATGGAAACAGGGGAACCGCTACATCCCTGAGGCATATGCTATAGGAATCGGTTGGAGTCAGCCAGAATGCATTATGTAAAGTCCGTCGCTGCGTCGAACGAGTTTTAACTTGTTAGAGTTCGAGTCCCTCTCTCTCTCTCTCTCTCTCTCTCTCTCTCTCTCTCTCTCTCTCTCTCTCTCTATCTCTCGTAAAATCTTATCACGTGTCAGATGTGCGTAACGAATCGGTTAAAAACGTTTTTTATGGAGTTCTGTAATTGTTATTTTGATAGTGTAGGGGCCTCTGCCACACACACACACACACACACACACACACACACACACACACACACACACACACACACACACACACACACACACACACACACACACACACACACACACACACATGTGTGTGTGTATATATATATATATATATATATATATATATATATATATATATATATATATATATATATATATATATATAACTATAAAGTAATGTCGTAACACAATCGTAAAGATTCAAAAAAAACCCACTGTGTTGGATAAGAAGAAATGAAATAAAATTAATTCCATATATTTCGATCACGGACTGTGATCCTCTTCAGTGGAATACAGAAAGGTAGAGCAAATGGCATGTCTTATATACAATAAGAATAAGGGACAAGGGTAGGACTCAGGTAGCATCTAGTACTTTGCGGGGCAGGTCACCCGCCTTCACCAACGATGGTAACAATTTGTTGACTGCCCAGGTGGTAAGGCAGTCAGGTGACCACTGTCCATATGACATATTAACAAATTTCCAAATTTTAATATGTCATATGGACAGTGGTCACCTGACTGCCTTACCACCTGGGCAGTCAACAAATTGTTACCATCGTTGGTGAAGGCGGGTGACCTGCCCCGCAAAGTACTAGATGCTACCTGAGTCCTACCCTTGTCCCTTATTCTTATTGTATATAAGACATGCCATTTGCTCTACCTTTCTGTATTCCACTGAAGAGGATCACAGTCCGTGATCGAAATATATGGAATTAATTTTATTTCATTTCTTCTTATCCAACACAGTGGGTTTTTGTTGAATATATATATATATAAATTCTGGAAATTCCTTTTGGTCACCTCATGACTAACCAGCCTTGGCACAATAATACACCTTCAACCCGTCACGGAATGATGGTGAGGCACAAAGGCTGTATCGTTCCACAGGGGATAGACCGGTGGTTCTGCAGTGGCCCCACAAGGGTGGGCGATACTTATTGGAAATTCCTTCTGGTCAGCTCAGTAATCGGGTGTGGCGCCCGGCCGGTTTTCGTCTTCTTCGCGCGTTATCGTCAGCGGGACAAGGGCGCGACAGGTAACTTTGGATTTTATTGCTACACAATCGCGTCCAGTAGTCTCGAATCATTGGCATCATGCTAGGCTGACTTTACGCTGCTGTGTACGTGTATTTTTTAAATGACGATTTTATCTTTTAAAATGTTGTTTTGTAACTGCTATTTAAATGTTATCATTATATTTGTATTTTTATTAGTGTGTGTGTGCGTGTGTGTGTGTGTGTGTGTGTGTGTGTGTGTGACCTTGTAAGCATGGTGGGCGAGCAGACAAGGGCTACAACGTCTGTTGGCGAGAAACCAGTTGGTGGTTCAATCCCGCTGGAATCTGCCCGTGATTGCAATAAGGGCATATGGTCTTTTATTTATATATATATATATATATATATATATTATATGTGTGTGTGTATGCAAATGCTTCAATGTAAACGTACCTTTGTGACACAGTCGATCAGCACGGTCGTATTTTTCAGGCTGCTGTCAGCCGATTTCATTCGGTTGGACGGGTGCTCGCTGAAGAAATTCAAGCCCTACTCTCTCTCTCTCTCTCTCTCTCTCTCTCTCTCTCTCTCTCTCTCTCTCTCTCTCTCTCTCTCTCTCTCTCTCTCTCTCTCTCTCTCTCTCTCTCTCTCTCTCTCTCTCTCTCTCTCTCTCTCTCTCTCTCTCTCTCTCTCTCTCTCTCTCGAATTTTTTCCTCTTCGAGCTTCGTTAACGCCTATTATTCGAACTTAAATTCCCCCTCGTCATCGAGAAATGCTCGGCCGTTTTCTAAAAGGCGACATTAAGCAAATGTGGATGCGTGCCCGGACAGCCGCAATAAGAATAGTCGGACTTTAACTAGTTTCTTTTGGCCGAACGGGTTTCGAAAGAGGATGAAGTAGGCGGGGAAGGACTCGACTGTGATGAGATCGAGAAGAGGAGGACGTAAAAGAAGACTTCGAATGAGGAGAAAGATGGGGAAGTATGCAAAGTGGTGATAAGGCGCGGGACTGCGATGTAGTGCATAAAAAAGGGAGAACTGAAAGTTTGTTGATCAAAGTTAGCCGAGCGTGAAGAGTATATAATTTTGAAAACAGTATCCAGTAATTAATATTATTTTTGTAAACACGTGTAGGTGTAAAAGAAAAAATATCAATAGAATAGAAATGGCGTAAATATTAATGCGAAAATTTTAGAATTACAAATGACATAATTTTATAAACACATAAGTGGGAATTATAGAGAAATGAACACATACACACACACACACACACACACACACACACACACACACACACACACACACACACACACACACACACACAGAGGAAACATTGAATGCAAAAACTATACAATAATTTAAGATCAAACTGGATGCTGAAAGACACAAAAGCGGGTCACTACGAGCATAGAGCTCTCTTCCCGTAAAATACAACTAGATGAATACACACACACGCATGGGAATAGAAGAGAAATGGCGGAGGTTAATTAACACGAAAAGGGGGATTTTTGAATTAGAAATTACAAACCATCTAATAAGCACCATCATGGAATAGGGGCTCTTCCAGGTTACCCTGAATAGGGGAAGCGTGTGAAGCCCATTGTCACGAGCTCGCCGAGGTACGAAGGGATCCATTGTGCCCTTACAGAACGATGGCACTGTACCTCCTGGAAGGCGCCATTGTCCATGCAGCCCATCAGGTGGTCTCAGACTTCGGGGGAGGTTCTGATGGTTTGATGGATAAAGCGCTCGGCTCATGCCTTAATCCTCTTTCGCTACCAAAGAGGTTAGGTTCAGTTGAACAAAATAAGAACTTATGTTCTTATGTTCGTATTTTGTTCAACCGAACCGAACCTCATTGGCAACGAAAGAGGATTAAGGCACGAGCCGAGCACTGTATCCATCAGACCTTCCCCCGAAGTCTGAGATGTTCTTTCGCTACCAAAGAGGTCAGGTTCAGTTGAACAAAATAACGAGGGGGCAACTCGAGAAGGGCAAGTGCCATCCGGCACGGAAGGGTTGCATGTGGATGAATGGAATAATGTGGTTGGAAGGAGCTTCATCCACCCCTCCACCCCCAGAAATCAATGGTTGTGTACTTTTAGCAAACGTTTGTTGAAGGTGTGTGAAAAGTATGTTTGTTTAGTAACTGCAGTATTGGAAATTTATCAATGTAAAATCGAATACAGTAACTAAATCCAGTTTGATTAAAAATTTCTCTTCCTATGCGATGCTAAGTAAATTATGCAATACGAACTTTCAACAAACATTCGACAAACTTTGAAAGAAAAAGTACTATTTTGTCTCGAGTATAAATAAAATTCCTAAAACTATATAGCGTTCTTTATGTATGATCTATGTGAATATATATTTGAAATATCCTAAAAAAAAAAACACGGTTTCATCACATACTTGAAAGTATGCATGGTATATGACAACCTTTCAACAACCGTATGTATAACGTTTGCTTTCTTGGGGGGGGGGGAGTTGGAGTTATGTCCAGTACTCCAGTATAGTTCCTGGAGTACTTTATGTCGTCCCAAACAGTTGGAGTCTTAAAGGTAGCAAGAGAGGTTAAAGAAGGGTTTGTAGAAGTTAAAGGAACCAGTATTTGTTTATTTATTATTGTTTTAAGTATAATACCAAGATAAGAGGGAGGGAAGAGGGTAGAGGGGTGTGGAGTATGTAGGGGATGGAATGGTTGAGAGTGGTTTCTATGCCTTTTTCTTTTGGCTACCTCCCTTGTAAGGGAAAAAAAACCATTTGGTATATGTAAGTATAATGCGTGCCTCTGGTCCGTAAAGGTGGCACAATACTAAGACTGTACACCAGAAAGTGTTGAAGAACTTTATTTCTCAACTGAAAATTATTGATCCGCTCCTTATGTTCGTCTCCATCTCCGTCGTTGATTTCAAAGTATTTGTAGATCGTAGCTGGGATTACACACGGATTGTAAACGTTGCATGATGGGCGAATGCAGAGAATGATGCATTTGGGTGAGGGAGCAAGTCTCGGTGTTGGAGGTGAAGGAGGATGCATTGTTGGAGAAGGAGGAGGAGGAGGAGGCGCTGGGAGGGAAACGGTGCAGCTGTGGAGGAGTGGAATGGAGTGGAGTGGAGGAGGATACATTGTGGAGGGCGAGAAGAAGTGAAGTGCTGGCGTGGAGGAGTGGAATGGAGGGAGGAGTTGAGGGCAGGCCGGGATGTAGTCGGAAAGGAATATGGAGGGAGGAATGGAGGGCTGTGCTGCTTGTGGAGTATGTTGGAGATGGAGGGATAAATGGTTGGTGCTGCACGGATTGAAGGCCTGTGACGTCATAAATCTGACGTCATTGCAGTGACGTCATTGTCTCTTGAAGTGAGCGCGAACCATTGCGCATGATCTTTGCAGATGACCTGATTGTTTGCACATGTGCGTGTGACCTTGCTTGACCCCCCCCCCTCGTGTCACAATCATATTATTTATTTATTTATTTTTTATTTGTTTTTCTTCTCAGAACGCACAAACATTGCATGATTTCGAGGACTTTGTGCTTCTTGCTTGCTGGATACGTTTATTGACTTGGCTTTGCATTGGCAGAAGGAGAATTAAGGGAACACACGAAGAATCGTCATCCCAGACTTCGACAGAGTGACAATTCTTCATATGAGCTATCCTAGGGTGACAATTCTTCATTTGGGCTATCCTAGGGTGACAATTATCCGGTTGTATAAGTTGATGACAATAAGCATAAACCTCATTCAACCTAACCTAACCTAACCTAACCTAACCAAACCTAATCTTTATTCCACTGTTGATATTCGGCATACTGGGGTGACAATTCTTCAGGTGGGATCTCATGGGGTGACGGTTCTTCATGTAGGCGTTCTGGGGTGACAGTTTTTCATGTGAACCGGGGTCCACCTGTAGACTTAATGGAGTAGTTAGTTAATGGTGGTGGACAGTAAGTTTGGTGTTTCAAAGATTATATCCTTCTCCCCCACCCAGGGTGGATGGGAACGTTTTGTGATTTTGTTCTGTCTAAAGCTCCTTTCGGGTTGAGCTCATGATGGACCCCCCCCCCCTTTTTTTTTTTTTTTTTTTTTTTTTCTTTCTTTCTTTTGCCGGGAGAGGTTTTTGGAATTCTTTATTTGTGCCCTATTAGATGTAGGTCCACCTACGTATTTTTGCCACAAAGTCACTAGCGTTTCTATATGGACATCTCGTATATAGGGCCGAGCCGATAGGGGGGAATTTGTGACGTTAAATCATATCCTGTTCATATATATATATATATATATATATATATATATATATATATATATGTGTGTGTGTGTGTGTGCGCGTTTGTATGTATATATGTATATATGTGTGTATAAACTGGCCTTCACTTGCTCGTCCACCTGTACTCGGTTCTTCAATTCCCCTCCATTCCCCTCTCCTACCTTCCCCTCTCCTCCCTTCCCCCCCCTCCCCTCCCCTCCCCTCCCAAGCCTTCCTGTTTCCCAATTACCCTTCTGTCATCTCCTCCCCCCTCCCTTCTCGCCTGTGCCTCCCCACCCTTCTTCCCCTCCCTCCCCATCCCCTCTCTTCTCACCTCTCGCTTCCTCTCTCTCCTCTCCTCTCGTCACATCTCCTCCCTTCCCTTCTCCTCTCTTTTCTCTGTTCTTCTCTCGTTCCGTCCCTCTCCCTTCCCTCTCCCTTCCCTCTCCTCCAGTTTCATTCCACCCTCCCCTCTCCTCTCTCCCCCTCCCTTCTCCTATCTCCTTTCCTCTCCTCTCCTCCCCTCCCCTCTCCTCTCGTATCCTATCTCCTTTCCTCCCCTTTCCTCCCCTCTCCTCCCTTCTCCTCTCCTACCTCCTTTCCTCCCCTCTCCTCCCCCTTCCCTCCCTCTCCTCTCCTCCCCTCATCTTCCCTCTCATCTCCCCCCTTCTCATCTTCCGTCTCCCTCCCCTCCTCTCGTCCTATCTCCTTTCCTCTCCTCTCCTATCTCCTTTCCTCTCCTCTCCTCACCTCCCCTCCCCCCTCTCCTCTCCTCACCTCCCCTCCCCCCTCTCCTCTCCTACCTCCTTTCCTCCCCTCTCCTCCCCCTTCCCTCCCTCTCCTCTCCTCCCCTCATCTTCCCTCTCATCTCCCCCCTTCTCATCTTCCGTCTCCTCCCTCCCCTCCTCTCCCCTCCTCTCCCCCCTCTCCTCCAGTTTCATCCCCTTCTCCCCTCTCCTCTCCTACCTCCTTTCCTCACCCCCCCCTCATCTCCCCTCTTCTCATCTTCAGTCTCCTTCCTCCCCTCCCCTCCCGTCCCATCCCATATGCCTTGAATAATGGCGATCATAATTTTTATCACCACATGGCGTTTGGGCAGCAAGAGAGAGAGAGACCGAGACAGAGAGGGAGAGAGAGAGGGGGGGGGAGAGGGGCACGTCTCCGGTAATGGCCAAAGAGGCACGGGTGATGATAACGGCCGGGAAAATGGAGCCGGTGACATGATGGAAGAGTTGGGTCATTTTCACCTTCCAGTAGTATCGTCACCTCCATTATTCTGTCTTCGGCAGCCATGATGGAGTTTCGATGATCATTAGCATCATTGTTCCGTTTACCGCCCCGGGGAACCATAAAACAACAGCGTGGTCGTCTCCCCCTCTCTCCCCCTCCCCCTCGCTCCCCCTCCCCCTCGCTCCCCCTCTCTTCTCCGCTCCCACTCTCTCCTTACCCCACTCTCTCCTTCCCCTCTCTCCCTACCCCACTCTCCACTTCCCCTCTCTCCCCTCTCCCCCTCCCCCTCTTTCCCTACCCCCCTTCCCCTCTCTTCCTCCCCTCACTCCCCCTTCTTCCCATCCTCCCTTCCCTCCGTGTTTCTCTCCCTCCCTCCCTCCCTTCCTCTTTCTCCCAGTCTCTCTCTCCCCCCTCTACCCCTATCCCCCTCTCAAGTCCGGGCTATAACATACTGCAGTCCACAAAGGAGGTGGATCAAAGGCTATAACAAGGGTGATGCAACCAAGGTCATCATATTAAAACAACAGGGCAGGACTCGTAGTAATGGTTATAAACTGGACAAATTTAGATTTAAAAAGGAAATAGGCAAGAATTGGTTTACTAATAGGGTGGTCGACGAATGGGATAAACTTAGTAACCATGTAGTAAGCGCTGAAACTATCAGTTGTTTTAAGAAACGATTAGACAACTATATGGATAGGGATGACAGGTGGTGATTCAGGATACGGAGCTGTCTAGTGTAGGCCCTATGGTCTCTTGCAGTCTCCTTCATTCTTATGTTCTTATGTAAAGACTAAAAGCGTCTAATGGCGCTGGAGGGGCTGGAGTTTAACCAGCGCTTCTCTCCTTATGGCCACTCTCGTCCTGTAACCGAGAGAAGGAGTACGTCGGCGCCACCTCCCCCCCCCTTCGGTGCCAAGTGGCACTGATTGGTGGAAGGGGCGCAGTTCGTCAGTGCCATTGGTGGTGTCAGGTGCCATGACAACAGTAACAACGTCGGTGCCACTGTGCCACTCTCCGTGCCACGTGTGCCACTCTCCTCACCCTTGGCACGAAGTGGTTTCTCGCTGGCACAGTCGTGAGCTAAAGTTTGGGCATTTCCGGTTGTTCAGATGCAGTAGTTGAAGCATTGTATGCTGTTCAGTCAATGCAGGTACACACGTAATATATGTATGTGTGTGTAATATATATATGTGTGTACAAATTTCACAAGTCACACGTGAATCACAAATATGCAGAGTCCACTAGGAAAAGGAAAAACACACGGAGTCCGAGCGCTTTCGTGATATATTCACATTATCAAGGAGTACTCCTTGATAATGTGAATATATCACGAAAGCGCTCGGACTCCGTGTGTTTCTCCTTTTCCTAGTGGACTCTGCATATGTGTGTGTGTGTGTGTGTGTGTGTGTGTGTGTGTGTGTGTGTGTGTGCGTGTGTGTGTGTGCGCGCGTGCCTTGTCACCCTCAAGATGGACTCCGTCATTAGTATAAGAGTAAAAGATACCTTGGGTTCTCAACCTTTCTCCCCGTTATGTGCCCCGAGTCATCAGACCATCGACCCGTACCTCCATAACCTGACACAGAAAACGGAACGGTAATACATTAAGACTATTCGAATATACAACGGTACCGCAATGGATATAAAATGGTTCAGATTGTAATGACACGATACGGCGCGCACTTCTGTAAGAGTCATTTTCTTTTTCTGCAGATTTAAATGCTTGTCATCTTTGGCTAGTCATCCAAGTACCTCTAGTAAGCCGTTCAAACGATGGAAAACCCAAACACGAGGAATGACAAAGACTAACTAACTTACTCGAAATGTTCCCAATTTGAACGAAACATTAAAGTACTAAGGTCCTTGCCATCCACCGTGTTTATATTCTTCATCTAAATAATTTGAAAAAAGGAAATACAATTTTGACAAGAAACTCCCAGACCTGTTATGTCGAGCCGTACAATGTAGCATTATATCGTATTGTATTGAATTGTATGTATTACGGTACAATAGTGCTTTGGCTTACATTGTGTGTGGTTTTGATGTTTCTAATTAACTTGTGAGGGGTGATATAACGGCGATCGGCTGATACCTCCCAAAGCTTCTGTCAGGGTACTCAGTCAAAGGCCTTTCGCAAGTCTATCAAAGCAATGAAGGTGAATGTATCCCACTCCAATTCTTTCTCAATTGTGTTACGCAACATAAAGAAAGAGTCCACCGTTCTTTTGTCGGGTGTGAATCCATATTTGGCATCTTGGGGAGTTTTTACTCGATAGTGGATCTCAATTGGCTTTCTGGAATTCTGTCATAGATCTTCGGAGAATGACATTGCAAATGTATTCCCCCTGTAGGTGTCGCGAGTGTCTCGCTCTTTTTTTTACTGATTTTCTCTCTCGCTCTCTTTCTCTCTCTCTCTCTCTCTCTCTCTCTCTCTCTCTCTCTCTCTCTCTCTCTCTCTCTCTCTCTCTCTGACGAACGGGTTTTAATGATAGTGTGTACCCATTCAGACATATTCCTCCTCGTTTTATATTATCTGCTGGAAGCCCTTTTTTTTGTGTGTGTGTGTGTGTGTGATTCACCTTGGTCTTTGGATCACGTGTTGGACTCGTGATCGACAGCTATTTCCCTCCCGGAAGAGAGCTCAGAGCTCGTATGACCGATCTATGGGTAATGCTATGACCTTACACGTGTGTGTGTGTGTGTGTGTGTGTGTGTGTGTGTGTGTGTGTGTGTGAATGGTACATAGGAAAATCTTGTGATTCAGTAACATTTAATTTCACATTACAAAGAAACACCAGGGCTGTTGACTTAATTCTCTTATTGTATATAGGCAAGACTTAACCTTATCCCTGACGTATTGGCTCAAATAAGGGATGTTGTTTACGTTCAGTAGAGCGCTCCGTAAGAAATGTTTCGCCTTGGTGCCAAAGCGTCGTGTGTGTGTGTGTGTGTGTGTGTGTGTGTGTGTGTGTGTGTGTGTGTGTGTGTGTAGGCACTGGCTCCTCCTCTTCAGGGTCAGAGCCAAGCTCTGTCGGTACAGATGTCTTGTGTCAGTTCTTGTCTTCAACAGGGAGTAGTACCTTCGCCTTGGGAGGGGGAGAAGTGTTTGTGTGCAAATATGCTTGTGCTGCTTACGTGTTTGTGTGTGTTTATGAACGTGTGTGTGTTTTTTGCGTGTTGGTGTATGCGTGTACACGCTCGCTTACCTGTTTGTGCGTTGTGTTTATGAGCGTGTGTGTGTTCTTGCGTGTTGGTATGTGCGTGTGTATGCGCAATTACGCCGTTGTGTTTATGAGCGTGTATATGTGCGCTTACGTGGTTATGTGTGTTTATAAGCGTGTATATGTGTTCTTGCGTGTCAGTATATGCGTTTGTTTGCGCGCTTTTTGTGTTTTGTGTTTTTGTGTTGTGTTTATGAGCGTATGTATGTGTTTATGCGCGTGCGTATATGTTCTTGCGTGTTGGTGTATGTGTGTGTATGCGAGCTTACTTTTGTGTGTGTGTGCTTATGTGCTTGTGTATGCGTTTGTATGCGAGCTTAATGCACGTATGCGTTTGTGTACTGTGGGGTGTTGATGGACGATTTGACGACGAAGTTGAAAGATAGAAATTGAGGGGAACTGCTGTTTGCAGATGACATGGTCATCACAACACACGACTCGATGGCGCAGTGGTTAGAGTTCCCGGCTGCCATTACGGCGGTCCGGGTTCGAATCCCGCCCAGGGCTGAAATACTTTCAGTATCGCTGCTCTGCGAGTCGTTACTCCAACTCTCGTGGGCGGGGAGTTGTGTGTGTGCGCGCGAGTAAGGTAGTATTACCCATAGATCGGTCCTATATGAACTCAGAGCTCTCTTCCGGGAGGGAAGTAGCTGTCGATCACGAGTCCAACACGTGATCCAAGACAATGGTGAATTACGCGCCGGCGCTCCAGGGGGAAATAACATGCAGGGATATTGCAATGACAGGAATTACCAATGGGTCAGTGCAGAGGCAAATGCATAGAATACACAGATGTGATGATGGGGGAGAATGCAGAGGATAAATTGGGTCATCAGAGATGCAAGAGGGGAGGAAATGAAACTGGTGGAGTTTAGATGAACTCTTACGATTGTGGAGACTGGTGGAGCCGAGTGGATGATACAGAGGGGGGAATAGAAAATAAAGATGTCGAAAAAGTGGAGGAGGTGTGTGATGTCAAGATACAAAGGCGTTTGGGAATTAAGATTTGTAGAACAATGTTTAGATATAACACACTATCGGAGAAACAGAGCAAAAGAAACAGACGATCTGTATATTTTGACCACAGCTGTGATCCTCTTCAGCAGATGTTCTACTAAAAAAGACCACAGTGGTCGAAATATACAGATCGTCTGTTTCTTTTGCTTTGTTTTCCGACATTGGGTTATTTCTAAACATTTTACAAATGTGCATCTACATTTTGGTTTTATGAATTGTAGAACAATGGTAAGAGTAATGATGTTATAAGGCATAGAGATAGACCTTAAGGAACCTGGAGAGAAAGTGGAGTGGTCATATCACATGGAGGACATAAATTATGTGGAGTGGAGAGGTGAGAAGGAGTGGAATCCATCGGGAGATGTCTGTGGGATGGACTTGAAATGGCAGGTGGAAGGATTGGTGCAGAGGTCATGTAAGGTAATTTCACCCGACCTGTCGCTACACTGTTTATGTTTTAAAAGAAGTGTGTGTGTGTGTGTGTCCCCGTGTCTGCACTGTATTGCAATTATCAAATTGCTTATACGACCTGCACTCGTCATCCTCTCATTTGTCTGCGAAAAGAATATATATATGTATATATATATATATATATATATATATATATATATATATATATATATACTTGTCGTGAGGATGCCGAGTTCGAGTCCTTGACAGTACCGCATTTTAATTTCAGCATGTCGGCCTGTGATGGCTTAGAATTAAAGTGCATTGTGTTTGTTAAAGTGTATCTAATCACTGAGACCCATTCAGTGTTGTACATATATATATATATATATATATATATATATGAATATATATATATATATATGTATATATATACTTGTAAAAGAGGGAAGCAGGTTATCAGTAATACACGGGGAGTTAAAGACAACAACATTGTTATAGTTATTCAGTTTTTTCCTCGTATTCTCGATTTTCCTGATTAGAGATTTGCCATTAACCGGGTGAATTGAAACTAAGTCCCTGTATTCTTCCATTTCTTTCTATATTTGAGCTCAACGTTTTGTCTATATATATATATAATATATATATATATATATATATATATATATATATATATATATATATATATATATGCAAGCAATCACATCACCGTGATACAAAAATGCAAAATAACCACAGGAGAAAGGAAACTTGTAGACAGTAAGTACTTTCGTATATTACATCTTCAGACTAAATGACAGAGATACAGAGTTGGGTTTAAATATAAGTATCAGGTGGCAACCATAGGGGGGAAGGGGGGAGACAATACAATGTGAGGAGGGGGGATGACCTTACCCCTATCGACCTGACCAGCACATAAGGGTCAATCTGGCGGAAAGATCTCGGTGACCATTTGGGTTATCAATTTATCACATTTAAAATGACCATAGCTGAAGTTTATATTTTTGTCAAACGTGCCTGGTATTAAGCAAGATTCTATTATATTTGTTTCTTGCAGGCTTTTTCCTTTACCTAAAATTGTTGCCTTCGACCAATCAATATGATGGTTGTATAATGATTTATGTTGGAATAACGCATTGTTTTCCTGGGCAGATCTCACACTATATTTATGTTGGGAAATCCTTGTTTCCAAGTTTTTCCCAGTTTGTCCAATATATAATTTATTACAATCTTGGCAAGGAATTTTATAGACCACACCGTTGTTGTTAGGAGGGCTGTTCTTAATGAAAGTTTTGTTTAATGGTGTGGCCATATTTAAAAGCTACTTTGTTTTTTTTTTTTTTTTTTTTTTTTTTTTTTTTTTTTTTTTTAACCTACTCAAAAAAGTGTGTGTAGATTTATGTGCGCATTACGGACGTTCTCTTTCCGTGCACATGGCCATAAATAGTTGGTAAGTATGACTGGAGGAGAATATGATAATGACACTGTAATAGGGATGGAACATGATGACAGTTGTGTTGACGTGAAGGGAAGGTGGGACACACACGTATATATTAATAGAGAAGAAGGCCAGGTGACGAGGGGGGGGGGACCCCCCACTCCCCTTCTGTTTACTCGGACCCTTCCTTCTTCTTCTTCTTCTTCTTCTTCTTCTTCTTCTTCTTCTTCTTCCTCTTCTTCCATTTCTTCTTCTTTTTCTTCCACTTCTTCCACTTCTTTTTCTTCTTTTTTCCTCTTCTTCTTCGTCTTCCTCTTCTTTTTCCTTTTCCTCTTCTTCTTCTTCTTCCACTTCAATTTCTTCTTTTCCTCTTCCTCCTCTTCTTCTATTTCCTCATCTTCCTCCTCTTTTTCGTCTTTCTCTTCATCTTCCTTTTTTCTTCTTCCTTTTCTTCATCTTCTTTCTTTTCTCGTCACATTCATCCTCTTTCTTCTCTTCCTCTTCTTCTTCTTCATGTCTTTTCTTTTTCGATTTTCTTCTGCTTATTTGCCTTCTTCTTTGCCTTTTTCTTCTTGTTCTTCTTGTATATCTTCTTTCATCTTCATCCTCGTCTTTTAATCTTCTCATTTTTCTCCTCCTCCTTTTCCTTCCCTACCTCCTCTTCATCCTCCTCCTCTTCCCCTTCCTCTTTTTCCTCTTCATTTTCTTCTCCATTTTACTCTTCTTAATGTGTAAATTTGGTCTAGCTGATGCCATTTCGGTTTCAAATTTCCACGACGCAAAAAACGAATAAACTATTTCGTATACTTATTGTGTATATAAAAACACGAAAGTCGTTTCTTTCGGAACTAAATCGCAATTTCTCAACGGTAAGAGAGAGAGAGGTGGGAAGAGAGAGAGAGGGGGGTGGGAAGAGAGAGGGGGTGGTGGGAAGAGAGAGAGAGAAAGGGGGTGGGAAGAGAAAGAGAGATGGAGAGGTGTTAGGAAGAGAGAGAGAGGGGTGGTGGGAAGAGAGAGAGAGAGAGGGGTGGTGGGAAGAGAGAGAGAGAGAGGGATGGTGGGAAGAGAGAGAGAGAGGGTAGGGAGAGGTGGACGGGAAAACGCGAACGTGGTTGTGGAGTAGGAGATGGGGAGAAGAGGAGGAGGAGGGATGATGTGGGAGAAGAAGATGGGAGAGGGGAGAGGAAGGGCGCCTGGGGATGACAGCTGACAGACGTTGGGGGGCAAGGCTCCCCCCTCCCCCCTGGGGGGGGACAAGGCCCCCGGGGGGGAAACCCAAAATAGGCCTCTCGCGGGGTGGGGTGGGGGGTTCCTGTGGGAGAAGGGGGGGGGTTGACAAGGGGGTTCGGACAGATTTGTCAAGGACGGTGTTGGGTCCGAAGAAGAAAGAGGACATAAGAACGTAAGAATGAAGGTGGCTGTAAGAGACCATAGGGCCTTCACTAGGCAGTTCCTTGTCCATTACCACCTGTCATCCGCGTCAAGTTTGCCAATACCGTTCCCTTCATCGTGGATTTTTTTTATTTATTTTTATTTATTTATTTTTTTTTCATTAACGAATTGCTTGATTTTAATTTAATTTGTTTATTTATTTATTTATTTTGTCTTATTTATCTATTGATTTTTATTTATTTTTATTTTATTTATGCTTTTTATTTATTTCATTATTATTTTTATTTATTTATTTATTTATTCTTTGCTGAAGAGGCGGAGGAACCTGGCTTGAAGGAAAGGTTCTTCCGTAAGGTCGAAGTTCGCTGCAAATGTCCCACAGAATCGCCTCTATGTTCCCAAGTCAAGTCAGTATTCTGTGTCGCCTTATTGAAGGTATAAGGGATGGGAGTGATCGAGTTGTTAAGGAGTGAGTGGGAGTGTTGGTGAGGGAGTTTCGCCTTTGTCTATTTATCCATCTATTAGTCAATCTATCAGTCTATCACTCAACAAAATGAAAACAAGTGTGTATGCGCACACACACACACACGACTCATGGCGCAGTTGGTAGCATTCCCAGCCGCTACTACGGTAGTCCGGGTTCGAATCCCGCCCAGGGCTGAAATCATTTCAGTATCGCTGTGCTGCGAGTCGTTACTCCAATTCTCATGGGCGGGGAGTTGTGTGTATGTGTGCGTGTAAGGTCACAGCATTACCCATAGATCAGTCAAATATGAGTTATGAGCTCTCTTCCGAGAGGGTAATAGCTGTCGATCACGAGTCCAACACGTGATCCAAGACCATGGTGAATCACGCACAGTGCGCATGCGTGAAGCAAAACTCATTTTATTCATGGGAGTAATTTAATGCACACTCGTCTATGCGTCATGCATAAATGTGTACACATACGTACATCATGAATATTCTGTGCATGCCAGGCATGGCCTAGTAAGCAAACATGCGATTTTATGTTTGCACATATATTTATTTACTTAAATAAATAAATAAATAATAAATTATAAAAGGTCAGAGGGAGGTGTGTTAATGTTGTTTGATATATTTTTTATTTATTTATTTTTTTTTTATTTATTGACCTGTGACAATTGTTAGTTAATGTTTCTAATGACCTTAAGAGGATTGGCTTGCTTCAGAACTTGTCTGAAGTTATGATGAAGTTCCCGTTTCGTAGTTAGGGACTTGCTTGTAATGGTCTTGCAAAACCTGTCAACCCCCAGGGCTGGCATTCGGTCCCCGGACTGAGCCCAAGTTATCTTTATGAACTTCAATTGTTTATGATACCCATTCATATATGGAGAGCTGCAATCGGCGACAACTCACTTCATGTTACTGCTTTCAATACAACTCATAATTTTTTTTTCTTCTATGGGAGGGCTAGGGGATCGTTGCCAGCCGCTCTGGGGCTGTGGATTTCCCATTTGGTGAAACTCGATACAATAGTTATTAGTATTTGGTATTGTTATTGATTTAGTTATTATTTTCATTATTATTATCATGATAATCATTATTCTTTATTATAATTATAATATTATTATTGTTATTATTATTATTAATTATTATTTTATTATTACAGAGGGAGGAATGGGGATGAATGGGAGTGGAGTATGTGGGGATGGAATGGGTGGATTTTGTCTTTGTTTTTTGGCTACCTCCCTTGTAAGGGGGAAAAAGCCTTTGGTGTGTGTGTGTGTGTGTGTGTGTATATATATATATATATATATATATATATATATATATATATATATATATATATTAACAACCACAGTGCACTTTAATTATAAGTCATCAAAGGCCGACATGCAGAAATTGAAATGCGGTAATGCCAAGGACTCGATCCCAGCATCCACATGACAAGTGCCGTGTGTATTATTGTTAATTATTATTATTGTTATTATTGATATTATTATTATTATTATTATTATTATTATTATTATTATTATTATTATTATTTCGTAGATATGAGGATCATGCGAAGGTTTGTCAGGCGTCATTTGGAGGAGACTGCGAATGAGCACAATGGGTCTTCTTCGCCCGAGTTGCGAGATAATGGGGACCGGGAAGCCGATCAGGCGAAGAGAGGAGGAGGAGGAGGTAGGAGGAGGATGAAGACTCGATTTATCCCATTGCGTCATAATGGCTGCCTGTCCTCAGCGCTACCTGAATGGGTTTGTGTGTGTGTGTGTATGTTTGTATGTGCGTGTTCGAGTAGACATGTGTGTATGTGTATATGTTTGTACCTGGTTTTATTTTCGTGTTTACATGGGTTTATGTTAGGTTAGGAAGCTCGCTGGCTGACCGGGTTAGGGCGTCGTTACTTGCGGCGAAGATCGAGGGGATGGCGGTTCGAATCCTGCCACCGGTGAAGTTGAACCTAGGGCATGGTTCATTAAATTCCACGCTACAAAGCCCTCTGTGAGGGGTACCTTCCTAGCCTTCCGAAAGTGGGGGTTTGTGACGTTAAACCATATCGTCACCATATTAAATAGGATACGGTTAGGTTTCATGAGAAGAGGGTTAACTTAATCTCCCTGATACTAAGAGTCTTGGTTAAATACAGGCAAAATTAACAGAATATCATAACATCGTATTTCCTGTATGCGGTAAGGAAACAGGTGTTGCCCTTAACACAAGTCTCTCCTCGCGGGAGACCCGCGGCCCACAGGTAACCGCCAACGGCCAACGGATTAGCCCAGAAGTCACTCAAGTAAATAATATTGTGGTGTCTGGGTATAGTAGAGTTAAGGTGGTGAGGATCCTCGGTGTCTTTGTCTTTGGTGCAAGAAAGAAATGGTGTTAATTCTCCTTGCACCCAGAGGCTCTCTCAAGGTGAATAGGATAGTTTGGTGCTAGCCAGAATAAAATATTTGAAGTTGGTCATAGTATGAGTAAAGGTGAATTCTAACCCTTTCAGACACGAGTGTTGCTTGTTTAAACTGCTTAGAATCTATGATTACCAGAAGGAAATCTTAGAGGCTGACGTCATCTAGAACCGAAGAAGATAATCTTAGTTTAACCAGAACAAACTTAATGAAGTGCGTCGTCTTAGTTAAAGGGTGAACATAGTTAACCACTACGTTTAACGCCCTTTCTTACCATGCGATCCTTAACCTGTTTATGCTGGCAGAATATTTTCATCGTTTATGTCACACACACACACACACACACACACACACACACACACACACACACACACACACACACACACACACACGCAGTGGTTAAAGTTCTCGCCTGCCACCACGGCGGTCCGGGTTCGAATCCCGCCCAGGGCTGAAATAATTTCAGTATCACTGTGCTGCGGGTTGTTACTCCAACTCTCGTGGGCGGGGAGTTGGGTGTGTGTGTGTGTGCGTGTAAGGTCACAGCATTACCCATAGATCGGTCATATATGAGCTCTGAGCTCTCTTCCGGGAGGGAAAATAGCTGTCGATCACGGGTCCAACACGTGGTCCAAGACCATGGTGAATCACACACACACACACACACACACACACACACACACACACACACACACACACACACACACACACACACACACACACACACACGGGAAAGTGGGTAGACTTCGAGGGTTCCATAGGAAATAACGAGAATTGGTAGAGGCAGTTCGTATTTAATTGGAGTTGCTCACCGAACCAGCTGAAGAGGAAACATATTGACATCACAGAGACAACGGTTTAACGAGTGACCTCTTTAGAACATAAGAATAAAGGAGACTGCAAGAGACCATAAGGCCTACACAAGGCAGCTCCGTATCCATCACCACCTGTCATCCCCATCCATAAAGTTGTCTAATCGTTTTTTAAAACAACTGATAGTTTCAGCGCTTACTACATGGTTACTAAGTTTATTTACAGGACGGATTGCGAAGCTGCCCTAGTCGTGGTAGAAGATAAAGGAGGGCGAGGAAGAGAGAGAGAGAGAGAGAGCGGGGGTAAGGGGAGGGGGTAGAACCCAGACACGGAAAACTGACCAATAGGTAAAGAGAGAGAGAGAGAGAGAGGTGGAGAGAGTGGGAAGGAACCAAAGAGAGTTGGCCAATAGAAAGAGAGAGGAAGGGGCGGGGTTGAAGATAGAAATAGAGAGTTATGGACCAAAAGGCCTCCTGTCGACATGCTCCGCCTTTGTAATCCTTTGAGAGAGAGGTGGAGGGAGGAGGGAGGAACCAGATGGAGTTGATCAATAGAAAGAGAGAGGAGGGGATGGAGTTGAAGATAGAAATAGAGAGAGAGAGAGAGGTGTAGGGGGAGTGGGAAGGAACCAGATGGAGTTGACCAATAGAAAGAGAGAGAGGAGGGGGCGGGGTTGAAGATAGAAATAGAAAGAGAGAGAGAGGTGGAGGGAGTGGGAAGGAATCAGATGGAGTTGATCAATAGTAAGAGAGGAGAGGGCGGGGTTGAAGATAGAAATAGAGAGAAAGAGAGGGATAGGTGTAGGGAGAGTGGGAAGGAACCAGATGGAGTTGACCAATAGAAAGAGAAAGAGGAGGGGGCGGGGTTGAAGATAGAAATAGAGAGAGAGGGTGAGTGTGGGCGCAATTGTCTGAAGTGTAGGCGCATATGTCTGACGTGTGGGATGGGCTGTGACGTCAAACGCCATCGGTAGTGATGGAGTGGCCGAGGTCAAAGGTCACCACCAACAACTCCCGCATTATCTCCCTGGATGCATTGGTGTCCCGGGTCCCCGATTGTGGGCGCGGGTATCGCTTGTCCCAGGGCCAATTGTCAGCCATATATCAATCACCTGCGGCGCCGTTGTTGCTCGACAGGATTGAGGCGCTTCTAAGCTAAAGGTCGGGTGTTAAGCCAGACCTCGGATTTTTCTTTTAACACTCATGGTACTTGTTTGCCGAACACACACACACACACACACACACACACACACACACACACACACACACACACACACACACACACACACACACACACACACACACACACACATACATTTTTTATTGTTTTTTTTCCGGTGGTTTCTGCAAAAATAGTTTATCACGTGTGTTTTGTGATTTCTTTGCATATACATACATATATACTATATACATATTTTAAGAAAAAAACTTGATGCTGAAAGATACAAAGACGGGTCCTCACGAGCATAGCTCCCTTCCCGTATAATACAACTAGGTAAATACACACACACACACACACACACACACACACACACACACACACACACACACACACACACACACACACACTCCTTTTAAGACCTGTATATAAGATACTAAAGTAGGTGTTCGATGACATAAACACAAGAGAAAACACTTCCAGGATACACAAGATAAACACTTGGGTTCAGACGATACCGGTATAAAAGAGGCCTTTTGACAAATTCCTCATAAACATGTTATCTTCCACTCACCAATTCTCACACACTTCGGATTTCACGACAAGGTTCGATCTGGCTGTTGGCGGATTCTAAAGGGCTGCGGTTCGCTTCAAGAAGTGTCTGGAGTTACTGATGGATTGTGAAGTCCACTATAATCATGTCGATGAGAGTTTTTGCTAATGTTTGTGATATGGAGTTGTGTGTTTTTTAGGTGACATTATTTGGTGTATATAGTTATTGATATATATATATATATATATATATATATATATATGTATATATATATATAATTTATCAACCATAATTCACTAATTCTAAGCCATCAACATCGAGACACTCGAGGAGGCATATATGCAGAAATTGAAACGTACAGCCAAGGATTCGTGTTGTACAAATATATATGTATATATATATGTGTGTGTGTGTGTGTGTGTGTTGGAAAGTGTTATTTGTTGGTTTGTGATTGAATGCGGATTGAGGAGTGTGTGTTTTTTTAGGCGACATTATTTGATGTATATAGATATTGATTGTAAATATATATGAATGTTGGAAAGTGTTGTCTATTGGTCTGTTACGGAATGCGGGTTGAGGGAAGTGAGGAGGACGGGGAGAGAAGAGGACAAGGTGGGGAGTGGGGGGAAGGGGGGAAAGGTTGGCTAATGGTATGGTAATGTTGTTAGCCAAGGCGGAAGCAAGCGTAATGGGGGTGTTAGCAGCAGACCAAGTGAAAAGGGGAGAGAGAGAGAGAGAGGTGGGGGGGAAAGCATTGGGGGGAAGAGGGAGAAGCATTGGGGGAGTGGGGGGAAGTATTGGGGGAGAGGGAATAGCATTGGGGAGTAGGGGAGAAGCATTGGGGAGGAGGGAGAGAGGTGGGGGAGAACCATTGGGGGAGGGGGGAATAGCATTGGGGAGGGGGAAAAGCATTGGGTGAGAGGGGAGAAGCATGGGGGAGGGGAAAAGCATTGGAGAGAAGGGGGAGAAGCATTTGGGGAGGGGGGACAAAGAGAGGTGGGGAGGGTGGAAAGCATGGGGGGAGGGGGAGAAGGGAAAATTTGGGTGAAAAGAAAATGGGGGTGGGGGGAGTTCGAAGGGGCTTACCTTTTCAATACTGATGACTATTTGTATGTCTTCGTACTAGCTGATGATGGGGGGGTTAATTTCCGCCCCAGTTCTCTAGACCGGGGGGAAGGGGGTGATTAAGGGAATTATAGGAGGAAAGGATGGGGATGTTTTTTTATCTTATTTTTTATATATTAATTTTATTTTGATCCATTCATTTAATTGTTTATTTATTAATCTATTTGTTTTATTCCATTTTGTTGTATTTCATTTATTTTTTTTATTTTTGTGTTGACAAAAAGAAGGAAAGGTCATTGGTTAAGTTTGGGATATTTGGGGAGGTCGGTTGTGAATGTGGGGTGAAGGGGACTGGGGTGATAGAGGAGAGGATAGGGGTGAAGGGGTGATAGAGGAGGGATGGGGTGAAGGGGGCTAGGTTGATAGAGGAAAGGATGGGGGTTAAGGGGTGATAGAGGGAAGGGTGGGGGTGAAGGGGTGATAGAGGAAAGGGTGGGGGTGAAGGGGTGATAGAGGGGTGGGGGTGAAGGGGGCTGGGGTGATAGAGGAAAGGATGGGGGTGAAGGGGTGATAGAGGAAGGGATGGGGGTGAAGGGGTGATAGAGGAAAGGATGGGGGTGAAGGGGTGATAGAGGAAGGGATGGGGGTGAAGGGGTGATAGAGGAAGGTATGGGGATTGAAAGGGTGATATGGAAGGGATGGGGTGAAGGGGTGATAGAGGAAGGGATGGGGGTGAAGGGGTGATAGAGGAGGGATGGGGGTGAAGGGGGCTGGGGTGATAGAGGAAAAGATGGGGGTGAAGGGGGCTGGGGTGATAGAGGAAAGGATGGGGGTGAAGAAAGAATAGGTTGTGATCTAAAAGAAAATGGGTGCCGGGGTGGGGGGAGATCGGAGGGTGGAAGAGAGGTGGGGGAGGTTAGAGGGAAGACCTGGATAAAGGTGGGGGAGGTTGGAGGGATATGTTGGATTGGTTGGGGGAAAGTGCCGGAGGGTGCGTGTGTGAGAATCGAACTGAAACCCATCTTCCCTTTAACCTCATATGTACTGAAGAGGACCGCGAAGCAAATACCGTGTCGAACTCACGAGCAGGTTGGCTTGAGTTCGATTCCCGGGAATCGCTGCGTGCTTATTCCGTTGGTTTTTTGATAGCCCTAGCCAGGCGGGGAGGCGAACCGAACGTCGGCCTTAAAAAAAAAAGAAAAAAAAAATTGCCTTACCATGGGTTTCTCACTTCCCACTATGTGAGTGTGGGATTATTATTATTATATATATTTTTTTTTTGGGGGGGTGCTGGGACTCGCTGCACGGGTAGGCGTCGTGTGATTTTAATCATGTTTGGGTTTTGTTTTCGTTCACCACACAGCTGGTTAACGGGATTGTTTGGCGTCCGTGACGTCAGAGTGTATACAAGGCGCCACAGGTTTGAAGGTGCTGAGCGAGAAGTAAGTGTGTGTTAGCTTCCAAGATGGCTGTGGGCAGTTTATGCTGCGTATGGTGATCGATGCTTCCCCACATTTGCCCCCCCCCCCTCTCTCCTCTCTCTCTCTCCTCCTCTCTCTCTCTCTCTTCTCTCTCTCTCTCTCTCTCTCTCTCACACACACACTCTTTTTCTGTCCTCTCTTTCTCTCCCCTCACTCTATCTCTCTTTCTCTCTACCCCCTCTCTCCTCTCTCTATCTCTCCCCCTCTCTCCTCTCTCTCTCTCCTCCTCTCTCTCTCTCTCTTCTCTCTCTCTCCCTCCCTCCCTCTCCCCTCTCTCCCTCTCTCTCTCTCTCTCTCTCTCTCTCTCTCTCTCTCTCTCTCTCTCTCTCTCTCTCTCCCTCCCTCTCAACATGATTGTCTCCTTTCTATGGTCCTTGTTCCCAGCATCAGTATCCTTTGAATCCCCCAATGCCTTCAGAATTTGCTTCCTTTGTGTCTGCAAAGCCCCCCAGCATGTCTTCCTTTCAATCCCACTGCCTCCGGTATCTGTGTCCTTTGGATGAAGGACAATTGCTCAGTGGGCAGTTGTCCTACATTCGTTCACCTTTTCGCTTTCGTAGTGAGCAAGTGTCCGCTGTGCAATTCCCTTTGTATCCCATTTGTCCTACATTCGTTCACCTTTTCACTTTCCTGGTGAACAAGTGTCCGCTGGGTAATTCCCTCTGTGTCCCATTTGTCCTACATTCGTTCACCTTTTCACTTTCCTGGTGAGCAAGTGTCCGCTGCGCAATTCCCTTTGTATCCCATTTGTCCTACATTCGTTCACCTTTTCACTTTCCTGGTGAGCAAGTGTCCCCTGGTTAATTCCCTCTGTGTCCCATTTGTCCTACATTCGTTCACCTTTTCACTTTCCTGGTGAACAAGTGTCCGCTGGGTAATTCCCTCTGTGTCCCATTTGTCCTACATTCGTTCACCTTTCCACTTTCCTGGTGAACAAGTGTCCCCTGGTTAATTCCCTCTGTGTCCCATTTGTCCTACATTCGTTCACCTTTTCACTTGCCTGGTGAGCAAGTGTCCCCTGGTTAATTCCCTCTGTGTCCCATTTGTCCTACATTCGTTCACCTTTTCACTTTCCTGGTGAACAAATGTCCCCTGGGTAATTACCTCTGTGTCCCATTTGTCCTACATTCGTTCACCTTTTCACTTTCCTGGTGAACAAATGTCCCCAGGGTAATTACCTCTGTGTCCCATTTGTCCACAACGTCAGTTTGAAACATTGTATGGGTAACTTTATTTTTCATTTGGCTGATCGATTGAATGAGGGATGTGTTGGTGCATTACTACGTCTGCAAGGAATGAATTCGCCCTCCTGTTTTATCCGTAATATGTTATCTTGATCGGGGTACGGCCATTTTTTTTTTCAAGTTTAGATTAGGTAGGCTAGATTAGCGATTTTACTTATCAAAGGGACGGTCGCATTTTATACCCTCCTCCTCCTCCTCCTCTTCCTCCTCCTCCTCCTCCTCCTCTCCTACTTCTATCCCCTTCCTCTCAGCTTCTTTCTCCTTCCTCTCCTCCGCGTTCTCCACTTGCTGGGCATCATCATTTTGTTTTATGATTTCGATTCCCATTGTAAGTGACGCCGGGCTGGTCGGCAGACATACATACACATACATACATACTGAAATAATTTCAGTATCGCTGCGCTGCGAGTAGTTACTCCAACTCTCGTGGGCCGGGAGTTGGGGGTATGTGTGCGTGTAAGGTCACAGGTTACCCATAGATCGGTCATATATGACCTTTGAGCTCTCTTCCGGTAGGGAAATAGCTGTCGATCATTAGTCCAAGACGTGATCCAAGACCATGGTGAATCACATATATACATACATACACACACACATACATACACCACGAGCATGTCCCTTCCCGGAAGATACAACTAGGTAGGTAAATACACATACATACATATATACATACATACATACATATATACACACACACATACATACATTCGGAAGATCCAATCACACTGACAAAATGTGGTTGGCGTTCCCCGAAACAGATTTATACATTTATACAGTTAGATACAGTTATGTAGTTATACGCAGTTTGATACAGTTATGTTGAGTTATATTCCGAGCGCTGCAGACCTAGAAAAGTGCATGTAAACACATCCCGAATTGATGTATTTTAGTATGAAAAGTCATGGTGAATATATACTTTTTCACAACTAACACCACAGTCGGACGAAAGAAAGAGTTGAGTAAGCGAAACTATCTATTTCGATTGCTAACAACTGAAGAGGGTTGCAGTTAGCAGTCGAAATAGATGTGATTTACAAATGTGTTACTACATTTCTCACCAATGATGTATTTTCTAGTTCATTTTCTCTTAATTTGTTAGTTTCAATGATGATTTTTTCTTAATTTATTTCTTGTTTGCTTAATTCCGATAGTAAAGATACTGTGCTGTATCGTGAGTGCTTTTTCTTGGGAATGGATAGACAGAATCGAGGTCAAGTTGAGAGGTGAGGTCATTGACCCAAGATGGCGAGCGTGGAGATTCAAATCCCCGGGAGCGGAGATGAGGTCACGGTGGGCAGTGACCTGACCGGGTCATGAGGTGAATCGCTAGAGGAATGTCACACAGGTATATACATACACGCGCGCGCACACACACACACACACACACACACACACACACACACACACACTTACAAACTAGACACTGCGAGATACAAAGGCGGGACACCACGAGCGTAGCTCCCCTTCCCGTAAGATACAACTAGTTAAATACACACACACACACACACACACACACACACACACACACACACACACACACACACACACACACACACACACACACACGAATTTTAGAACAAACTAGACACTGCGAGATACAAATGCGGGGCATCACGAGCATAGTCCCTTTTCCCGTAAGATTCATCCAGGTAAACACACACACACACACACACACACACACACACACACACACACACACACTCACTCACTCTGCCAGAACAGAACCAACAAAGCTTACCTTCTTTTCCTCCTCCTCTTCCACCTGTTCTTCTTCCTCCTCCTCTTCCTCCGTCTTCTGTTCCTCGTGCTCATCTTCCTAGTTTTCCTCCTCCTCCTCCGCTTTCTCTTCTTCCCTTTTCTCCTCCCCTTCTTCTTCTTCCTCCAACTCTTCCCCTTCCTCCTCCTTTTCTGTTCCTCCTTTTCCTTCTCTTGCTCCAATTCCTGAATTTCCTGATCCTCTTCCTCCTCATCCTCCTCTTCCTCCTCCTCCTCTTCCTCATCCTTGTGTTCGTCTTCCTAATTTAGCTGCTACTCCTCCTCCTCTTCCTCCTCCTCCCCTCCCCTTTCTATTCTTCCCTTTCCTCCTCCTTTTCTGTTCCTCCTCTTCCTCCTCCTCCTCCTACTCCTCTTCCTCCTCGTCCTTGTTCTCGTCCTCTTCTTCCTTCTCTTCCTCCTCCTCCCCCTCCTCTTCCTTTTCCTCTTCCTCCTCTTCCCACATTTCCAGGTCTTGACCTACGGTAATTGGATCAAACCGACCTGCCCGTGTCAGTCCTGTGAAACCAGCAACTCTCGTTTCAACGTTTCGTCCGTCACGCGCTCTGCGAGGTGACTAGCCATGAACACCATTGTTCGAACTGCCGTCACGCGCTGGTTCGTAGCGGGATCGAACCGCTTTCCTCTCGCATCCAGACGCTGGGGTGGGAGGGGCCTTGCCCACTGTGCTCACGCCAGTTACGTACTTGTCAGGAATTTTCGGGATTCGAACACGGGCCTCCATGACGTAGCAACTCTCGGCGAATTTAATTTATGCTTTTTTTTTTTTTTTTTTTTTGTCCATTTATTTGTTTATATTTTATTGCAAGTCTCGGCGAATTTAACGTACACCTAGTTTGTATTTTCTTATCTATTTATTTATATTTTGTGGTAACTGTTGTCGAGTATGATATACGCCTGATTTTTATTTTATTTGTTTTTAATTATTTTATTTATATTTAGTGGCAACTCTTGGCGCCTGATTTTTTTCTTATTTATTTATTTTTTATTTATCTATTTATTTATTTATATTTTGTGTCGACTTTTGGCGAGTTGAATCCTCTGCTATTTACATCATCGTTCATGTGTCCGCTGTTTATGCGCTGCTGTTCCCTGACCCCACTGGGAAATTCTGTGGACTCCCCCGGGGGTGGGGGAGGGGGAGCTTAGTACCCCCAGGGCACCGGATTGGGAACCACTGGGGTGTTGTGGTAAGCGTCCTTATATTTTTTACCTTGTTATTTGTTGTTATTATTGCTGTTGTTATTACTTTTGATGTTATGTAATTATCTTTTTGTTCGTATTATTGTCGTATCGTATTTTCTACTTTATATATTTTTGTTATTATTAACAATATTATCATTATTATTGTTGTTATTATTACTTATTATTGTTATTATTATTACTTTTGTTATAGTATAGCTTATATTTTTTTCTTTTCTTTCTAGGTATGTTTGTGGTCTGCATGGTGCAGTAGCGAAACGATAACGTAAGTAAAATACTCTGATATACGCCAGGAGGCGCTGAACTGCGACTGGAATACTCCTTTCCCTATGTACTAGTATTGCTGGGAACGCGCACCGTTAGGTGCCGGAGACGAGTGCGGGGCTCGAACCAGCATTTAGGGGCGGGGGTCACATTTGTCCTCTGACCTAGGTCTGCTTGGGCACGGGACAGTGTTAGGAATCAGAAGGAGTGCGGGATTCGAACTCGCGATTTGGAATCTGCGAGACTCGCATGCAAGACTGCGTCATTAGTGTGGGTAAACGTAACATAATGGAGGAGACTGCAGGAGACCATAGGGCCTTCACAAGGAAGTGTAGTCGAGTCTTCATTGCGATGTGTCTGTGTGGATAGAAGAGCTGGTGAAGTGTCGGTTGAGTAAGGGATGAGCCTCTCTCTCTCTCTCTCTCTCTCTCTCTCTCTCTCTCTCTCTCTCTCTCTCTCTCTCTCTCTCTCTCTCTCTCTCTCTCTCTCTCTCTCTCTCTCTCTCTCCCTCTCTCCTCTCCTCTCTCTCCTCTCCTTTCCCTCCGCTTTCTTCCTCTCTCTCTCTGTCTCTTTCTGTCTCTCTCTCTCTCTCCATAATAAAGACTGATGTTCTTTACCATTACTTCAGACTTATGTTTTATTGCAGTTATTCTATTTATTTATTTGTATGTTTTGCATCATCTCTTTCTCTCTCTCTCTCTCTCTCTCTCTCTCTCTCTCTCTCTCTCTCTCTCCATAATAAGGACTGATGTTCTTTATCATTCCTTCAGACTTTTGTTTTATTTCAGTCATTCTATTTATTTATTTATATGTTTTGCATCGACGCTTCGTAAGCTCCGGTGAAAATATAGAAACGGCAAAAGATAAACAAATCAAAACATTGATAGATATTAACAGATACTGAACGGTCCCTAATACACAGATATTCATCTTATCAACCACATTAACTTATTTCCATTTTAATTCCTTGCAAATACGATCGAGGCTAACAGGAGCATGGAGCTCAATGGAAGCGTATTCGGAAACCAAAACAGCGTTTCGGTTTCCGAACACGATTCCATCGAGCTCTTTATTAGTCTCGACCGTGTTTCCAAGGAGTTACAATGGCAGTTAATGTGGGTAAAAGGGGCGTTGGGAAAGAGGGGAATGTCTGTTGAGGAAGGACGGGAGAGGACAGAAGATAGGAGTGAATGGAGAAAGGTTGTGTATAGATGATGCTGTGATGCATGAGGGGGAGTGGGTGGGGGATGGGGGCTCAGGGAGTATGTATGAGAAATAAATTGACGCAGCCCGAAGGGATTTCTCCCCGTCTTCTCCTTTTCTGCTTGAGAGGACGGAGAGGGAGGGTCGCCGATTTAATGAAGCGGCCTTGCTGTGGATGTGCTGTGTCTTGCGACACTGCTTCTGACCCAGGGCAGTGGGCGAGATGCAGGGGTGACCCGTCATCCAGGAGGTGCCAAGATAAGAGGGAGGAGGGTAGTGGAGTATGTAGGGGATGGAATGGGTGGGAGTGGTTTCTGTGTCTTTGTCTTTTGGCTACCTCCCGTGTAAGGGGGAAAAGGCCTTTGGTATATGTAAGTTAATGCGGTTGATAAGATGAATAAATATATAAATTAGATAAATGAGGTAAGTGGAAGGAAGGAGTGTGCAAGAAGCCACAAGACTTCAGCTTTCAGGAATTTCCCTCAGCTGAGTAAAATGCCCTGGTGGCAGCCAGAACAGAAACTCGTTAGTTGGAACTTCACTGCAGGAACAAAAGGTTTATTGACTTGGGGTCAAGAGGTAGTTAAACGCGAAGTGGACCAGACGGAAGGCGAAGTAAAGTTTGCAGGAGTAACAAGGCAGATGTTGACGTGTCGGGGAAGATGGTATCGTGTGCGAGGTCGGCGGATGAAGTTTTATTTATTTATTTATTTATTTATTTATTTATTGTATTTTATGTTATAATAATTTTTATTTTTATTATATGTTAAATGTTGATCTATTTTCATTGATTAATATAGATCTTATTGTTGTGATTTATTTAATTGTTCTTATTTATTTCATTGTTATTTATCTATTATTTTTATTTGCCTTTAAAATTGTAAGTGTTTTAGTATATATAATGATTTTAGTATTTATTGTTAATTGTTTATTGAAAAATCTTTACAATATTCACATGTTTATTTATATATTTGCATATCTTTATTTTTTATTTGTGTATTTGTATCTTTATTTTTATTGATTAATCTTTACTATTTATTCATATGTTTATTTGTTTATTTATATCTTTATTTAAGTAATATTTATTTATTATTTTCTGGAGAAGTCTGGGATGAGCATTGTTGCGTGCATTGGCTGTGGGCAAAAGCGGGATGTGGTTGGTGCCTGCCAGAGTAGGGACGGACAAAGGAAAAGGCCAATTGCCCCTAATTAGGGTGAGAGGGTGAGTAATGGGGGAGGAGAGGAGGAGGAGGAGGAGGAGACAGGGCCAAGGGTGACCTTCTTGTTGAGTGAAATGCTCCAGTAAATGGCCAAGTGTGAACTGGCGGAGGGTGACCTATTGTCTCACTTAGGGTGAGAGGGTGAGTAATGGGGGTGAGAAGAGGAGGAGGAGGAGGAGACAGGGCCAAGGGTGACCTTCTTGTTGAGTGAAATGCTCCAGTAAATGGCCAAGTGTGAACTGGCGGAGGGTGACCTATTGTTTCACTTAGGGTGAGAGGGTGAGTAATGGGGGGTGTGAGAGGAGGAGGAGGAAACAGGGCCAAGGGTGACCTTCTTGTTGAGTGAAATGCTCCAGTAAATGGCCAAGTGTGAACTGGCGGAGGGTGACCTATTGTCTCACTTAGGGTGAGTAATGGGGTGGTGAGAGGAGGAGGAGACAGGGCCAAGGGTGACCTTCTTGTTGAGTGAAATGCTCCAGTAAATGGCCAAGTGTGAACTGGCGGAGGGTGACCTATTGTCTCACTTAGGGTGAGAGGGTGAGTAATGGGGGGTGAGAGGAGGAGGAGGAGACAGGGCCAAGGGTGACCTTGTTGAGTGAACTGCTCGAGTAAATGGTCAAGTGTGAACTGGCGAAGGGTGACGTATTGTCTCACTTAGGGTGAGAGGGTGAGTAATGGGGGGTGAGAGGAGGAGGAGGAAACAGGGCCAAGGGTGACCTTCTTGTTGAGTGAACTGCTCGAGTAAATGGTCAAGTGTGAACCAGTGGAGGTTGACCTATTGTCTCACTGTTGGCCTGTGGTCTGTGATACTTTGGTTCCTGTTACTTACTATCTAGGCCAGGCTTCCGTAACACTCAGGGCACAGGTAACGCCAAAGGACGAGGCTCAGCGTCTCCAGGCGTACTGACCTCGCTTTGTGATAATAGAGGAGGCTTAGGTGAATTATGAAGCGAGACTGGGAGGAATGAGTTAACCCCCTAAATCCCTAAACCCCTAAACCCCTAAGCCCCTAACTACCTTACCCCCTAAGGGGAGGAGTGGGTGAGGTAGGAGGAGGTGGAGGAAAAGGAGGTGGAGGAAGGGGAGGAGTAGGTGAGGTAGTAGGAGGTGGAGGAAGAGGAGGAGTAGGTGAGGTAGGAGGAGGATTAGGTGAGGTAGTAGGAGGTGGAGGAAGAGGAGGTCAGGTAGGAGGAAGAGGAGGTCAGGTAGGAGGAGTTGGAGGAAGAAGAGTAGGTGAGGTAGGAGGAGGAGGAGGTGAGGTAGGAGGAGGAGGAGGAGGAGGTGGAGGAAAAGGAAGAGATGACAGGGATTGTTGGGGGAATTCAACAAGATAGAATTAGACGGATAAGCCATCTTCAGATGAGGTAATTAAAGAGGAGGAAAAAGAAGAGAAAAAAGAGGAGGAGGACGAAGACAGTGCTGTTGGTGGACAAAGTTGAGATTGTCGGTGATGGAAATGGATTTCCCCCCTAGCCGAGATCCATCAATCAATCAATCAACCATTTCGAGTCCACTGCTGAATAAAGGCGTCTGTCATACCATTCCATAACTTGTACGACTGCGCCAACATGTGCCACATCACTCCTGCAAACTTCTCTATCTCTTCCCTTCACCCTCTGTATGGACACTTGCACGCTTCCCATCTCGCGGCGTCCAGAAAGTAGCACATTTGCTCCATCTCCCATCTCTTGTGGTAACTTGCCTAATTCCACTTCTCGTTTAGTCTCTACAATATCTTTCACTCCAGTTTGCTCTCTCACCCAACTTACTCTCTTCCTGTCCGTCAGTATTATTCTCATCATTAATCTCTCCATTCTCCTCTACGTTGCCCTTAGCTTTGTCTACTTCGCCTTCGTCAGTTTCCAAGTCGTACGTAGATTATTGCTGGCAGTATACATTGATTGTAAACTCTGCCTCGCATTCAGTGAAATGTGCATCACAGAGAATCCCCTCCGTACACACACACACACACACACACACACACACACACACACATACGGTCCACTAAGGCTCTCCGGGTTCGAATCCCCCCCCCAGGGCTGAAATAATTTCAGTATCGCTGCTCTGCGAGTCGTTACTCCAACTCTCGTGGGAGTGTGTGTGTGTGTGTGCGTGCGTGCGTGTAAGGTCACAGCATTACCCATAGATCGATCATATACTGTATGAGCTCTGAGCTCTCATCCAGGAGGGAAATAGTTGTCGATCACGAGTCCATCACGTGATCCAAGACCATGGTGAATCACACACACGCAGGTTTATACGTTCATATACAATTGTATGACGGAAATCTTAGCAAAAGGGTTTGAAGGTTGAAATAGATTTCCCTCCACTAAGAGACGAGTGGGAGGAACTATCCATCCTTCTCTCCTCCCTCCTCCCTCCTTCCTCCTTCCTCCCTCCTCCCTCCTCCTCAACGCCTCAGACCCGCGCTATTATTAGTAAACACGAGCCTTTGCTTTCGCTCTCATTCTCCTCCCATATCTCAAGCCTTTTCCCCGGCACATTTTTCCCTCGCCCTTCGTGAAATGGACGTTGAAGTACGCGCGGGTTCTGAAGAATGCGTTACGTATATCAAGCGAATGGTTTCTAAAAGTTTCTTTTAAATTCGTTCCTTCGTTGGGCATAATCCGAAGGTAGCGTGGGAGGGTTAGATTGCATATGAGAGATGTTCATGGACGTGGGTGAGTCAGTGTAAAGATCAACAAGATATAGAACAATTGTATGTTCGTTGTATTAGGTAGCAGCCATACTTATGCGTTGCTGTTGCTTAGCCTACTGGAGACCACTTCTTCAACACTGAATTAAATCACTAAGCATCCACTAAGTACCACTAGTTTTCGTCCTGTTGCCCCATTTGTGAAACTCAGTGGCCCACTAGGGGGTCCTTGGACCCCACGCTGAGAACCACAGGTGGTCCATTGGACCACAAGTTGAGACCCACTGAGATACGTCATCGCCTCGGCCTTCGCCTTATGTAAGGACGAAGCCGCCGAGCCTCTACGCTTTAAGATAGATGGGGAACATGGGGGATTGTGTCGAACGTTAGGTCTGTGAACACGGCCTAGTTAAGATTTTTATTTTGGGTGGAAGGAAACTAGAACTTGAATTCTAGTTTTAGTGAAGCGCCTTCTGTCCTTGGTTATGTGTGTGTGTGTGATTCACCATTGTCTTGGACCACGTGTTGGACTCGTGATCGACAGCTGTTTCCCTCCCGGAAGAGAGCTCAGAGCTCATATATGACCGATCTATGGGTAATACTGTGACCTTACACGCACATACACACACACAACTCCCCGCCCACGAGAGTTGGAGTGCGTATGGGGGGGGGAGTCTGTTCTTTCTTAGGGGTCTTCGTGTGAGGTTTCAGTACTGTCACAGGCACTGAGAGTGCCTCTTGGCATCGATTACCGTTGTTCCCACACCAACACACTTGTCATTAACACATGTGGACCACCCTTTATCGTCGCCAGTTGTTGTCTGGCGCCGTAGGGGATTGGCTCTCCATGGTGCCAGAGGGGTGCCATTTCCTTTGACGACGAGGCCACACCGCGGCGGTGCCAAGACAATTAAACCAGAAATTGTGGCTCTTCTTCCAGTCTCGTTCTCGTTTTACCGAGGTCATTCTGGTGACCTTGTATTTCAGTCCCTGTGTCTTCTCTCTTTTTCGTTTTACTCTCCTTTTTTTTTTTGTCTCACTTTATCTTCGTATTTGTTTTTTCTATTGTTCTTGTTGCCCTCACCCCTCCCCCTCTCTCTGTCTCTCTTCTTCTTCTCCTTCTTCTGCTTCTTCTTATGCCTCTGCTTCTTTTCCCCCCTTTCCTTCTTCTTCTTCTTCTTTCACTTCATCTTCTTCTTCTTGTCCTTCTTGTTCTTCTACTTCTTCACCCTCTTGCACTTTTCTTCTTCTTCCCCTTCTTATTCTTATTCTTCTTCCACTTCATCTTCTTCTAGTTCTTCTACTTCTTTACCTTCTTTCTCTTTTCTTCTTCTTCCCCTTCATCTTCTTCCTCTTCCACTTTCTTCCACTTCCATTCTCAGTTCTCTCGACCTCGTTGTTAAGACGTGTTCTTCCCTCGCCCTCATTTTATCAGCGCATTCCTTCTTCGAGCGCCTTGGCATTGGTCGTTATCGGCACCGGAGGAGGGCTTAGGGGAGGACCCAGACGTAGGGTTGGGTGCTGGGGGTGTGTATTTAGGGAGGAGGTTGGGGATAGTTGCCCCCCCCCCACGGTGGGTAGATAAATGCGTCAAAAAAAGAAGATAACCCCGGAGTTGACTGGCCTAAGCAAGTAGGGCCACAAGTGCCCAGCATTAGTAATAATAATAATAATAATAACAATAATGATAATAATGATAATTTTATATGGCATTTAATCAATATACATGAAGTGCAGATAAAGAAAAGAACACATAGTTCAAAATAACAAATACAGTTGCCGAGGATAACACAAAAAAGCATTTAAGTTTATTTCCATTGTGGTCCTCAACACAGTACAACACAGTAAATGCATTATTGCTTTCGTGAAGGGGTCTGTGGACTTTTGTGGCCGTTGCCGATTACTCTGGGGGCCTCGGGTCTTGTTCAAGATGGACCCGAGTGAAATTGATAACAAGGAAGTACTAGTTTGCGTTTAAACGAACACCACAATTCATATATTACCAATTGACATTATGCAGTTAAGCGGTCTTGGGCTGTCCCTTTCTTGACCTGCAGTGAGTTATCCTTCGGCGCCCCCTGAAGGTCTTGTGAGCCGCTTCTATCGCCTTCGGAGCCCCTATGAGCTCCGTCAGCTACTAGAGCGTCCGCCGCTGCTCCAACAGCTGTAGCTTCCCAATTTTGAGTGTCATGTTCCTTTGGCTGTTCGCTGTGTTCCACCACTGCTTGTCAGTAGACTTTGGAACTAACTCTCTCTCTCCCCCCCTCTCTCTCTCTCTCTCTCTCTCTCTCTCTCTCTCTCTCTCTCTCTCTCTCTCTCTCTCTCTCTCTCTCTCTCTCTCTCTCTCTCTCTCTCTCTCTCTCTCTCTCTCTCTCTCTCTCTCTCTCTTTCTCTCTCTCTCTCTCCCTTTCTCTCTCTCTCTCTCTCTCTCTCTCTCTCTCTCTCCGTACCCCTCTCTCCTTCTCTCCCCCCCCCCTTGGCGCCAAATGGCTCTCCCTTGCTGACAGAAGCGTTCCCTTCTTAATGTTGGTTATTTATTTGTTAGTTTGTTGTTTATTTGTATTCTTATATGTGTTTATTTACTTATCAGTACATTTTATTTGAGTCTGTGTGTTTCATTTGTTTATGTAATTATTTATTTTTCTATATGGTATTCCTTGTGTTTATGTTATTATTATTATTTGTTTATTTATTTTATTTTATTTTTGTCTTTGATGGCTTTTTCACAGTAATATAGTCTTACCTTAGGCTGACATACATACATTTTATTTGTCTGTGTGTTTCATTTGTTTATGGAATTACTTATTTTTGCATATCATGTTCTTCGTGTTTATATTATTATTCTTGTTTATTTATTTTATTTTATTTCATTTGTCTTTGATTACCTTTTCACAGTGATATAGTCTTACCTTAGGCTGACACACTGCATTACAGTATGTATAACCCTACAGTTATTGCGCTTTGATCATACAACGCACGCAAAAGAACGAAAAAAACGTAGAGACTGAAGAACTTCATACCAGGCTTAATGATCCCCTTTTGGGTCGATAGCCTTAAAAAAACAAAACAAAAAAACATACGATCAAATTGATAATTAATTAATGAACAAGGTCACAGAAAACATTTATGAAATAACAAACGAACGTATTTGACAAATGTTGCCAATATTGAGGCTGGGTTGCCAAGTTCACATCAGCAGGTGAATGGAATTGTGCCGTTTACCGGAACATTGAGTGTTGCTATATTGTAGGTCGAAGTTTCTTTGGGAGACCATAAGGCCTACACTAGGCAGTTCCATGTCATTGTAGGTCGAAGTTTCTTTGGGAGACCATAAGGCCTACACTAGGCAGTTCCATGTCATTGTAGGTCGAAGTTTCTTTGGGAACTGGGAATGTCAGGTGAACATAAGAACGAAGGAGACTGCAAGAGACCATAAGGCCTACACTAGGCAGTTCCATGTCATTGTAGGTCGAAGTTTTTTTTTGTGAACTGGGAATGTCAGGTGAACATAAGAATGAAGGAGACTGCAAGAGACCATAAGGCCTACACTAGGCAGTTCCATGTTATTGTAGGTCGGAGTTTCTTTGGGGAAGAGGGAATGTCAGGTGAACATAAGAATGAGGGAAACTGCAAGAGTCCATAAGGCCTACACTAGGCAGTTCCATGTCATTGTAGGTCGGAGTTTCTTTGGGGGGAACAGGGAATGTCAGGTGAACATAACGAAGGAGACTGCAAGAGACCATAAGGCCTACACTAGGCAGTTCCATGTGCATGGCCACCTGTCATCTCCCCATCCATAAAGTTATCTAACCGTTTCTTAAAACAACCTGTATTTTCAGTGCTCATTAAATGGTTACTAATTCTCTTCCATTCGTTAACAACCCTATTAGTAAACCAATTCTTGCCTATTTCCTTCTTAAATGAAAATTTGTTCAATTTAAATACATTACTGCGAGTTGACCTGTTGTCTTAATATGATGACCTTGCCTGTATCCCTCTTGTTAAAGGTGCGGAGTATACGGCAACATTGCCAGGGTTGTTGATCCCGTTTTAGGTATTGTGTGTTTATTCTGGCTAACAAAGGACGATTTAATTCCGCTGAGGAGGAGAGTGGGGAATGTCCACAGTGGACCGCAATTCGAAAAATAGTGGAGTAAGTGGATTCTCTTTAGTGTTGAAGTCTTCTCCACGAGGCTAAGGAACAGCAGTCCATAAGCGTGGGTGATACGTTAGACATCAGGTCGAGAACCTCCCCTGACATTGGGCCACAATTCGAAAAATAGTGGAGTAAGTGGGCTCTCTTTAGTGTTGAAGTCTTCTCCACGAAGCTAAGAAACAGCAATCCATAAACGTGGGTGATACGTTAGACAACAAGTCGAGAATCCTCGTACAGTGCTCTTCGTCTCAGAAACGTCTGTGGCAACACGCCATTCCTGCAGTGTCCCCTTAACGCATACAGCATTTTTTGTAAAATAAAATTACTAATCTTGCTCAAACCGTTATGTGTCAATCATAATCAAAATTATATGTTGTAAATGTTGTTGCCACATACTAGGATGGCCCTTATAATGTAAAAAGCATCTATATGTAACATTATTGTATAACTTGTACAAAGCATTAAAATATTGATTGCATATAATTTATATCATGGCGGACGAGAAATTTCATGATAATTCCAAAGAGATATGGAGTTTACCTTCTCTTGGATGTGTACCCCTTTTACCATGATGTGGTAATTATCCACATCAATTGACAACCCCGGACCATGATATGGTAACCAACCACATCACGCCACCTTAATTATGTCGTAATGGGGTTCTGCATGTTTTTGTATGGCCATAACGATGCGGCTCGAATGCTGATTGAGTGTATATTTCGTCTACAGTGAAAGCAAATCTGGATATGGCTCCATTCGACTCCTCAGTGTTGCAGTGCCGACTTTGGCTGTAAATCGCAAGAGCTTGTTTTGATTCGGTTTTTGTGGAGTCTGTGGCTGGCGATGACGTCACGGGACTTGAGGTTCTGACTGGTTCATTGTTTCGTGTCCACGCGCCGAAGAAATGCACACACAGATCCTGAATATACAGCGGAAGAAAAAAAAAAGGAAGAAGACGAGGAGAAGAGTTGATGGTGGAGATGGAGATAGTGGTGGAGATGGTGATAGTGGTGGTGGAGATGAAAGTGGAGTGATAAAATGAGGAGGACATGGAGAAGTGGAATCAGCAGTAAGGATGGTTCTTCTTCTTCTCCTTTTTCTCTTTCTCCTTCTCCTCCTCCTCTTCCTCCTCTTCCTCCTCTTCTTTTGAGACCCTCCAACGACACACTATCCAGATCGAAGTCAGAACGCAGGCTTTCTCTTGAGTCTTGGGAAGATTCTTGTATTCGAGGCTGTGTGTGTGTGTGTGTGTGTGTGTGTGTGTGTGTGTGTGTGTGTGTGTGTGTGAGAGAGAGAGAGATATGGCGTTGTTTTCATGTGTGGTTGTCATGAGTGAGTTGTTGAAGATTGCGAATTGTAAGTTATTTAGGGGAACGGGGAAAGGGGGGAACTTACAACAGGAGGCACGGAGCTGCTTTGGCCGAAATCGGCACAGTTTATTTTTTATTTTATTATTATTATTATTATTTTTTTTTTTTTTTTTTTTTTTTTTTTTTTTTTTTTTTTTTTTTTTTTTTTTTTTTTTTATTATTTTTTTTTTTTTTTTTTTTTTTTTCCCTTGGCTGAGCATATGACAGTCGCCCACTTTTGAGGGGTCGAAGTCGCTTTCATCGTATTACGAAACTATGTTGAAGTAAACCGAGCTATATCGGTGCACGAAGTAAAGACCAACAGGCCTCCATGGCAAATGACAGCCACCAATGGCCATTAAGAATCGAACTTGAGTCTACTGAGAGACGAGGTGAGACCGAAGCCCCAATGCGCCACAGTAACACTCAGGAGTGTTGGTCGGCAAATGTTGTCTTGTATCCTTATACAAGGTAACGAAAAGTTTACGCATAGAGGCGCTTAACTGCTACCGAAGTAGTAAATTTTGCCCCCACCCCCTCTCTTTCCCTATGTGCTTGGACAACCAGGACAAGTGGTGGGTGGTATCGCCTGTAGCCAGTGGGATCTAACTTGAGTTCGCGTTGTTAACGAAGTGAGTTCGAGACTCGCTCCACCTCGAGCTGGTGGGACGGCGATCCTTATTAGGTCGCCAATGTCAAGGGAGTGCGCGCACTTTTTCTTCCCCCACCCCCCTCTCTCTCTCTCTCTCTCTCTCTCTCTCTCTCTCTCTCTCTCTCTCTCTCTCTCTCTCCCATCAACGGCTGCTTTTATAGAGTTCTTTTACGACCGAGGAAACCTTTTTATTATCTCTGGAGAAGTGAGGCTGTCGGGCGAATATGGTGTTTTAGTGATGTTATCTCTGTTGATGATACTTTAATTAAATGTTATTCGAAGGCTGGAACATGACCTTGCTGTCAAAATAATGGGGGAGGAAGTTAGATGTGAATAAAGTCGCCCGGCCGTCCCTCTGTGGATGTCGTAAGACACCCGAACATCACCTTAACTGAATGGAATCTTTTGTCGTAAGGGACCCCCCCATCCACGGTACGATCTGGTCTTGAGGCCCGCCGGACAGATCTGGTCGGATCGTGTATGTCAGTCGGGCGAATCAAAATCAGCACATATACGATCTAATCTGGTCAAAATCGAACAGATCTTGTCCGGCGGCCTTAAGACGAGATCGTACCGTGGATGGGGTCCCTATGATAGAACACTGGGGAATTGTCGGCGTCGAAGTTTGATAAAGTGTTAAGGTAGAACGAAATTAGTAAGTGGAAGGGGAGGCTGCTTTGAGGCCTCTAAGAAAGTTCAGCGTTCCTTCAACTAATTAGAGTCAACTGTTAAATTAAGGTTAAAGTAAAAGAAAATAAAGTAAAGTTAAAGTATAGTGCAACACTGCGTCACCAGTCTGTGTGGAAACATCCTGGGTGGTATTGTGGTTATGATTATATATATATATATATATATATATATATATATAGATATATATAGATATATGCTAATAAGAACACGGGTACGTGTGTTCACTTATGGAAAGTAGACCACTTGGAAAAAAAGAAACTAACGAAGCAGAGCGCTTTCGTATATTACATCTTCAGTGCACTGAAGATGTAATATACGAAAGTGCTCTGCTTCGTTAGTTTCTTTTTTCCAAGTGGTCTACTTTGCATATATATATATATATATATATATATATATGTGTGTGTGTGTGTGTGTGTGTGTGTGTGTTGTCTGTGTGTTCATTTAGAAAGTTTTCATTGACACATGTCTTGTTGATGTAATTTTTGCTTTACATAAACAGAACTACATGGTTTTATCATATACGTTACATATATGTTTATATATTATTTAGATGATTTAGATATTTGTGTGTATATATATGTGTGTGTGTGTGTGTGTGTGTGTGTGTATTCTAGAGGTTGGTGTTATTGTTGGGACAAGTCTAATTGCAATGCAGATATCGATGATGACACAGTAACTGTATACGCGATGAAGCTGATGACGTATTTAGCAGAAAAAAATCGCTCATGGCGAAGTGTGTCTGTGTTTGAACAGAGTTATTGAAACGTCAGCGACGTGGCCGTTCTCGTAAAGGGTGCAGTTGTCATGTCTCAAGGAGGATGAGGGGTGTGTGAGGGGGGGATAGAAGCCGGGTCGCTGTCACTGAGCCGGGGTGGGGATGGGGGGCTTAGAGTATTCCCCCCACCCCCCAACCCCGGGTCGGTAATGGGTTGATGTGTTTGCGGGTGATAAATGTCAAAATGGGTAATAAGTGATCAGTCTGAGTGGTTAGACGCGCGCGCACACACACACACACATACACACACACACACACACACACACACACACACACACACACACACACACACACACACACACACACTACCGTCTCGATGGTAGAGTTCCCGGCTGCCACTACGGAGGTCCTGGTTCGACTCCCTTTCTCTCTCTTTCTCTCACTCTTGTTCTCTCTCTACATCTCTCTTTCTCTCCCCCTGTCGCTCTCCCTCTCTTCTCTCTCTCTCTCTCTCTCTCACTCTCACTCTCGTTTTCTCTCCCTTTCTCTCTCGTTCTCTCCCCCCTCTCTCTCTTTCTCTCGTTCTCTCTCTCTCTCTCTCTCTCTCTCTCTCTCTCTCTCTCTCTCTCTCTCTCTCTCTCTCTCTCTCTCTCTCCCGATTAGATATTCTTCTTGAAAGTATCAGTTTGACGAACATTGGGGACCCGCCTTTTCTCCACAAAAGTTTGTGACTTTGAATTTATTATTGGCTGCACTTTTAACCGCCTCCTCCTCCTCCTCCTCTTCCTCCTCCTCCTCCTCCTCCTACTCCTCCTCCTACTCCTACTCCTCCACTTCTCGTCCTCCTCCTCCTCCTTCTCCTCCCTTCTCCTCGTCCTCCTCCTCCCCCACCCCTCCTCCTCCCATTCCCCTCCTCCTCGTCCTCCTCCCCCTTCCCCTCCTCCTCCTCCTCCCTCCCATCCTCACCTCCCCTTCCTCTCTTCTTCCTCCCCTTCTCCTCCCCTCCACCTTCCCCTCCCCCGTCTCTCCTTTTTTTCTTTTTTCTTTCTTTTCTTCATTATTTTTCTTTCTTTTCCTCTATTTTTAATCCTCATCTTCCTCTTCCTCTCCGTTGAAAAAAGAAAAAGAAAAACTAAGAACAAGTAGAAAAAAGGAAAAGAAAAACTAGAACGATTTGCATAAAGAAAAAACTAAGAAGTTGAAAAAAATAAAATAAAAACTGAGAACAAGTTGAAGAAATAAAAAGAAAAACTGAGATAAAGTTGAAAAAAGAAAAAACTAAGAACAAGTTGAAAAAAGGAAAAGAAAAACCAAGAACAAGTTGAAGAAAAAGAAAAACTGAGAACAAGTTGAAAGAAGAAAAAGAAAAATTAAAAACAAGTTGTAAAATGGAAAACGAAGAACAAGTTGAAAGAAGAAAAAGAAAAATTAAAAACAAGTTGTAAAATGGAAAACGAAGAACAAATTGAAAAAAAAAAAACTCACCGTGAAATGGTAATGCAAATGTGTAAGGGAAGGTTAAATACGAAACCAGTGACGTGACTGTGGTCCATAGGGGTGCCACCGAGGATTCTTGAATGTAGACTGCCGCGTGTCGGTTGGGTGACGTCCGCAAGGCTGACCGCGCCGTCTTAATGAGTTAAATAAAGGTGGGCGGATATGGAGGTAGCTACGACCTGTTCCTTACGATAATGTCAATCCCCAACTCCCCATTTTAGCTAAATAAATTAGATATATTTAGATTGCGTCAACATCAACATCATCATCATTGTCATCATCATTAACATCGACATCATCAACATTATCATCATCATTATCATCACCATCATCATTGTCATCATCATTAACATCGACATCAACATTATCATCATCATTATCATCACCATCATCATCATTGTCATCATCATCATCATTGTCATCATTATTATTATCATCATGATTATCATCATCATCATTATCACCCTCATCTTTATTATTATCATCACCATCATCATTATCATCATGATCATCATAATCATCATCATCATCATCATCATCATCATCACCAACACCATCATCAGTCACAACAACCTACCCACCAACACCACCCATCTTTGTCGCCGCAGTCACCACAACAGTATTTATATCCACCACCTGGAACACCACCAGCGACAACACCATTGTCACCACCACTATCACCACCAATATCTCCACCACTATCTCCAACACCATCAGCGAGGGAGGAAAAAATAGTCGATGGGAATACTTGAGAGTTCTTCTTGGCCGTTTGACATTTCCAGTCCTGCTGAGTATTGTATGGTGCCGCGATGGGTTCACGGACATGTGTGTATGTGGTGTGTGTGTATTCACCTCGGATCTGCTGCAGTCTCTGTCGAGACAGCCAGACACCACCCTACGGCAGTGAGCTCAGAGCTCATTATTTCCCGATCTCTGGGTAGGTCTGAGACCACTCACACACCACACACCGGGACAGCAAGGTCACAACTCCTTGACTAACGTCCCGTACCTACTCGCTGCTAGGTGAACAGGGGCTACACGTGAAAGGAGACAAACCCAACTTGTCTCCGCCCGGCCGGGGAATCGAACCCCGGTTCTCCGGCTTGTGAGGCCAGTGCCTTACCAATCCGCCACCGGATGTGTGTGTGTGTGTGTGTGTGTGTGTGTGTGTGTGTGTGTGTGTGTGTGTGTGCGTGTGAGAGAGAGAGAGAGATTCACCATGGTCTTGGATCACGTGTTGGCCTCATGGTCGACGGCTATTTCCCTCCCGGAAGAGAGCTCAGAGCTTATATATGACCTTTCTATGGGTTATGATGTGACCTTACACGCACACACACACACGCCAACCTCCCGCCCACGAGAGTTGGAGTAACGAATTCCAACGCAGCGATACTGAAATTATTTCAGTCCTGGGCGGGATTCGAACCCGGACCGCCGTAGTGGCGGCCGGGAACTCTAACCACAGCGTCATCGAGTCTGTGTGTGTATGTGTTTATAATTTTTCGTACCCCCTTCGTATTGTTACGGCCTTGATGTGGATGTACTGTGTCTTGCTGCATTGCGTTTGACCCAGGGCAGTTGACGGATGCAGGGATGACCCGTCATCCATGAGAAGCTGAGATGGGACGGGTGGTGGGGGTGGTGGAGGGGAGTGGAATGGGTGGGAATAGGTATGTGCCACTGATGTGGATTATAAGTGTTAGAACACACACACACACACACACACACACACACACACACACACACACACACACACACACACACACAAAAGCTAACCCGTACAACGGACACCAACATCAGCACCACCACTGTCACCATTACCATTATTGTCACTATTAGCACCACCATCATCGTCACCATCATCTTTACAACGTCATCACTACCAGCGTCACCATGATCACAATCATTACAACGAACACCACCTTCACCATCAGTCACCAACGTCATCACTACCTATAACTATTACCACTACTATCACCAACATCACCACATCGATCATAACCACAACCACCACTGTCACCACCACCACCATAAGCATCGTCACCACGTTCTTGTATATTTGTGTGCCTGAACGCGTTTACCGTAAGTATATGTAAGAGGGGGTTTACACGCTGTAACATTTCGTCGAACGGGGTTCGACAGACACGTGTTTGAAGTGATGTGTGAACGTGTGAACGGGGTACTTGGGGTTTAACCAACGTGTTCGACAACCAAATACCCCGTTCACACATCACTTTAAACACGTGTCTGTCGAACCGTGTAAACACCATCTAACTCTGCTTTGGTCTCACTTGTGCGCACCAACGAGCGGTCAGAGTTGGAGCGCCGAAGCTTGTTTCGATTTGGTGGTGTTGTCGGAAGTCTCTCTCGCTCGTCTGTGTATTATTGTGTCTATAAATTCGCAAGACGACTTATCTCCCAAACACGTGGTTCGTGTCCTGTGGAATACTTTTGACGTGTTCTACGTGGTGGTGGTTGAACTTTCCTTCTCCTCTCCTTGCTCCTGCTCCTCTCCTTCCCCTTTTCTCCTCTCTCGCTCTCATCCTCTCTCTTTCTTTCTCTCTGTCTTTCTCTTTCTATCTCTTTCTTACTCTATATATATATATATATATATATATATTATATATCTTTGTCTGTCTCCTACTCTTTTTACTCTCTTTCTCCTTTTCTCCTTGCTTCTTCTCCTCTCCTCTTCTTCGTTTCTCTCTCCCCCATCTCTCCCTTCCTCTCTCTCTCCCTCTCCCTCTTCCTCAGTCTCCCTCGCTCCTTCTCCCTCTCTTTCCCCTTCTTTCTTATCTCCCAAACACGTGCTCCGTGTCCAGTGGCATACTTTTGATGTGTTCTAGGTAGTGGTGGTTGAACTTTCTTTCTCCTCTCCTTGCTCCTGTTCCTCTCCCTCCCCTTTTCACATCTCTCGCTCTCTTCTCTCTTTCTCTCTCCCTCTTTCTTTGATTGTCTCTTTTTCTATACATATATCTCTTTTTCTATGCCTCCCACTCTATCTTTCTCCTCTCTTTCTCCTTTTCTTCTTGCTCCTCCTCTTTTTCTCTTCATCTCTCTCTCTCTCCCTCTCTTCCTCCCTCGCTCTCTCTCCCTCTCTTGCAGTCTCCCTCGCTCTTTCTTCCTCTCTTTCCCCTTCTTTCTTTCTTCTTCCCTCTCTCTCGCTCTGTCTCTCTCTCTCTCTCTCTCTCTCTCTCTCTCTCTCTATCCCTCTCTCTCCCCCTCCTTCGTTCCCCGTTTCCCTCTCCCTCTCACCCCATTAGCTCCTTCCCCTCCCTTCCCCTTTCCCTTCCCTTCCCCTTTCCCTTTCCCTTCCCTTCCCCTTCCCTTCCCCTTCCCTTCCCTTCCCTTTCCCCTTCCCTTTCCCTTTCCTCGGCTTTCCCCTCTCATCTTCCACTCCGGTCTCGACAGCCAAATAGTTATTAAGTATGACGTCATTGTACCCCCGTGATTTATTGTTTATAATTTATTTTTATTTACGATGTTGCTGGGTTGAACGCCGAGCAGACAAACGATGGGATAGCTTCCATATTGAACCTATGGCTCCAGGGGGCGAGTCCTTTAATACCTTGATTACGGATTTTTTAATAAAATCACCTGACGGCAGCCAGAATAAGACGCACAAGGTGGCCGTATTAATCCAGAGGTTAATCGTGATGGGTTAATCTTGCTACTAGCCCCTCCTTGGCTTAATGAAATCACCTGTTGTTAGCTAAGATATAGTAATTTGATCGTGGCCTTGTAATTGTTAATCCTTCTGCTGCATAGGGTATCTTTTGTTCAAAGGCACTCAATCCTTTTGTTGATGTACCCCCTTTTTTTTTTTTTTACTCATGAAGATCACTTTTTTCTTTTCTTTTTTTTTTTTTTACTCATGAAGATCACTTCATCACTGGAAAGAATTGGTAAGCATTCATCAACTACCTAGATTTTAATTTGTGGCTCCATTTACAAAACTTTGGTTTCATAGGAGTCCATTGAATCACTAGTTTAGCTAAATATAACCGGGATTGGCTTGAGGTTACCTCCCTGGCGATTTCATTCGGGCGAGGGTCCCCAGGATGCACTGAAGTCTCACCTAAGTCGCCACCATTGCCCTATGAACTCGGACATCCAGGGCAGTTGGTGGGTATGAACACATTTGTTGTGTAGGGGGAGTTTCCGTATTGGACATGAAACTGCCTCCTGTAGGCCTTATGGCCTCTTGCAGTCTCCTTCATTCTTATGTTAAAGGGTTTGAATACATTTGTTGTGTAGGGGGAGTCTCCATAATGGACATGAAACTGCCTCCTGTAGGCCTTATGGTCTCTTGCAGTCTCCTTCATTCTTATGTTAAAGGGTTTGAACACATTTGTTGTGTAGGGGGAGTTTCCGTAATGGGCATGAAACTGCCTCCTGTAGGCCTTATGGTCTCTTGCAGTCTCTTTCATTCTTATGTTAAAGGGTTTGAACACATTTGTTGTGTAGGAGGAGTTTCCATAATGGACATGAAACTGCCTCCTGTAGGCCTTATGGTCTCTTGCAGTCTCCTTCATTCTTATGTTAAAATCGCTACAGTCTGAACGAATGTAGACCAACGGTGTTCATCTTGGGTGGTTTGAACCTCCAAGAGGCTGTAGAGTTTCCACTAACTACCACTTCGAAAAACTAGTGGTAGTTAGTGGAAGACGGATTGTTTTATTCATTATTGAAGTGGTCTTTAGGGCCTTGAGGAATAGTAATACATAGTATGGATCCATGTAGATGTAGAGAATTGTTTTTAAGAACTTGAGCAATAGTAATACATAAATATGGGATCCATTTAGATGTAGAGAACCTCTACAAGCTGTCAGAGGCTTGAAATCGGTGAGTGTCTTACCCCTGCAATTACAAAGGATTACAAAGGCGGAGCATGCCGACAGGAGACCTTTTGGTCCATATCTAGGTCGGATGCGAAAAAAATCATAATAATAATAAAATAGATAAAAACTATAATAATGTAAATAACAAATAAAATTCCCCTTAACGTGACGCCAATGACACGTTCACTGGTTGTGTTCCATCCAGTCCCCAGTCATTATCAACGGGGGCGATTTTTGAGCTCGGGGGGGGGGGGCAAAAACGTCACAGGTATTGCTTCTAACTGACAAATTTTAAGCCGAATATAAAACATCTAGCAGCGAAGCAGCAGCCCAAGGATCTCATTAAAACAACGTGATTAAAACATTTTAGATTAGTTGTTTATCATTGTTGCAATAATTTTTATAATTATTTTCCAATTAAGGGAGGCGATCCTTTTTTTTCAATTGAAAAAGGGGGCGATATGGTTAAAAAGGTTGAAAAACCCTGATTTAGCCAGTCCCTAGTCAAAGGATTACAAAGGCGGAGCATGCCGACAGGAGACTTTTTGGTCCATATCTAGGTCGGATGCGAAAAAAAAATAATAATAATAAAATGATAAATAAAAACTATAATAATGTAAATAACAAATACAATACATAAATAAATGCATAAATACATAAAAGTTAAAAGGATGATGCTGGACGGAATTGTATCTTGATTCAAACCCATTAAGGTCCCAAGGTTCTCCCAAAGCGAATGAAATAGTCTGTGGGCAGTCGGGGTAAGTTTGTGAATGGTGATAGTAAGGTGTGGGGGAAAGAGTAATGGTGGGCAGGAGGTGTCCTTGCACAGACACCAGATTGACTGTGGACCGGCTTCTGAGCCACCCAGTCACTAATGACCACAAGGCTCAGATTGGAGGAAAAGGAGAAGAGAAGAAGAAGAGAGACGGATGGACGGAGAGAAGGCGACCAGACGGCTTAGTTTCATCTTTTTTCACCTCAGACCACTCTGAAAGAGGTGGAGGAGAATGTGAATCTGGATGTGGATCTTTAGTTGGGAGTAGGAGTGATGATGGTGGGAGTGGAAGTGGAGGGGAGGGATGAGGTGGAGGAGGTGGAAGCGGAGGCTATCCTTCATCAATTTCTCAAGACCGATGTTTTCCCACCATCTCTTTCTCTCTCTCGCTCTCTCACACACACACATATACACGGACACATGGTGGTAGGTAAAGCTAACTATATATATATATATATATATATATATATATATATATATATATATTTGTGTGTGTGTATGTTAAAGACAGATTGAACATTTTTAGAAGCTCTGCCATGGGATTCGAACCCTGACTTGTACAGTCCTTTTGAACCATCACATGTAGCACGGTTGCTAGCGTCTTGACCTCGTGATTATGGACGCACGGGTCAGGGTTCGAATCCCATGGCAGAGCTTCTAAAAATATTCGTATATATATATATATATATATACACACACACACACACACGTGTGTGTGTATGTATATAATTGCTCCTTCAAGTCGAAGAACAATACCATGTTCGATTATTTTCTTTTTTGTGTGTTTTTATAAAAGTGATTTCTAATCATGTGTCGCCTTTTTGTGATCGTCGAAGGACGTCTGATGAGTATAAGAAAGGCAAATACTTCGTGGTGGTAGTGGGGGGGGGAAGGCTTTCGATATGTAATTGCGCTCAGTGTGTGTGTGTGTGTGTGTGTGTGTGTGTGTGTGTGTGTGTGTGTGTGTGTGTGTTGGGGACATTCTCATCACAATACAACATATTGTTTTTACAATAGATTGTGTTTATAGTGATCGGTGTATCCCAACACGACAAACACTTGGCAGACACCTCACACTTTCCACACAACCTAACCAATCCGTGTGAGGGATAGAGATCATCATACAAGGAATAGGCAAACGAACACACGTATATTAGTATTCTTGGTATAATATTTGTAGATTTAGTCATATGATAACGCCGAGTTGCCTTGATCACAATGATAATTATTTGAACATCAAACAAGTATATTGCCAATTGATCTTGTTATATCACTGTGTATATACCAACACTCATTTGCCATGTGTTACATTATTATTGTAAAGCTCATAACTAGGTGTGCATGCTAGCAGGTGGACAAATACCTGTAGTGGTCTGACTAGGCAGTTTGAGCAACTGATATGATCTTCAATTCGTACATTTGAAGCAGTTATCTCGAGCTCGTATATTTGAAGCAAATGCTTTGTATCGGAGACAATGTCTGGTATTAATTCTCTGTGTATTGTAAGGGTGTGACTAATAAGCTCATTCTTTTAAGATCCAACTCTGATTTCAAGGGTACAGAGTGACGTCATGATTTTTTTTTTTTTTAAGAAAAAGTAAAAAAAAAAAAAAAAAAAAAAAAAAGTGTCATTGAACTGGGAACCAGAGGCTAATGGATCCCAGACGATTTTATTCAGTATAGAAGTTTTCGCTTTTATGGGCAGAGGGATGAGGGAGAGAACGCTTAGCAATAGTATCGCATAAGATAGCGATCTACGAGCGAACTGGACGGGCATCCCCTGTCTTGCGTCTTGATGACCAAGAAGCCTTTTGGTGGCCATAGTCTCTCCAAGATCAGTTTCTTTTGAGTCCCAGCGCTGGGTTATACTGTCTGGGTGGATTATGAGGCACTAAACTTGTAGCAGCTCGTCCTGTTTGGGCCATTGTCCGGGCACATCCTCCTGATTTATGCCACGGGATAATTGTTGTTGACTGGATATCGTGTGGCGACTGTTTTGTTGTCCGAGGTCTGTTCCCTGCGAGTTATGTCCCAAGTTTCTCGGCGACAGAACGAGGTAAGAGTATTGTCTTGCGTTGGGCTTCGATCTCTGGACTGGAGCAGAACTAGAGAATGTCTCGGCTGCGGTGCGTTGGGTATTAAAGCCTAGTTTACACGGGGCAAGTTCAAGTGTGCAAGTTACTTGATACAAGTTACTTGCCGTGTGTAAACATCTGCATGATAAAAAAATGGACAACCTGCCCAATTTTTTTTGTCAAACATGTTTACACACGGCAAGTAACTTGCACGCTTGACTTGCCTCTCAAATTGCCCCGTATAAATGAGGCTTAATTGTGCGTTTCAGTCGCATTCTAAAGCCTCGTTTACACGGGGCAAGTTGAGAGGCAAGTCAAGTGTGCAAGTTACTTGAATTGGAAAGGAAAGCAAGCAGTTGGTACTTGCCAGCTTTCCTCTCCAGGTCAAGTAACTTGCACACTTGACTTACTTCACAACTTGCCTCGTGTAAACGAGGCTTTAGGGAGAAGAAGCATGTGCATCAGCCGTTTTATATCCACGTTGTTGTTTTTTCATTTGGTTTTATTTTGTAATGTTACTTTATTTATTTATTCATTTATTTGCTTATTTATTTTGATTTATATATATATATATATATATATATATATATATATATGTATATATATATATATATATATATATATTTTATATATATTTTTTTTTTTACATACCACGTTCCACCCAAGTGCCCTCGGCGGAACGACTGGGCCGTGAACTAAGTCGTTTCGTTTTAAGGCTCAGGATGGCGTGATGGTACGGTCTTCATCTTGTAAGACGCAAGCCGCTCAGGTGAGGGTTCGAATCCCAGCAGATGAGTTTATTTCCATATATATATATATATATATATATATATATATATTTTTTTTTTTTTTTTTTTTTTTTTTAATGCGGCAAGTTGTTAGTTATTGACGTAGTAGTTGCTGTGTTTTTGGTAGTGGTAGTGCCAGATAAATTTCCTCACTATTTCAGTGAATAGTTCACTCGGTCCATCCGTAGGTCGTTGGAGATTCGTAGATAACTTCGATCTTGGCCAAGTTTCACGTTTGCGTCGTAATGGCTGACTTTAGGACTGGGGATTCCCCCCGGCTATAACCTGTGGGATCACAACTCTCGTAAAACAGCTCAGGGGAGACCTGGGGGATGAGTGGTGCGAGATAAGACTAGTGGGAGACCGTTTGGTCCGTGATTGGGGTGAAGAGGAAATGATGAGATTGGTGCCAATCGCCATCATCATCATCATCGTTGTCATCATCTTTGCCACTTTCGTCATCTTCATTGACGTCGTGGTTGTGGTCGTCATAATCATCATCGTCGTCGTCGTCATTATCATCATCGTTATCCTCATCGTCATCGTCGATATCATCATCTTCATCATCATCATCGTCGTCATCATCATTATCATCATCGAAATCGTCATCGTCGATATCATCATCATCATCATCATCATCATCTTCATTACCGTCGTCGTCATTATCATCATCGTCATCGTCATCGTCATCGTCAATATCATCATCATCGTTATCATCCTTATCAAAATCGTCATCGTCGTCGTCGTCGTCTTCATCATCATCATCATCATCATCATCACCATCACCATCACCATCAAAATCGTCGTGTTCGATATCATCATCGTCGTCATCATCATCATCACCATCATCATCATCATCATCATCATCATCATCATCATCTCCATTATCACAATAATTATCCTCATTATCATCCTCCTTCCTCTCTTCTCCTCCATCTTTCTTGTTACACTCTAAGCGTATCGCCTCATCACGAACGTCAATTTATTTTTCGAGGTTTCTTGTTTGCTTTCTTCTTGAGGGAAATACAACTATTTGTTTTCATATAAAGGCGATGAGGAGGAGGGGCGGGTGGGGCTGTTTCAACGACCTTTGTTCATATGATGTACGTTTGTGCAAGTGTGAGATAGTGTGTTAACTTGGGATGTGTGTACAAGGGGTCTCTTCTCTCTCTCTCTCTCTCTCTCTCTCTCTCTCTCTCTCTCTCTCTCTCATACACGCGTATATATATATATATATATATATATATATATATATATATATATATATATATATATATATACACGTTTACATATGTATGTATACATAAATTATATACATCATGTACTCTAATGACATGACGAGGGTTGCAGTTCGCAGCCAAAATATACATTTTTTCGTTTTTTCCATTTTATCTTTCACTCCGACAGTGGGGTTTTTCTTATGTGTCCCCACAGACACACGCGCGCGCACTCACACACACATACATATATGTGTATATGTATATATATATATATATATATATATATATATATATATATATATGTAGATACGCAAGGGCCCCGCATAGACTTGACATGTCACCATGAGTGACGAAGACTGATCATTGACCACATTGCTGATTTCGTTGTTTTCGTTGATAACTGATGACGACTGGAGGCCCGAGATTAAACCTGGCTTCGCAAGTGGTCCTGTGAATAGATTTGAACGAGTCGGATGGACGTCGGATAGGGATCGGTCCTCGTGAAGGACATGGGGGTGGCGATGGGGGAGGAGGGAGAGGGGGGAAGATGGCGCCGATAGAGAAGGCAGGTTCCAAGTATCGATTGGAAAAGATGACGTAGGCGAGGAAGGAATAGATGTGGAGTGTGTGGTGGTTGGAGCCAGCTCGGATGGAAGGAGCGGTGGAGGGAGGATGTGGAGGAGTGGAGGCAGGGACCCTTCTTCCCCTTCCGCTAAGGCGAAGAAGGAGTTGGCGGGTAGGTCACTAGAAGGACGCTCTTGTAGGTTGAGAGAAGTTTGTAGGAGTAACGTGGCTGAATTAAATTGTCTGGCGACGGTAAAATGCGTCATAATTGACAAAGTTTAAAAGTGTGAATATGTCTTTTATATATGATGTTATTATTAATTATTATTGTTATTATTATTATTATTTACTATTATTGTTATTATAATATATCGTTATCAATATTCATTGATAATGTTCATTATTATTACTATTTTATTTTATTATTATTATTATTATTATTATTATTATTATTATTATTATTATTATTGTAGTGAAGCGGCCTTACTGTGGATGTACTGCGCCTTGCTGCATTGCTTCTGACCCCAAGGAAGTGGGTGAGATGCAGGGATGACCCGTCATCCACGAGGAGCTAAGATGAGGACGAAGCAAGCGTGGTGGATGGAAGTGGAATGGGTGGGAGTGGAATAGGTGGAAGTGGAGTGGGTGGAAGCGGAATAGGTGGAAGATTGTTGCGTGTCTTTGATTTGGCTACCTCCCACATAAGAGGAAAGAAGCCCATGGTAGATAGGTTATTAATATTATATATTTATGCTTATGTTTATTTTTAAATATTGAATATATTTTTTTAATCTCCTTTTGCTTGTTTGTGGGGTTTTCTTCATCTTATGACCAATACGGAAAGGGATTTTAGGGAAAAATTTAAAGCCCCTGTCTTGTGGCCAACACACACACACACACACACACACACACACACACACACACACACACACACACACACACACACACAGGAAATTTTTCTTTCTGGCTCGTTTTATTAGATTTGCTTCTCGTGTTTTCTGAGTGGCGAGTGTGTTAGTATGTACATGGGGACCTTTTAGCTCATGTTGTGTGTGTGTGTCGGGATTGTGAACGTGTTGTCGCTGAGAGATCGTTGGTACGAGAATTGCACTTGTGGCTTCCTGTGGTTAAAGATTTTCCTTGAGAAATGTATTGGAGAATGTGGTGTATTCTGTTTGCTTTAGCTTGGGAGATGATTGTCAGCAATGTTGGTGCATATTTGGTTTGTTCTTAGATTTCATTGCATACACACACACATACACACGCACACATACACACACACACACACACACACACACACACACACACATATATATATATATATATATATATATATATATATATATTCTCTCCATTCTGTAACACATCAGCTGAAGAGGATCACAGATAGTGATCAAAATATATGGATCTCTTTACTTTCGTCTACCTTTCTCCGAAAGTGGGTCATTAGTATAGTTTTACCAATGTGCTACGGCATTACTGTTGTGATATATATATATATATACAGTATATATATATATATATATATATATATATGTATATATATATATATATTCACAGTTCCATTGGTTCATATATTTCGTTCAGTAAGAACTATTTACCATTTATTTTTTATTTATTTATTTACCTTTTGCTTTATTTCATTTTGTGTACGAATTTCGCCATGATTGCAACACGACCCGTTGTTATCGTTATATATTACTTGATGATGTTCACTAAGGAATCGTAGGTCGGAGGAAGATATTTGCATGATACAAGCTTCACTGCACTCGTGAGGCCCCGGGGAGGAACTGGTTCATTTCAGCAGCGCCGACGTCCTTGGGGTACAATGTCGCGCTCAGCCGGAAACGCTTTCTCTTGTGCCTCTGGTGCGTACAAGCTCGTAATCACCCATTTCGTAGCTGCAGACATTTTGACATTTACATATAACGTGCGCTCTTTTGTTTCCTTGTGCTCGTAAATATATTCCCACGCGCACACGCACACACACATACACACACACACACACACACACACATATATATATATATATATATATATATATATATATATGTGTGTGTGTGTGTGTGTGTGTGTGTGTGTGTGATTCACCATGGTCTTTGGATCACGTGTTGAATTCGTGATCGACAGCTATTTCCCTTCCGGAAGAGAGCTCAGAGATCGTATATGACCGATCTATGGGTAATGCTGTGACCTTACATGCACACGCACACCCAACTCCCCGCCCAAGAGAGTTGGAGTAACAACCCGCAGCGCAGCGATACTGAAATTATTTCAGCCCTGGGTGGGATTCGAACCCAGACCTCCGTAGTGGCAGCCGGGAACTTTAACCACAGCGCCACGAGGTGTGTGTATGTGTGTGTGTGTTTGTGTTTCCTCCTTTTATGTCGCTCTCTCTCCCTCCCTCCCTCTCTCCTCTCCCCCCTCTCTCTCTCTCTCTCTCTCTCTCTCTCTCTCTCTCTCTCTCTCTCTTTCTCTCTCTCTCTTTCTCTCGTGTACGTGTGTAGGGTATGGAGGGGTGGGGGTTGAGTTAGCTCTTGAGAGGCAGTCGATTAACCCTGCATTGTACGGGACTGGAGTGGATGCCTACTCTTCCCGCCCTGCTGTGGAGTAGGTGCGGCTTATTCTCCACTTCCTCCACCATAATTGACCTTCTTTGTGTCCTCGTGCTTAGCCTACGGTCCTCTCGCCTCTACCAAGCCTCTGCCACGATGTGTGTGCTCGTACGGTATCACAACACTCAGCGTGCATAGGCTCTCAAAGTACATTGTGGGTTTAAACATGTCGCTCGCTGTGTGAGTGGTGAGTCATGCAGAGCACGTTGACATCTTGTGGCAAGATTACGTGTCCTTGGTCCTTAGCGTTTTTTTTTTTTTTTTTCATAACACAGTAAAGGGATTAAAGACGGATACTTACAAATGGTAGTCCTACAAGACGGACGTCAGAAAGAAACATCTCCCTGATCCGTGAACATCCTCATCACCGTCTGGAGGTGCTGCCCTTGAAGGCTGGTACTCCGTCTCCGGTCCAGGCCCAAGATTCTGTCAGCTTCGACTGTATTTGCTCCACTTACATATATATATATATATATATATATATATATATATATATATATATATATATATATATATAATGCTGTTTGTGATGATTTATTGTATAGTTTTATTCGATGATACCGGTTGTTGGCTGTAAAATTAAAGGATCGGTAGATCATAATTATACGGAAAAAGACAATTAGCATAAGTGACTTTTGTTATTATTATTTCTTTTTATTGTCTGTTTATCAATATTTTTATTTATCTATTGTAATATAAATTTTATCATTCAGGAACATGGCGACCTCCCTAGGTGAAACGCTTGGCGACCATTATTTGATGTCGCGACCCCAGAATTTTGGGGTCCCCAAAAGTATTTTGGGGTCCCCAAAAATATTTTGGATTTTACTTTTGTCAGTCGTTGAACGATGCAGAATGATTGAGTAAGCGGTCTGCGTGTGTGTATACACGGTGCATTAATGTTTATGTGTGAAATATGTCACTTGAGAGTGTATATGCATTTTAGACCCGCGATTTATGTTGCGTATATAAAGATATTTTTTGGAGAAAATATTGTAGTTTCAAGCTGCATTCTGATATACGTTGTATATTTTATATATATTTTTTCGTATATTTTCTTATAGTCCTCATGTCTCATTCTCGTCGTTTGACCCTTCCCTTCCCTTCCCCCCCTTTCCTCCTTCCCTCCCCCCTCTCCTCCTCCCTCCCCCCACCCCCCCAGTCCTCGCCTTCCATCCTCCATCATATATAAGAGTCATGCGTCAAGTGTCATAATAAATACTAAAATCTCGTTTTTGTGTGTGTGTGTGTGTGTGTGTGTGTGTGTGTGTGTGTGGTTTCTATTAGTTCGTGTGATCTATCACCGTCATTCGCCGCTTATCCATCAACCCATCAATCGGCTCATCAATCAGACATTCGGAGTCCACAGCCGAACAAAAGCCTCTCCAAAAATCGTAAATATCTTTTAATTCTCTTTCGCAAAAAGTTTGTCTAGACGGTCATACCTCTTGTCAGGTTGTTGTTGTTGTTGTTGTTGAAGTTGTGATTGTTGTTGTTTTGTTGTTGAAGTTGTTGTTGCTGTTTTGTTGTTGAAGTTGTTGTTGTTTTGTTGTTGTTTAAGTTGTTATTTTGTTGTTGCATTCTGTCGTCATCACACTTTCACAAAATCTTTCTTTTCTCAGCCATTTTGTAGTTTCAGAACCAACAATAGTTTTCTTTCGCACGACATTAAGGAATTCGTGTCTCCCGCTCCCCCCTCTCTTTCTCTCTCTCTCTCTCTCTCTCTCTCTCTCTCTCTCTCTCTCTCTCTCTCTCTCTCTCTCTCTCCCCTTCCCCTTCTCTTTCCTCTCTTTTTCTTTCTCTCCTCTTTCCCCTACCTCCCTCTCCCCTCTCTCTTCCTTCTCTCTCTCCTCCTCCTCCTCCTCTCCCTTCTCTCTGGCCTCTTACTTTCTCCCTCTGGCCTCTCTCTCTATCTCTCTCTCTCCCCTTCCCCCTCTCTTTCCTCTCTTTTTCTTTCTCTCCTCCTTTCCCTCCCTCCCCCTCCACCCCCTCTCTCTCTCTCTCTCTCTCTCTCTCTCTCTCTCTCTCTCTCTCTCTCTCTCTCACTCTCTCTCAGTCTCTCTCCTTTCCATCCTCAATTTCACGCTGCGTTTCCCGTCTTGTTCGTCCTCCATTGTTTTTGATCTTTATATTTTTTCAGTGTTTTACTATTTGTTGTAACCAAAGCTTTCGTCCGTCCTAATGATTACCATCATCGTCATCACCCACCACCATCACCACCACCACCATCACTATAATCATCATTATTATCATCGTTATCATTATCATCATCACCGTCATCATCACTATCATCATCACCATCACTATCATCATCATCATCACTATCATCATCTCTATCATCATCATCATCACTATTATCATCATCATCATCATCACTTATCATCATTACCACACCATCATCACCACCATCATCATCATCAACATCATCATCATCATCATCATCACCAACACTATCATCATCATCATCACTATTATCATCATCATCATCATCACTTATCATCATTACCACACCATCATCACCACCATCATCATCATCAACATCATCATCATCGTCTTCAGTCAGATATTTCCTTGACCTTCGCCTTCTTCCAGACAGTGACCATCGCTATTAGGGGGGTAAGGTGCGTCTTTTGGCGTAGAAATAATATTTATTCATTTTCCTCTGCTTCTTCCTCCTCTTCTTCCTCTTCCTCCTCCTCCTCATCTTCTTCCTCTTGTTCTTCCACGTCTCCTTCCTCTTCTTCGGCCTCGTCTTTTATTTTTTTCGCATCTTCTTTATTTATTTATTTATTTATTTATTTATTTATTTATTTTTTTTTTTATTTTTTTTTTTTTGGCTGTTTTCTTCCTCTTCTCTAACGCGGCGAAAAGCGTGAGGTGTAGCAGGTTCCTCTTTGTTCAGGTGTACCATTCTTAGCGCTGTTGAGACGAATCTTACGGTGGTATTCTTGAAGAAATTCTTTCCTTATATAAATCTTTCCTTACCTTATATAAATATTTTATAAGTCCTTGGAAGGGAAAGATTTTTTTAAGAATACCACCGTAAGAATCTTACGGTGGTATTCTTAAAAAAATCTTTCCTTATATAAATCTTATATAAATCCTTGGAAGGGAAAGATTTTTTTAAGAATACCACCGTAAGAATCTTACGGTGGTATTCTTAAAAAAAATCTTTCCTTATATAAATCTTATATAAATCCTTGGAAGGGAAAGAATTTTTTTTTAAGAATACCACCGTAAGAATCTTACGGTGGTATTCTTAAAAAAATCTTTCCTTATATAAATCTTATACAAATCCTTGGAAGGGAAAGATTTTTTTAAGAATACAACCGTAAGAATCTTACGGTGGTATTCTTAAAAAAATCTTTCCTTATATAAATCTTATATAAATCCTTGAAAGGGAAAGATTTTTTTAAGAATACCCACTGGGACGTTTAGGGCTTCGTAGAGAGCCTTTCAGGGCTTCCATGCAATTGCCAGTTGGCAAGCCTATCTAAAGAAACACAGTGTAAAGATGAAGTTTTTACAAGTTTGACGTTTCGCTTATTATGGCTTTATCAAGCATGGAAAGCTCTACGTACTTCATGTAGCTTCAAGTACGTCGTCAAGCTCATGTACTTGATAAATCTGTAACAAGCTCGGCCTCATAAGAATATAAGAATGAAGGAGACCATAAGGCCTACACTAGGCAGTTTCATGATGTTTCTTTAGAGAAACGTTCCAGGGTTACTTAAGTCACTTAAGTTTAGTCATATTCGGCAGTAAAGTAACTATATTTTCTTAAGTTCAGTCCTGTGTGGCAGTAAAGTATACTTTCATAAGTTGTCCTGTTTGGTAATAAATTAACTACACTTTCATAAGTTTAGTCCTAATTGGCAGTAAAGTAACTATACTTTCATAAGTTTAGTCCTGTTTGGTAGTAAAGTAACTACACTTTCAGCTTAGGCCTATTTGGCAGTAACTATACTTTCATAAGTTCAGCCCTGTTTGGGAGTAAAGTAACTACACTTTTTTAAGTTCAGTCCTATTCGGCAGTAAAGTAACTACATTTTCATAAGGAAATTGGTATGTTATAACACATTTGTAAAAGTTCACTATAAACCCACTATTGGAGAAATGATAACGGAAAGTACAGGGAAACTGTATATTTCTGCTGAAGAGGACTACAGATAGTAGTCGAAATATACAGTTTCCCTGTACTTTCCGTTATCATTTCTCCAATAGTGGGTTTATAGTGAACATTTTCATAAGTTCAGTTCAATTTGGCAGTAAAGTAACTATACTTTCATTATCGCATGTGTTGTAGCTTTGTAAAGGATTTATGATTTTAGAGCTTCTGCTTAATAAAGGATTTATGATTTGAAGAAAATATTTGTATTAGCCATTGCTGCATCAGTGTATATTGGGTTGAGTCTTATTGTGGTAGGATTCTGTATTCGGTTTCAGACATATAAAGATATGGGGAGATGATCTTGTGACTATGGTAGTACTTAACAGGAAAAAGAAAAATTGAGATCAACGCTTGATAATTTTTTTTTTTTTTTTTTTTTTTTTTTGCAAAAAGAAAATAGATTAGGTAGATAGACGAAGAAGATAAATTGGAAGATAAGATAAATACAGTCTCATTCTCGAACAGTTGTGAAAATGCAAATATCTGGTTGCGTAACCTCTTCGCGAAAATTCTTCTTCCTTCTTCCACCTTTCTCCCCCCTTCCCCCTTCCCCCTTCCTCCTCCTCCTTCCCCCTCCTTCCTCCCCCTCCCCCTCCTTCCTCCTCTCTCACTTCTCCTTAGCATAAAGCTCTCAACCGCAAGAAGTATGTGCCCATTGTAGTCTGTGTTGGCTTCGTAAGACCCACCAAAAGTCCATTTTCACAGTCGTTTAGGGTTCGTTTGAACAACACCGAAGGCACAGGTTGTCAGACTTAATTACAATATTGTTAAAATATATAACATTATTGTATCATATTAATATTATTACATCTTGCTAATATTATTAAGTTTATATGATTAAAACTATCATGTACACTAACAGTCCTCAGCGGGTAGTAGTGACTGCCATTTGCTCCGAGTACCCAGGGCAAAGGTTGCGGTCCTTTGATTCAGCATGGTCTTGGATCACGTGTTGGACTCGTGATGACCCACCCAGAGTATTTCATGATACAAAATTAAGATTCTTTGTGAGACGATGATTTGACCTAAATAAGAAAATTAAATAACCGTTAGCTAAATACTATATAAGAAAGTATAGTGCGCACCCCCCAAAAAAAAAATATATATATATATATATACATATATGTATTTATATACAAGCAATCACATCACCGTGATACAAAAATGCAAAATAACCACAGAAGGGAAACTTGTAGACAGAAGGTACTTTCGTATATTACATCTTTAGACTAAATGACAAGAGATACAGAGCTGTGTTTAATGTATCAGGTAGCATTGTATTGTCTCCCCCTCCCCCCCTATGTTTGCTATCTGATACATTTAAACACAACTCTGTACCCCTTGTCATTTTCTGAAGATGTAATATACGAAAGTACTCACTGTCAACAAGTTTCCCTTCGCCTGTGGTTATTTTGCATATATATATAGATATATATATATATATTGACGTAGGAACTCGCGTGAGTCAAAAATTTTGCCCGCGACAGTACATCGCTTGAAGTTAAGTTTGCCGACTGTTCTCTGTCGGGGAATAATAACAAGGAAGATTAATAATACCGTCATTTCGAGTGTACCTATTTTCCAGTTTCTCTCTCTCTCTCTATCTCTCTCTTTTTTTTTTAATTCCGCACTTGTTTTTGACCATCTTTCCACAGTAGAGCGTTTGAACGCGCGTGCCTGCGTCTGACCTGCATGTAGTGTTGAAGAAGAAAGATTTTGTACATTGTCAGAAACAAAGACTATGCGTGTTTCAGTGTGTGTGTGTTTGTGTGTGTGTGATTCGCCATTCACCATGGTCTTAGATCATGTGTTGGACTCCTGATCGACAGCTATTTCCCTCCCGGAAGAGAACTCAGAGTTCATATAGGACCGATCTGTGGGTAATGCTGTGACCTTACGAGAGTTGGAGTAACGACTTGTAGCGCAGCGATACTGTGTGTGTGTGATTCACCTTGGTTCACCTTGGTCTTTGGAGCACGTGTTGGACTCGTGATCGACAGCTATTTCCCTCCCGGAAGAGAGCTCATAGCTCGTATGACCGATCTATGGGTAATGCTTTGACCTTACACGCACACACACCCAACTCCCCGCCCACGAGAGTTGGAGTAACGACTCGAAGCGCAGCGATACTGAAATAATTTCAGCCCTGGGCAGGATTCGAACCCGGTACCGCCGGTGCCTCCGTACTGACAGTCTGGAACTCTACCAACCGCGCCACCATGTGTGTGGGTGTGTATACTACTTGTATACGGGATTGAAGCTGAGCTTACGAGACCCATCTCTTTGCTCTTCCCATCAAACTTTGCCTTCAGTTCGTTGAGGTTGTTGTCCTGGATTATATTTTCATCCAGTTTGTTCCATAAATATACACATCAAAGTGGAAAGCAATACTTCCTTTGTACTCTAAACAAGCTTGCTTTATAAGAATTTTCACTAAGACCTCTTGTTTATCTTCCATCCCATACCTGTGTGTGTGTGTGTGTGTGTGTGTGTGTGTGTGTGTGTGTGTGTGCGTGCATGTATGTGTGTGTGCATATATATGTATGTGTGTTTTAGTGCTGCCAAGTTCTGTTCAGTTCTGTTTGACCAATATTCAGCCGAATGCATTGTTGTTCTGTCATAATTCCAACTCCCTCTCTCACTCTCCTTCCTCCTTTTCCCCTCTCCCCTCTCTCCCCTCTCTCTTTCCTCTCTCTCTCTCTCCCCTCTCCTTCTCTATGCACACAATACCTGAGACATTTTACTACAATTGTCTTGAACATCTATACAAAGGAAGGAAAGGACGGGATGAAACAGAAAACGGTGAGGAGAATTCAAGTGTACGTATGTACATTGGTTGGAAACCCTCCAGCTTTCACGACGCTGGTGGAAAGCATGGTGAAGTGTGATATTACATCATCCATTTGTGACAACGGAGAGAACTCCATAGATAAGGAGGGCCTCCATATCAGGAGGATTAATGCAGATTGGTGGCAGTATAGGACAAGAAGGATGTAACGTGTTTACGAATGAAGCGTGTGACAACTAACGCTAGGAATGGACTACGCATAGGTGAGGAATACACACGAGGCTTAAGAAAATGGTCTCCTACCCACCCCTCCAAAGCCACGACACCACGAAATAAATATTCCTAAAATCGCCCGGTGTAAGTAGCCCTCTTTTATACACAACTATCTTTTCCTTTTCATACAGACATCTCTTCCCCTACAAGTACCGATCCCGCGCGAGCGGATGGTCTATCCTAGGTAGTCCATAGACCCATAGAAAGTGGTAAAAATATTCTATCAAAATGAATATAAGGTAAATTGATTAGTTGACGTAAACTAGGCCATGATAAGGGACACCGCAGAAATTTAAGATAATAATAATGATAATGATTTAATGATAATTTAATTTATTTAATGATAATTATTTAATGATTATTATATAATGATAATGGTTTAAGATAATAATA
>NC_134820.1:28240323-28242823 GCF_046742065.1 Oratosquilla oratoria | reverse complement strand
ACCCTGTATATATATATATAAATATATATATATATATATAATATTTACTCGAAAAGAGGAAATGCCAATGGTGAGTAGAACGCAGAAGAATGAATTATTTTCGATTATTTTTTATTTTCGTTCCCCATCACCAGCGTTTCTTTCCTTGGCGACAATTTGGCGCAGAAGATTTGGCAGAGGAGAGATGTGAGGAAGATGCCAAAACGGGGTCAGCATCATTCGCGGAGTGCAGATGAATCTCCATTCACAAAAAAATGTTGCGTGACTCTGGTCCGTAGGGGCGATATTAATTTCAATAATATATTGATTGCGTAGACATCATGTAATGGGGATGTTTCGAGCTGTTGGGAGATTCAAAATTTGACAGAATCTTTGAACAGCAATGAATAAATAAATAATAAAATAAATTAATAAATAAGTAAATAAAATCGTTGTAGTTTTATCATCAGTGCACCATTGCTTGATTTTTCATTGTGGTTTATTCTGTGTTCCTGGCCAGACGTGGGTTAGTTATTATTATAAATTAACAGAATAAATTTATTGAATTGAGACCAATATTGTACCTCAGAACTTTTAACACATTTTGTGAAGAGAGGACATAAGAACATAAGAATGAAGGAGACTGCAAGAGACCATAAGGCCCACACCAGACAGTTGCATGTCCATTACCACCTGTCATCCCCATCCATAAAGTTGTTCAACCGTTTAACAACTGATAGTTTCAGCGCTCACTACATGGTTACTAAGTCTATTCCATTCGTTGACACGGCGAGGGGGGGGGGGAGAATTCCTCTTAGGGGAAGTGCCTCACTGTATGGATGTGTTTGTGGCAAATGCCAAGCGATTCTGTTCAGCTCCCGGGTAGACCCCCACCTTCCTGCCGAGTCGGTCCCGGAAACGGGTCGTCGATGTGAAGAGGGTTAAGAGGCGGACGTGGTAGCTGAGCAAGAGTCTCTCTCTCTCTCTCTCTCTCTCTCTCTCTCTCTCTCTCTCTCTCTCTCTCTATCTCTTTTAGGTGTAATATAAGAATGGGATGGCTCCGAGGAGGAAGAGGACGAGGAGGAGGAGGAGGAGAGTCCTTGTGGAAACAAGGTGTTGCGGGGGGGCGTGGCCAAGGATGGGCGTGGCCAAGGGAGGAGTGTATCCTAGGGGCGTGGTGGCCCGCGATCAATACAAGGCGGTCTCAACGTGATGGTGGTTGTGGTGGTGGTGGTGACCGGAGGAAGGGATGCGAGAATAGTCGGATTCTTCCTTCAGTATACTCAATTTCTATCCTCCATTTCATCTTTCTTCTTCTTCTTCTTCTTCTTCTTCTTCTTCTTCTTCTTCTTCTTCTTCTTCTTCTTCTTCTTCTTCTTCTTCTTCTTCTTCTTCTTCTTCTTCTTCTTCTTCTTCTTCTTCTTCTTCTTCTTCTTCTTCTTCTTCTTCTTCTTCTTCTTCTTCTTCTTCTTCTTCTTCTTCTTCTTTGTCTCGAGTGAAGAGCGTCTACGTCGTGGTGGGGAGATGGATCGGGTATCTGCATAGGAACCTGTTTAGCATAATTAACCATTGACCTGTGTAATTACTTTTCTCTTTTCCGTTGGTTTTATCCCAGACCATTTTTGTAGTCATATTTTTTTTTCTATCTTATTTTAGTACTGTTTTAATTGCTTTATTATTATTATTATTATTATTATTATTATTATTATTATTATAATACTGTTTTAATTGTTTTATTATTATCATCATCATCATTATCATCATCACCACATCATTAACATTATCGTCGTCTAGTATTTGTTGTGTTCCTCGATGAGGAACAAAGTGGTTAGGCCGGTGGTCCTGCATTTGACCATCAAGGTTTAACACTTAAAGGGTCTCGTAATATTCAAGCCCCGGGGAGAAGGGTGGGTGCGGCTGTTCGCTTTTGGATTAGATTCGCAAAAAATAAAAAAGCACAGTATTCTATTTTTTTTATTTTATTATTATTATCTTTCTTTTTATTGGCTTTCTTGGTTACCTTGGCGATTTTCTATTCTCGTTTTATTTACTTGTGTATTTATTTACTTATTTACTAATTTATTTATGTATTTACTAGTTTATTTATGTATTTACTAGTTTATGTATTTACTAATTTATTTATGTATTTACTAGTTTATTTATGTATTTACTAGTTTATTTTTCATAGTGGTTCTCTTGTCTCTTGGCTTGTTGCTTTCGTCTTCCTCTTCCAAGGTTTCAGGTCAGGAAAGAACTGAATCGCCTGAAATTGTAAGGTTGCCAGAATACTTAACTATATGTGTGTAGGTTGTGTAAGTGGTTGATATAATGTGTATGTATGTGTGCGCGTGCGCTCAGCATAGAGAGTCCGCTGCAGGATTACCGGCCTATCCCCTGGGTGACGAAACAGCCTCTTTACCTCACCAATGTGGTTTGATCCGGCTCGATAAGGGTCTAGTCACGTCAAGCTTACGACCGGTTTCCGACTGGTCGCCGACCAGTCGCGGGTAGTCTTTGGAAA
>NC_134820.1:28197823-28235323 GCF_046742065.1 Oratosquilla oratoria | reverse complement strand
CGTTTTCCTGGTTGTGTGAAACGAACGTGGCGGATGCTCAGTTCTGGGATTGACTTTGGTTTGAGAAGGCAGCCTTTCCCCTCTTCTTTTCCTTCTCCCTCTCTCCTCTCCTACCTCCTCCTCCTCTTCTTTTTCCTCCTCTTCATCCTCCTCCTCCTACCTCCTCTTCCTCCTCCTCCTCCTTCACCTCTTCTTCCTCCTCCTCCTCCTCCTCTTCCTCCTCCTTCACCTCCTCCTCCTCCTCTTCTTCCTCCTCTTCTTCCTCTTCCTCCTCCTTCACCTCCTCTTCCTCCTCCTCTTTCAGTCCATTCTGCACCATCAGTGATGATTTGTTATCGGCAAAGTCTCCATCTATGTATTCATGGGATTGTCATTGTTATTATTAATATTATTTTTATTATTATTAAAATTATAATTATTTTTATAATTGTTTTTGTTAGTATTATTGTTATTATTGTCACTGTTGTTATTATTATTATTATTTATTATTATTATTATTATTAATTTTTTTTTTATGCTGAGGAGAGCCACCGTGGGATGATGGGACGAAAGTTATTCTCAATAACACTTCAACGTTTGAAACTTCATAATTATATATAATTATGATAATTCAAGACAAAAGGAACAAGACCACTTGAATTTTCCTCATTTCTTTTTTTACCACAATGAGGTAAACATACACGGAAACTTATGCACACACACGCGCACACACACACACACACACACACACACACACACACACACACACACACACACACACACACACGACTCGATGGCGCGGTTGGTAGAGTCCCAGACTGTCACTACGGCGGTCCGGGTTCGAATCCTGCCCAGGGCTGAAAATAATTTCAGTATCGCTGCGCTTCGAGTCGTTACTCCAACTCTAGTGGGCGGGGAGTTGGGTGTGTGTGTGCGTATAAGGTCACAGCATTACCCTTAGATCGGTCATATGAGCTCAGAGCTCTCTTCTGGGAGAGAAATAGCTGTCGATCCCGAGTCCAACACGTGTTCCAAAACCAAGGTGAATTACACACACACACACACACACACACACACACACACACACACACACACACACACACACACACACACACGGCGCAGTGGTTAGAGTTCCCGGCTGCCACTACGGCGGTCCAGGTTCGAATCCCGCCCAGGGCTGAAATAATTTCAGTGGCGCTGTGCTGTGAGTCGTTATTCCAACTCGGGTGCAGGGAGTTGGGTTTGTAAGTGAACATGTAAGGTCTTAGTATTACCCATAGATCGGTTATATATGAGCTCTGAGCTCTCTTATGGGAGGGTAATAGCTGTCGATCACGAGTAACACGTGATCCAAGATCATGGTGAATCACACACACATACATTAACTCTCCTCTTTCATATCTCTCTCCCTCTCTCTCACTCTCTCTCTCTCTCTCTCTCTCTCTCTCTCTCTCTCTCTCTCTCTCTCTCTCTCCCTCTCTCGTTCAGTCATATTACTCTTTATTTCCTCTTTTTCCCCCTCCCTTTCTTCACATTTACTTAAACTTCCCAGCCCCTCTCCTCGTCTTCCTTTGCTTCCACAAACTCCGTTCTCTTCGATCCACGTCAAGGTGCTTCTTCGTGTTTGTCGATCTCAGTTCGTGAATCTTTGACGCCGAAGAATGACGAGGAGCAGCTTCTTTGTTGCTCCAGCAGCTAACATGGTGTCCTTCCTCCGTGGTCTTGGGGGAGATTTATTTATTTTATTTATTTATTTATTTCGTTGCCTCTTTGTAGAGATACTGCCGGAAGTGAAATGTATGGAGTCATATATAACATATATATATATATATATATATATAAATATATATATATATGTATATATATATATACATACATTTATATGTATATATATATATATATATATATATATATATATATATATATATATGTATATATATTATATAAATATATATATTTATATATATATATATATAAACAACCACAATGCACCTTAATTCTCAGCCATGAACATCGGGAGGCCCAATGGAGGCCACAAGCAGAAATTGAAATGCGGTACTGCTTAGAATTAAAGTTAATTGTGGTTGTTAAAATGTATCTCTAATCACTGGGACCCATTCAGTGTTGTACATTATATATATATATATATATATATATATATATATATATATATATATATATATATATATATATATATATATTGGGAATAATATTTTTAAGGGTTAAGGTCCTTCATCGCCTCTGCAGCTGAGCCTCTATGAAAGGTTTAGGGAGCCTGAAGTGGCGAACAATTGTTTGGCCTTTTAACAATAGGCGTATATCCGGTTGGGGAATTTTCGAATGTGAAATATTCAAGAGACTCAGGGGATATGAAAAATTATGGAAATTTTGTTGGGAAGGTCAAATGGATATGTACATGTAACTATATATATATATATATATATATATATATATATATATATATATATATATATATATATATATAATTGTGTGTGTGTGTGCTGTGTATGTATATATATTTATATGTGTATATATATTTTATATTATACATATATATACTGTGTATATATATGTGTATATATATATATATATATATATATATATATAATATGTGTAAGGGGCAATGTATGTGGGTCTCGCTCGATCGAACCATCTTCATACTAGGGGCCGGGGATCAGATATACAGATGTCTTTTTTTTTTTTTGTCTTTTTTTTTGGTGGGGGAGGGCTTTAGTAACGACATCACTGTCATGAAGTAGTAAGATGGGGATGGCAGGTTGTCTTCGGAAAAGAAAATTAAAAAAGAAAAATAGAAAAAAAAATAGAAATAGAAATGAAAAAAAGAATCGAGTGACAAGTTTCTTTTGGACACGTCACTCGAAAAGAAAGCTGAAATTCAAAGAAAAAATGTAAGAGAAGTGGGATGGTGATATGTATTGTATGTACATTCATTCTGTGTGGGGGGGGAAAGAATACCATTACTGTGCTCCTCTTGTTTAGTCATATAAGGTGACTAAATGGATCCCACCACCACTTTTCGTAATTGTATGTGTGTGTGCGTGTGTGTGTGTGTGTGTGTGTGTGTAGTGTTGGTGTGTGTGTGTAGTGTTGCGTGTGTAATGTTGATATGTGTGTAGTGTTGGTGTGTGTGTAGTGTTTGTGTGTGTAGTGTGTGTGTTGGTGTGTGTGTAGTGAGTGTGTAATGTTGATATGTGTGTAGTGTTTGTGTGTGTAGTGTGTGTTTGTGTTGGTGTGTGTGTATTGTGTGTGTAATGTTGATATGTGTGTAGTGTTGGTGTGTGTGTAGTGTTTGTGTGTGTGTGTGTGTAGTGTGTGTTTGTGTTGGTGTGTGTGTGTGTATATTGTGTTGTGTGTGTAATGTTGATATGTGTGTAGTGTTGGTGTGTGTGTGTGTAGTGTGTGTTTGTGTTGGTGTGTGTGTAGTGTGTGTTTGTGTTGGTGTGTGTGTGTGTATGCCCGCGAAGAAAACATAAGAGAATAGCAAAGGGTAGATAGCTGTATCTTTCGTAGATTATATCTTTGAAGATCTAATATACGAAAAATATTGTCATGCAAACTTTGTTTTTCTCTTGTGTGTGTGTGTATGTATTTGTGTGTGTGTGTGTATGTATTTGTGTGTGCGTGTGCTTGTCTGTGTGACTATTTGTGTGTGTGTGTATTTGTGTATGTGTATTTGTGTGTGTGTGTGTGTGTGTGTGTGTGTGTGTGTGTGTGTGTGTATGTGTGTGTATTATACAAATTGTTGTCCATCTAGGAGAGAAAAGGAGGGTGTAACCGTGTTTTGGCTTCGGCATAACAATAGGTTTTGGCGCATCAGTAGGGAAATTATGTATATTATCTTGTAAAGTATTCACGATAATAATACGAAAGACCTCAGAAATCTCTACTCTCTCTCTCTCTCTCTCTCTCTCTCTCTATTTTATTTATTTATATTTATTTATTTAATCATTTTTATTTTATTATTATTATTTTTTATTTATTCATTTATTTATTTATTTATTATTATTATTATTATTATTTTTTTTTTTTACAAAATTGCAACTCACATCCTTGGCATTCTGTCCAGTTATAATTTTTTTTTTTTTTTTTTTTTTTTTTTTTTTTCTTCTTCACTCAAGAGGTAATGATTGGAAGAGATAGTTGAAAATTGAATTCAAGTGTCAGACGTAAACTGTGGACAATAATTTTCTCCGACACACTGTCACCACCAACACCATCTCTTTCACCACTACCATCATCACCATCACCATCACCCTTACCACCATCACCACCACCACCTTCGCCATCACCGTCACCATCACCGACATCATTGTCACCATCACCATCATTGTCACCATTACCATCATCATTATCAACATCACTGCAAGCATCACTTCCACCCATACAACCACAATTCCACCCTTACTACCTCAATACACTCTATATAACCCAGCACACTTGGTGTACTATATCCAAGCCAAGATCTGTACACTCATTCAGTCTAGTCACTCTTGATATTAATTTTCTTTTTCCTCTCTGTTGAAGAGGCTGAGGTGTGTTCCTTGCTCTCTCTCTCTCTCTCTCTCTCTCTCTCTCTCTCTCTCTCTCTCTCTCTCTCTCTCTCTGTCTCTCTCGATCTCAGTCTTATTCATTTGCATATCGTCTTATTCTTTTTTTTTCTTCTTCTTCTTCGTGTGAGCCGTTCGGTCGGGGAATTGCCAATTTAGATATCTTGGTTTGAGGTAATTCCAGTTTTTTCATGTACTCAGTGTTGTCTTGGTGAAGATTTTATCGTGTGTGTGTGTGTGTGTGTGTGTATGTGTACACTGCACTCGTGTGTGGGTGTGTGGGTGTACACATGCATTCGTGCATGGATGCGTGTATGTGGGTGCGACTGCGTTTGAGCGCGCGCGCGCGTGTGTGTGTGTGAATGTACGTATGTGTTTATGTATCCAGTCGTGCAACTGTATGTACTTGTATACTTATACCCCGCAATCTTCCACATTTCATTTAAACCTCGCGTAACCCTGCGCCCTCACCTTCTTTTTTTTCTTTCTTTAACCGAATTTATTTTAGAGTTTTGAAGTTTCCCCCCTTTTGGTTTTATATTATTCTAACTTGTTGTGTGGCTTTTCTCATAAAATCGGCAGTGGGTTAAACCATTCCAGGTAAATTACCGGGGTAGCTTTGACCTTTGAAGCGTTTTGGAATATTCAAATTCTTTGTGTGTGTTCGTTTGTATATATATATATTATATATATATATATATATATATATATATGCAACCGTTATTCACTTTAATTCTAAGCCATCAACACCGATAAACTCGAGGAGGCATATATGCAGAAATTGATACGTGGTACAGCTAAGGACTCGAACCTCCGCTTGTACGTAACAGGTGACAGTGACTTAACCGATTGCGCTATCAAGAGTATTAAAATGAATTGTGGTTGATGAATGTAAATCTGTTCACTGGGACCCATTCAGTGTTGTACACATACACACACACACACACACACACACACACACACACACACACACACACACACACACACACATATATATATATATATAGTGTGTTTGTGCGTGCGTGCATGCGTGACCCGCACATCAGCAACTTCCATTAGGCAAGGATCTGCAGCGCATATTTTCTGCATTTATTCTAAAAGATTTTAACCTCTCGGTCGTACTGAAGTTATTCATGGCTGCCTGGGTTTGGAAAGGCCTTTCTCGTCCTAAACGTTTGAATTCACGATTTTTCCGAAGTCCAAGTTTGGAGTTTATATACTTTGGTTAACTCCTTTCCCCTTCGGGTCTCCTGTTCAGCCGAGTTCGGTTGGAGTTGTCCTTTTTTTTTGTCCATCTTTTATGTTTTCTGTTGAGGGAAGGGGGCTTACGCTAGGAGGCGCGTAGCTGATGCCAAAGCCACCTTTGCCCTGACCGCTTGGATTGTTAGGAGAAGTAACACTTGTTGCTGGAAATCGGAGAGGATTGTGGTATTCGAACACACAACTAAGTGAATGCGAAACCGACACGCATCCGGTTATGGTTGTAGAATAGAGGTTTAGGTCGAGCCCCCATGACCGGTTTAATCCATGGATAAAAATAAGATGTTAAGAAAAAGAAATCTCAATGAAAAGTATCATTAGGATGACCCTCATATTTACTAATTTGACTGATGGTACCTGGTACATCACCCTTCTCCAGGGGTACCAACATGACATCCCGGTGGATGAACTTACATATATACATACATATACCAAGGCTTTTTCCCCCTTACAAGGGGGGTAGCCAAAAAGAAAAAGGCATAAAATCATTCCCACCCATTCCATCCCTGAATACACTCCACACCCCTCCACCCTCCCTCATATCTTAGCACCTCCTGAATGACGGGTCATCCCTGCACCTTGTCCACTGTCCTGGGTCAGAAGCAGTGTCGCAAGACACAGCACATCCACAGCAAGGCCGCTTCATTAAATCGGCGACCCCCCTTCTCCGTCCCCCCATTGCATAAAATGAGAGGACGGTGGATGAACTTGGATAGTGATAATACACGTTCAGTTGGTAATGGCCTCCAGGGTGTGTCCTTTGCCCACAGGTGAGACCAGTTTCGGAGGTTATGCTTATCACCGGTCGCGCTAATAGGGGTTGGTTTCGGGTGTTGGTATCGCTCTATCGAACTCGTCAGCAGCTCAAAGAATGTTCGGAGATGAGATCGATAAGCGTCAAATTCGTGTTCTTGCCAGGCCTCGCCTTTGTCGAGTTAGGTCGTTCTTTGAGAAGAGACACGCCGGCTGAGACTCGAGAGACAATGGTCTGAGGCAGCGTTTCTCAAACAAGGTTCCCCGGAACCCTAAGGTTCCGCAAAAGGTCCCTAAAGGTTCCGCAAAAGGTCCCTAAAGGTTCCGCGAGAACAAGTGAGATAAGCTAATACACCTTTGATTTTTTTTTTATTTCATGTACGTAATATAATTAAACACTGTACGTAATAATTAAACACGCACGACATAGTCTTGGTTATTGTAATAATATAATATAGACATCATCCTATCTAACCTATTATTACGATGTAAATAAAACGAGAAAGATATGGTATGTATATATATATATATATATATATATATATATATATATATATATTTTTTTTTTTTTTTTTTTTCCCGCTGGGGTTCTTTGAGACCTGCAAACGCTGGTTTGAGGTCTTCGTCGACTCTCGAACTCGTCAGCCACTTGGTCTTCGGCGGTCTGTTGGCTTTCGATCTCACTTCACAAGAACGAATGTCACAGGTTGATCCTAACGGCCTCTGGTGACTACCAAAAGACACGGCTACCGTAACACACAGGGCAAAGGTGACGGGTACAAACTCTACAGGACGTAGGAGGAAGCTCCGTTCAGTTTATTTTTTCATTCTTTGATTTCTCACATTCTCTCTCTCTCCTCTCTCTCTATCTATTTATCTCTATCTCTCTCTCTCACCTCTCTCCCTCTCTCCCTCTCTCCCTCTGTCGTCTCTCTCATTCTCTCTCTCTCTCTCTCTCTCTCTCCCTCTCTCCCTCCCTCTGTCGTCTCTCTGCTTCTCTCTCTCTCTCTCCTATCTCTCTCTCCCTCTCCCTCTCCCTCTCTCCCTCTGTCGTCTCTCTCCTCACCCCTCCTTCCCTCTCTCTCTCTCCTATTTCTCCTCTCTCTCTCCTCTCTCCCTCTGTCGTCTCTCTCTCTCTCTCTCTCTCTCTCTCTCTCTCTCTCTCTCTCTCTCTCTCTCTCTCTCTCTCTTTGTGCTTTGTTATCCCTTCCTGACCTTCCTCTTCACTGTTGTACCTTTGTTCCCTTTCATACAAACCACTTCTTGTGTTACTACTACTACTACTACTCCTCTTTCTTCTTTTTCCTCTTGATCCTCTTCTTTCTCTTCATCCTGTTTCATCCCCTTCCTCTTTTTTGTCTCCTTTTTCTTCTTCATCTTCTTCATCCTCCTCTTTTTATCTCCTTCTTCCTCTTTTTTATCTACTTCCTCTTCTTCCTCTTTTTCATCATCTTCCTCTTCTTTTTTCTTCTTCATCTTTTACTTCTTTCTCTTCTCCCTCTTCTTTTACTTTTTCTTTATCTTATTCTTCCTCTTCTCCTTTTTTCTTCTTCGTCCTCTTCCTCTTCTTCCTCTTCATCTTTTTTATCTTCTTCCTCTTCCTCTTCTTTATCTTCTTCCTCTTCATCTTTATTATCTTCTTCCTCTTCATCTTCTTTATTATCCTCTTCATCTTCCTTATTATCTTCTTCCTCACTTTTTTTTTCCAAAGTCCTTTACTTTTTCGTTGTTATCTCGATCCACCAGTCGTGCTTGCCATTTCTTCCAACATTTACACAGTCTTAGTCATTTCCTTTCTTTAAGAAAAAAAAAATTCTTTCTTCCCATTTTAATGTGTTCGCCTCTTTCCTTACGTCTTCTTCGTTTTCTTCTGTTCTTTTATATCTTCGCTCTAAGGCCTACGCCATCCGACCCAGTATTTCTTGATGTTTTGTGTGTGTGTGTGTTGTTGTTGTTGTTATTATTGTCGCGCCCACTCTCTCTCTCTCTCTCTCTCTCTCTCTCTCTCTCTCTCTCTCTCTCTCTCTCTCTCTCTCTCTCTCTCTCTCCCTCTCTCTCTCTCTCTCTCTCTCTCTCTCTCTCTCTCTCTCTCTCTCTCTCTCTCTCTCTCTCTCTCTCTCTCTCTCTCTCTCTCTCTCTCTCTCTCTCTCTCTCTCTCTCTCTCTCTCTCTCTCTCTCTCTCTCTTTCTCTCTCTCTCTCTCTCTCTCTCTCTCTCTCTCTCTCTCTCTCTCTCTCTCTCTCTCTCTCTCTCTCTCTCCCTCTCTCTCTCTCTCTCTCTCTCTCTACGCCATCCGACCTAGTATTTCTTGATTTTTTGTTTGTTTGTTATTGTTGTTGTTATTATTGTCGCCCACTCTCCTCTCTCTCTCTCCCTCTCTCCCTCTCTCTCTATATATATATATATATATATATATATATATATATATATATATAATGTATATATATCTATATGTCTATATACACACACACACATTCACATTTCGCATTTTCCTCCCTTTTCATCTCTTTCTTTTCTCTTCTGTTTTCTCTTTTCTCTTTCTGTACACACATTTGTTTTATCCTTATCCTCTCCCGCTCCTCCACCTCCTTCCTCCTCCTCCTCCTCCTCCTCCTCCTCCTCTTCTTCCTTGTCTTTCCTTTCATGGCCAGGCCACCATTTCCTCCCTCCGCCTTTTGCATTTCGGTATCCTCCTCCTCCTCGTTCTCCTCCTCCTCCTCCTCCACCTCCTGCTCCTCGTCCTCCTCCTCCTCCTCCTCGTCCTCCTCCTCCTCTTCCTCCTCCTCCACTTGCTGTCGTCGACGCCCCTTGCTCTTCCTTCCTCCCTTTTCTGTTGAGTCAAAATCCCTCCTCATCCTCTTCCTCCTCCTCGTCCTCCTCCTCGTCCTCCTCTTACTGTCGTCGACGCCCCTTACTCTTCCTTTCTCCCTTTTCTGTTGACATAAAATCCCTCCTCTTCCTCTTCCTCTTCCTCTTTCCGTTTCTGCTCCTCTTTCATCCTCATCCTCCTCTTCCTCCTCCTCTGCCTCCTCCTCCGCCTCCTCCTCCTCCTTCCTTTCCCACCTCCCTCATTCCTCCTTTATCATTTCTTCTAACTCCTCCTTTCCCCCTTGCTACTCCTTGCCTTCCTCTCTCTCCTCCTCCTCCTCTTCCTATCTCTCCTCCCTTTCTTCTCTCCTCCTTCTCCCCTTCTTCTCTCCTCTTCCTCCCCTTCCTCTCTCCTCCTCCTATTTCTCCTCTTCTTCCTCTTTCTACTCCTCCTAGTCTTCCTCCTACCACTACAACTACAATTAATACTACTACTTCTACTTCTACTATTACTACTACTACTATAATTACTACTATTACCACTACTACCTCTACTATAATTACTACTATTACTGCTACTACCTTTACTATAATTACTATTATTCCGGATACTACTACTACTACTACAACTACTACTACTACTACTACTACTACTTTAATTACTACGAATTAGCGACAGAAACAACCCTCCATTCCCACAAGACAGACACCATTACAAAGTCTCTCCTACGAAAAGACCACAAGAAAACCCAAGGATCGATTGACGGTTGTCCGGGGGCCGCGGGCCATAAGCCGACGACATCGCATAGCCGCACTTGACCTTCTCCCCCCCCCCAGGAAGGCATTTAACCCTTATGAGTGTGGTTGAGGTTAAGTTGAACTTGGTTGATAGACGAGGAGGAGGAGGAGGAGTAGAGAGGATTGATGGATGGGTCACGGGCGGATTGACGGATTGAAGCGTGTTGATAGGAGATGGGTGGTTAGAGGGGGGGGGAATTGATGATGGAAGGGAGGTAAGTTGATGAATGGGGCCAATTACCTCCAACCATTCAAACTTTTAATGAACCAACTTGCCATCCTTCTTGGCCTTCTTCCTCTCCTCTTCCTCTTCCTTCCTCCTCTTCCTCCTCCTATTGCGACTCCTACCCTCTCCTTCCTCCTCCTCCTCCTCCTCGTACTTCTACTTCTCTTACTCCTCCTCTTCCTTTTCCTCTTTCTCCTCTTCCTCCTTCCTCTTCCTCCTCCTCTTCCTCCTCTTCCTTTTCCTCTTTCTCCTCTTCCTCCTTCCTCTTCCTCCTCCTCTTCCTCCTCCTCTTCCTTCCTCTTCTTCCTCCTTTTCCTCCTCTTCCTCCTCCTGCGACTCCTACCCTCTCCTTCCTCTTCCTCCTACCTCTACTTCTTCTCTTCCTCTTCCTCTTTCTCCTCTTCCTCCTCCTATTGCAACTCCTACCCTCTCCTTTCTCCTCTTCCTCTTCCTCCTCTTACTTCTACTTCTCTTACTCCTCCTTCCTCTCCCTCCGCCTGTTCCTATGGCGACTCCTACCTTCTTCCTCTTACTCCTCCTCCTCCTATTTCTACTTCATTTCTTACTTCTACTCTTTCTCTTCATCCTCCTCCTCCTCCTCCTCCTCCTCCCCCTCCTCCTCCTATTTCTACTTCTCATACTTCTACTCTTTCTCTTCCACCTCCTCCTCCTCCTCCTCCTCCTCCTCCTCCTATTGCGACTCCTACCCTCTTCTTCCTCTTCCTTTTCCCCCTCCCACTCCTACTTCTTCTCTTACTCCTCATCTCCCTCGTCATACTTTTCCTCTTACGCCTCCTTATCTTCCTCTTCCACCTCCTCTTTCTCCTCTTCATCCTCCTTCTTGCCGTCCTTTTCCTCCTCCTCTTTCTCCCTCTCCTCTCTTGTCTTCCTCCTCCCTCTCCTCCTCCTGTCCTCGTCCTTCTCGTCCTTCTCCCTTTCCTCTCTTGTCTTCCTCCTCCTCCTCGTCCTCCTTGTCCTCCTTGTCCTCCCTCTCCTCCTTGTCCTCCCTCTCCTCCTCCTCCTCCTTGCCCTCCTTGTCCTCCCTCTCCTCCTCCTCCTTTTCCTCCTTCTCCTCCTCCCTCTCCTCCTCCCTCTCCTCCTCCTGTCCTTTTCGTCCTTCTCGTCCTCCTCCTCGTCCTCCTCCTCCTTTTTATTCTCTCCTGTTTTCCTTCTCCACTTCCTCCTCCTCCCCCTCCTCCTTCCCCTCCTTCCGTCGTCGTCGCCGGTCCTCCATAACCAGATTCGGTTATCTGTTGTGTCACCAGCAGCGACCCTTCCCTGCCAACACTGCTGACACCACCACCACCACGAAAATTGGTGCCAACGTCGCCCGCTGACAACACCATAAAAATTGGTGCCAACGGCCCGATGACACCATCACGAAAATTGGTGCCAACATGCTGACAACACCACGAAAATTGGTGCCAGCACCGCTGACACCACCACGAAAATTGGTGCTAACGCCCGCTGACACCAACACGAAAATTGGTGCCAACACTGCTGACAACACAACGAAAATTGGTGCCACCAATTTTTTTTTTCTTTTTTTTTTTCATCCAACTTAGTTGTGGACCAAAAGGTCTCCTGTTGCCATGCTCCTCCTTTGTAGTCCTATGTCCTTTGTATGCTTGGACAAGGCTACCCCCTCCCTTATACGGGGGGAAAAGGGTTTTATGGTTTGTATGCATCCTGCTAATGCAGTTGATGTGGGATTTGACCCTTAAGGCTGGACAGCATTGACATCCCTTTGAGTCCAGTTAGTGCTTTATATATTTTTTTCTGGCTAGCCACATCTCATTTCTAGATTGCTACATCAAGTTATTATCATTATTATGTTATTGTATTTTGTTTTTATTATCTTTTATTTTATTGTTGTTTTATTTTTATATTTTATTATTTTTTGTTCTCTTATTTATGTTCATTGATGTTTTTATTCAGTTTAAGTATATTTTTTTTTACGTCGAATTTAATAAGGTTCCCGTCTTTACATATTTTGTTCTGATGAACATTAAATTTCTTCTTAGGGCAAGAAAGCCTACTGTCTGTTAATTGTATAAAGCTATCTGATTGTAATTTTTATGCATTTGTAATATTATTTCCAAAATGAATTGTGCAGATGTATTTGTTTATTATTTGTTTTGTTTTTTAACAACATTTTTTAATTTTGTAGATTTGTCAGGCCAGCTCCTTATCTCCGATTTTTTTTTTTTTTTTTTCTTTATAAAATGTTTTGTGGCTATTCTAGACTCGTCTGCGAAATATTTCGTCATTGAATATTTATTTATTTTATTTTATTTATTTATTTTGTGGGTGGCTTGATAGAATGTTTTTTTTTATTGTAGACTCGTTTGCGAAATTTATCGTCATTTTATATTTTATTTATTTTTATTTATTTATTTATTTATTTATTTATTTATCTTATATTTTGTGGATGGCTTGACGCCTCTCGAGGAGGAGGAGGAGGCGGTTGGGAGGGAGAGGAGGCCGGAGGACGACAGATAAGCTGCCTGGCTGCACCCTGACAATACAAGGACCCCCCGGGGGGGAGGGGGGAGGGGAGGTTGGGGGGTAAGGAGGGCAAAAGCGGGGAGGGGGGTGATTGGCTTGCCATGGTAACATTCTCTCTCTCTCTCTCTCTCTCTCTCTCTCTCTCTCTCTCTCTCTCTCTCTCTCTCTCTCTCTCTCTCTATCTATCTATCTATCTATCTCCCCCTCTCCCTCTCTATCTGTGTGTGTATATATGTATATATATATATATATATATATATATATATATATATATATATATATTCCCTCTCCCTTCTCCCCCTCTCCCGCCCTCCCCCTTCTCGCTCTCTCTCCCTCTCTCCTCTCTCTCCCCTCCCTCTCCCCTCCCCCTCCCCTCCCCCTCCCTCTCCTTCTCTTCCTTTCCCTTTCCATCTCTCTCTCCCTCTTTCTCTCTCTATCTCACTCTCCCTCTCTCTCTCTCTCTCTCTCTCTCTCTCTCTCTCTCTCTCTTTTTCCCTCTTTCTGTGTGTGTGTGTTTGTATGTGTATGTTAGTCACATGACGTCCCATACTGGATATAATCGCCTCTCCACACCTTACATAATGAAGGAGACTGGAAGAGACCATAAGGCCTACAGTAGGCACTTCCATATCCATTACCACATGTCATCCCCATCCATAAAGTTGTCTAACCGTTTCTTAAAACAACTGATAGTTTCAGCGCTCACTACATGGTTACTAAGTCTATTCCATTCGTTGACCACCCTATTAGTAAACCAATTCTTGCCTATTTCCTTCTTAAATCTAAATTTGGCCAATTTAAAGCCATTACTGCGAGTCCTGCCCAGTTGTCTTAATATAGTGACCTTATCTGCACCCACATTGTTAAAGCCTTTGATGTACTTGAACACCTCTATTAGTTCATCCCTCGCAAACTGCGTCTTTCCAGTGTGTAAATTAAGATGCCTAAGCCTCTCCTCGTAAGGTAAATATCTGAGCCCATTTTACCATGACAGAGATGTATTTAATAATTGGTGATAACAGAATCTGCAAATTGCATGTTCATAACAAAAAAGAGTTGAATATACAAAGTATTTGTCGAATGTCTTAGATAATATTGGAGGAAAGAAGTAAAGTCACCCCTTTGTCTAAGATAGAGAATGGGTCTGCTTATGATATTTAACATCATAGAGAATTGATATTATTTTAAGGGGTGACCACGTTTTTGGTCAATAGTAAACATTTCTAAGTCGTCTTACCAGTGAATAAGAACGGAATAAAAGGGAAGCCATATGTCGTATAGTGTAGAGTTTGTGGTGAGTTATGAATTGATGGCTTTAATAATGTGTTTATTATGATAATGTGTTTTTTATGGTGCAGTTGATAATGCTATGCCATTTTGTCTGTCAAGCCGAATGTGGTGGCACACTAAGCATTTCTCGCTAGCATGCTACTTGCTTTTGCTACTTGGTTTTCAATATTTTGTTTTTCAAATTTCCAAATGTCAAATTACTCTTGCGTCATATAGTGAGAAACTGAATTACGAACATAGAGAAATTAAACAAAAAATACGAATGTTAGACACATTGTTGATATGTTCTTTAAGAAGGCTAGAATATTGTAACTGAAGTCATTTCTACTCAAAGCAAATAGCAAATGCAAATAGCATTCTAGCCTAGTGTGCCGCCACGTAAAGGAGTTGATCTCGATGGAGGTCTCTGGCCTCGATCGAGAACATCCATTACATAAGAATGAAGGAGACTGCAAGAGACCATAAGGCCTACACTAGGCAGTTCCGTATCCATCACCACCTGTCATCCCCATCCATAAAGTTGTCTAATCGTTTCTTAAAACAACTGATAGTTTCAGCGCTTACTACATGGATACTAAGATTATTCCATTCGTGGACCACTCTATTAGTAAACCAATTCTTGCCTATTTCCTTTTTAAATCTAAATTTGTCCAGTTTGTAACCATTACTACGAGTCCTGTCCTGTTGTTTTAATATGGTGACCTTGTTTGCATCACCCTTGTTAAAGCCTTTGATCCACTAGAACACCTCTATTAGATCACCCTGGTAAGAGTTGAGGCAGAGGTAGAATCTAGTATCTTGTCTAGAACGCGAAAATCGCGAGATTTTACTAGATACTAGAAGTTTGTGAATACTTACTTTGCATACGACTTGTGGGTTGTCTGCTGACCACACAGTCTTGATGTCAAGTATTTCGTGTGTATAATATTGGGATCACATCAAGAATCGTCACCTCAGACTTCGACAGGGTGACAGTTCTTCATGTGGGTTATCCTAGGGTGACAGTTCTTCATGTGGGCTATACTAGGGTGACAATTCTTCATGTGGGCTATACTAGGGTGACAATTCTTCATGTGGGCTATATATCCTAGGGTGACAATATTTCATATGGGCTATACTACGGCGACAATTCTTCATGTGGACAATCCGAGGGTGACAATTCTTCATGTGGGCTATCCTAGGGTGACAATTCTTCATGTGGGCTATATATCCTATGGTGACAATTCTTCATGTGGGCTATACTAGGGTGACAATTCTTCATGTGGGCTATATATCCTAGGGTGACAATTCTTCATGTGGGCTATCTGAGTTCGAGATTAACGAACTGAGACCATAAAGAAGGAATACGAGTTCGTGAGACTTCTTCGGGTCGAACTGGTCTTGCAACAGCTGAAGAACTTAATACGGAGATCGATTATGTCTTCGTCAGAAGCTACCACGAAGTCTTCTTCTGAGGAATTTTGGCAGAAGACCAGATAAGTAGAGAGAGGAGAAGTTTGCAGGAGTGACATGGTCAAAATTGGAATGTTCTTTGATGATGACATTCAAAGATGACCTCTTAAGTTATGCGACATTAATGTTATTGAATTCTTATCATTTATATTGATGGTTTAATTTTTTATTACTATAATTGATATTGATGGTTTATTTTTATTTTTATTGTTACAAACGTTATCCAGCAATGTTGAGGATAAAATGCTTTTAGCTTAGAACTAATACTAAATGAGCTGTAGATCAATTATCGTTAATCTTAACATTTATATCTGGGTTTACCTTCAAAAACATCGAAAGATACATTCTCCTTAAACCATACACTCCTTTTGCCCATCATCACATTAATTTTCGTCTCTTGAAGACCTACCTACCTCTCCCCTGCCTCTCTGCTCCTGCCTCCCTGCTGCGCCTCCTAATCTGCTCAGAGGCCCCGAGGAGTCTCCCACGCCTCCTCCTACCTCTCTTTCCCCCTCCTCGCCAGCCCCACCCCTCTCTTCCCCATCTCTCTCTTCCCCACCTCTCTCCCTCCCCACCTCTCTCTCTCCCTCCCCTCAGCAACTCCTCGCAAACGATCAATAAGATGGGGCAGCTGTGACCTCACCCAGTTCCCTTCCCCTCCTGTTTCCTGGAGAGGTTGAGGGAGGGGGGGACAAGGCGTAGCTTGCTCGGTTCATGTCTTCCAGGTTCCAGGTTTTGGCATCAGAGTCCGTTCCAGTCGATTTTATTTATTGATTTTTTTTTAGTATTATTATTTCTATTCATTATTCCCGTTTGGCTGGGAATGCTTGCTCGATACATGTCTTCCAGGTTCCAGGTGTTGGCCTCAGAGTCCGTTCCAGTCGATTTTATTTATTGAATTTTTTTTAGTATTATTATTTCTACTCATTATTCCCGTTTGGCTGGGAATGCAATTTCTTTCCCGTCTCTTCAAGATTTAACCATTTCACTTAGACAAAATGTTGTGGCATATTTGTAAATAATAATCACGAAATATAGAGGTTGTACTTTCTTCTAAGTTTCCTTTTATTCCGACTGTGGGTTCTTCGTGATTATTATTTAACCATTTGTTGAAAAGATGTTTGCAGGAGTGGCGTGGCATAGTTTGGCATAGTCATGCTGTTCATGGAAATATATGGGAGAAGTCTTCATTCATTTGTGGACTTCCGAGTGTCTGATGAATGCATTAACGGTGGTATTCTTAAAAAAGTCTTTCCGTATATAAATTTTATGTAAATCCTTGGAAAGGAAAAATTTATATAAGGAAATATTTTTTTTTTAAATACCACCGTAAGAATCTTAGTGGTATTCTAAAAAAAAACAAAAAACTTTCCTTATACCACCGTAAGAATCTTACGGTGATATTCTTAAAAAAATCTTTCCTTATATAAATCTTTCCCTTCCAAGGATTTACATAAGATTTATATATAAGGAAAGAGTTTCTTTTAAGAATACCTCCGTTACATTCTCAAGCGATGAATCATTTAAAAGACAGTTATTTTTTTATTCATAAGTAAAAAATAAGAGTGTGAGGATTACAGAACTGCTTTTTCTTTTTGTACATACATATACTAAAGGCTTTTCCCCCTTACACGTGGGGTAGCCAAAAAAGAAAAAGGCATAGAAAACACTCCCACCCATTCCATTTCCTATATATTCCACTCCCCTCCACCCTCCTCCCTCCCTCTTATCTCGGCACCTCCTGGATGACGGGTCATCCCTGCATCCTGTCCACTGCCCTGGGTCAGAAGCAGTGTCGCAAGACACAGCACATCCACAGCAAGGCCGCTTCATAAATTCGGCGACCCCCCCCTCTCCGTCCCCTCATGCAGAAAAGGAGAAGACGGCGAGAAATCCCTTCGGGCTGTTTTTCTTTTTGTAGATGTAATAAAAAATTTATAATTTTAGATTGACATTTGAATCATGACAGCTTGGTTGGAGTTGTATACTCGTTGCTTTAATCCCGACATCTTGAATTTATGTTTTTGCGTCTCCTCTCTTTCGCTAGGATGGATTTCAAGTTCCTTCGATATCTTAGGAAGACCTATATTATACATACATATACCAAAGGCTTTTTCCCCCTTACATAGGAGGTAGCAAAAAAAAAAAATAAATAAATAACACTCCTACCCATTTCATCCCCTACATACTCCACTCCCCTCTACCCTCTTCCCTCCCTCTTATCTTGGCACCTCCTGGATGACGGGTCATCCCTGCATCTTGTCCACTGCACTGGGTCAGAAGCAGTACCGCAAGACACAGCACATCCACAGCAAGGCCGCTTCATTAAATCGGCCTGTATTACTCGGTGTATTTAAGTCTTCAGAGTCCAAAATGCGCACCATTCATGGGGTACCGTCATAAGGACGGCGTGGACTATTAGGCACCCTACACATATATATATATACATATATACATATACATATATATATATATATATATATATATATATATATATATATAATACACACACACACACACACACACACACACACACACACACACACACACACACACACACACACACACACACACACACAAATAGGGCTCCACTGAATATAACGAATAAGGTGACATCAGAGAAATATCTTACCAGAAACCAGTTGGCAGGGAAGTGAGATTACTGCCAAAATTCCTTCATTTAAGTCTTACGTTCTTAACTTCAGTGTTGAATTTTGTCTCAGGAACCTCAGTGTCTGTGTGATACTGGGCAGTGTCCAGACAACACATTACTAACGTACTGGACACGTCTTGTATACATTCCAGTTTTTCCCAGTGTCTGGAAATATCCCAGAGCAGTTTTGACGCTCAGCAAGACATACAAAAATATGTTGATATTAATTCAGCAACTGATGGAGCCATAAGACGCGCTTGTATTTACTGGAACTTGCGTGGAGTTCCATTTGACGCATATTTCGGTGAAGGCGTTATCATACTAAGCTATTTTTCCTCCGACTGTTGGATCAGGAATCAGATATGCTGGAGGAAGATAGTTTATCTCCAGCATGTCGAATGACATTCTACGTAAATTTTTGAGAAGTCAAAATAGTTCACTATATAGTGATTTTACGGCGGAGAAAGTCCTGGAGGTGGGCGATACCGCCAACTAATCGGAGGTTGGGGGAAAACAGCCCAGTGTGATAACCACTTAAGAGAGCGAATGAAAGGAGGGATTGAGGTTTTGGAGCAAACGGGGCCAACCAATGGCGTCTACTTCCGGGTCTTGCGTTGTTGGGCGCGCCATCTGTTGGGCGCACTGGACATTAAACCTCCTTAGGCCTTCTTCTTCTTCTTCTTCTTCTTCTTCTTCTTCTTCTTCTTCTTCTTCTTCTTCTTCTTCTTCTTCTTCTTCTTCTTCTTCTTCTTCTTCTTCTTCTTCTTCTTCTTCTTCTTCTTCTTCTTCTTCTTCTTCTTCTTCTTCTTCTTCTTCTTCTTCTTCTTCTTCTTCTTCTTCTTCTTCTTCTTCTTCTTCTTCTTCTTCTTCTTCCACTCCAGCCTCCTTTCTGTGTCGGCACAGTTGTACAAAAAACTGTCTTTAGGCTTTGATACGAAACGATATGCCAAAGTGTACGATGGTATTAGGAAAAGCACTAAGGTTTCGACTGTGTAAATAAATGATAATTCATTTATTCCTGCTTGTCATGGTTTACATTACTTGTGTATACATGACATCAAGTAGTACCCTCTCCCCGCCCATTCAAACGTTGTGATAACGTAGTCCCCCTCCCCCCTTGTTAATCGTTCTGACCCATTAAACGTTGTTAATAACGTTTGTGAGACGTCATGAGGTCGCCACGCTCTGGTCATTTTTTGAGCTCTCTCTCTCTCTCTCTCTCTCTCTCTCTCTCTCTCTCTCTCTCTCTCTTCCTCTAATAATAATAATAATAATATACGATTTATTGGGTATACCAGCATTACTGCTGAAATATACAGCCTACAGAATTATAAAATTATTAAACTAAAACAGTGAAAAGATGTTACAAGTAATAAAAACCAAAACAGTAAGATAAGAAATAGCCGTGTTGTACAACATTGTTATTTCATGTTGAATAAGTCCACAAATGTGTGTGTCTCTCTTTATCTCTCTCTCTCTCTCTCTCCTTCTGTCTCTCTCTCGCTTTCTGTTTCTCTCTCTCTCTTGGGGAAACGTAGACACACACATACACACGCACAAACACACACACACACACACACACATACACACATACATACACACACAAACACACACGTACACACATACACACAAACACACATGTACACACACACACATACACAAACTCACGTACGCACAGACACGCACACATACAAACGTACGTACGCATACATACACAAACGTTCGTACACACACGTGCACACACACACACACACACACACACACACACACACACACACACACACACACACACACACACACTAACGTACGCGCACACACATACACGTACGCACGGATGCAGGCCGGGTACATGCGCTGTGCCTTTCTCTTCCAGACTACGCGGCTTGTTCCCTCCATTGTTGCATCTCGCTCTCCCTTACCCGTACTCTGAGCCTCTTGAGTCTGCCTCGCTTCCTCCTCCTCCTCCTCTTCCTCCTCCTCACCTCCTCCTCCTCCTACGTATACAGTACTCCTGCTCCTCCTGTCTTCCTCTTGCTCACAGTCCTTCATTTCATCAAATTCTCCTCCTCCTCCTCCTCCTCCTCTTCTCCATCCTGCTCCTCCTCCTCCTCCTCCTCCTCCTCCTTCACTCCCACCTCTCCTTCCTTCTCTCCTTCCTTCTCTTCCTCCTCTTCCTTCTCCTCTCATTCCTCCTCGTGTCTCTTCTTCTCCTCCTCTCCTTCCTCATAGACGTCATCTTCTTCCTTCACTCCCTCCTTTTCTCTTTCCTTCTCTTCCTCCTCTTCCTCCTCCTCTCCCTCCTCATCCACGTCGTCATCTTCCTTCACAGCCTTCTCTCTTTCCTTCTCTTCCTCCTCTTCCTTCTCCTCTCCTGTCGCTCCTTCTTCTTCTCTCCCTCCTCATCCACGTCGTCATCTTCTTCCTTCACTCCCTCCTCTCCTTCCTTCTCTTCCACCTCTTCCTTCTCCTCCTCTCCCTCCTCATCCACCTCGTCCTCTTCTCCTTCCTTCACTCCCTCCTCTCCTTCCTTCTCTTTCCTCCCCCTCCCTCTCCTCTCCCTCATCATCCACCTCCTCCTCTTCTTCTTCCAGCCCCACATTTCCCCCTCCCCGTCTCATTCCTCTCCTTCCTCTTCGTCTTTGTTTCGTTGTTTTTGGGTCCAATGCCAATCGGTCTTTCTTCATCTGAGGGCTGGGCGACTCCAAGACATCGGGGTCGCGATCGGGATGAGGTCACGTGACTTTGACCTTGCTTATGCACGTGATGCATGTTATAGTATGTGGCCAACCTCTTTGAAACTGGTATAAGTATGTGGCCAACCTCTTTGAAACTGGTATAAGTATGTGGCCAACCTCTTTGAAACTGGTATAAGTATGTGGCCTACCTCTTTGAAACTGGTATAGTATGTGGCCTACTTCTTTGAAACTTATAAGTATGTGGCCTACCTCTTTGAAACTGGTATAAGTATGTGGCCAACCTCTTTGAAACTGGTATAAGTATGTGGCCTACCTCTTTGAAACTGGTATAAGTATGTGGCCAACCTCTTTGAAACTGGTATAAGTATGTGGCCAACCTCTTTGAAACTGGTATAAGTATGTGGCCTACCTCTTTGAAACTGGTATAAGTATGTGGCCAACCTCTTTGAAACTGGTTTAAGTATGTGGCCTACCTCTTTGAAACTGGTATAAGTATGTGGCCAACCTCTTTGAAACTGGTGTATGTGGCTTACCTCTTTGAAACTGGTATAGTATGTGGCCAACCTCTTTGAAACTGGTATAAGTATGTGGCCTACCTCTTTGAAACTGGTATAAGTATGTGGCCTACCTCTTTGAAACTGGTATAAGTATGTGGCCAACCTCTTTGAAACTGGTATAAGTATGTGGCCTACCTCTTTGAAACTGGTATAAGTATGTGGCCAACCTCTTTGAAACTGGTATAAGTATGTGGCCAACCTCTTTGAAACTGGTATAAGTATGTGACAACTTCTTTGAAACTTGTATAAGTATGTGGCCAACCTCTTTGAAACTGGTATAAGTATGTGGCCAACCTCTTTGAAACTGGTATAAGTATGTGGCCAACCTCTTTGAAACTGGTATAAGTATGTGGCCAACCTCTTTGAAACTGGTATAAGTATGTGGCCAACCTCTTTGAAACTGGTATAAGTATGTGGCCTACCTCTTTGAAACTGGTATAAGTATGTGGCCAACCTCTTTGAAACTGGTATAAGTATGTGGCCTACCTCTTTGAAACTGGTATAGTATGTGGCCAACCTCTTTGAAACTGGTATAAGTATGTGGCCAACCTCTTTGAAACTGGTATAAGTATGTGGCCAACCTCTTTGAAACTGGTATAAGTATGTGGCCAACCTCTCTGAAATTGGTATAGTATGTGGTCTACCTCTTTGAAACCGGTATAGTATGTGGCCAACCTCTTTGAAACTGGTATAGTATGTGGCCTACCTCTTTGAAACTGGCATAGTATGTCGCCTACCCTATTTGAATGTGTCCTACCTCAGGAAAAGTTTGAAACAAAGTTAGGTTAGCTTAGGTTAGGTAAGGTACCTAAAGTAACCTAACCTAACCTAACCTAACCTAACCTAATTGGAAAGGCAGGCCACATACTGTACCAAAGAAAATAAATCGTTGGCCACATAATATACAGGCACCATGTACGCATTAGAATGTGTACGTGGTTGGTATTTCCGCAGAGAAAATCCAGCGGTTCTATCCTTGGGGACAATAATGCATCGAAGTTGTGGAGTTAGAGTTATGATGAACGAGTCATCACCCCAGACTTCGACAGAGTAACTATTCTTCATGTGGGCTATCTTAGGGTTCAATTCTTCGTGTGGGCCATCCTGAGTTTACGATTCTTCGGTTGTATAAGTTGATAACAGTAAGCATAACACTCATTTAACCTAACATAATCTAATCTTTATTCCACTGTCGATATTCGGCGTACTAGGGTGACAACTCTTCAGTTGAGAACTCGTGAGGTGACAATTCTTCATGTGACCCCTTTTTTGGGGGGGAGGGGCGAGGGGGAGATTAGTCTTCGGTTATGAAATAATACTACGTGATTCTGGTCCTTAGGGGTGTTACTAATGTCCCAGAAATAATTGACTGTTTGACTACATCATTACCCTTCTTGGAATATATACACGAAATAAGACATTTGATGGCGATTGAGATTGCCAAATCCTCTTTGTCAGCAATTGACCAGACCAATTGCTTCTAGAAACTCGATAGAGTGATATAGACAGGGCTAAGATGGTCTGAACGATATCTTGTGGAACAATAATATGTATAAGGAGTTAATCCGGCCGTGTTTTCATATTGTTTCGTTTTATGTCCCTATTCAGGGAACGACGAAGTTACTGAATGGATGGCCATGGTTTCGGTTCTCGAACTGTTTAGTTCGAAGTCTGTATCGTCCCCGCAAGGGGTAGGCCGGTAGTCCTGCCGTGGATCATCAAGGCTGAAGACTTTCGGTGGTATTCTTAATTTTTTTCCTCATATAAATCCTTGGAAGGGATTTTTTAAAGAACATCACCGTAAGAATCTTACGGTGGTATTGTTAAAAAAAATCTTTCCTTGTATAGATATTTCCTTGTATCAATCTCACATAAATCCTTGGAAGGGAAAGAATTTTTTAAGAATATCACCGTTTATTTCTTCATCCCGGGATGCCCTTGCCATCAAAGTCTCGAGTTATATATACTGTTTTTTTTTTTTTCTTCTTCTTCTTCTTCTTCTTCTTCTTCTTCTTCTTCTTCTTCTTCTTCTTCTTCTTCTTCTTCTTCTTCTTCTTCTTCTTCTTCTTCTTCTTCTTCTTCTTCTTCTTCGTTTTCCTTTACCTTCGGTGCGTTATTGTCTCCAAGGATTGAAGTGTAGGATATAGTTGACGATATATTAATTTTATTCGCATTCTTTTTCGTCTTTTTCTTTTTCTTTTCGGTTTAATGGCATCGGTACCATTCCTCAGGAGTGGCACTCCAAGCCCCAATAATAACTCCCGGGGTGCCAGGGTACTCGAGAACTCAACTGCCGCGATTATTGTCTCGAATCAAGATTGCAGATATTATCCACTTCTTGGCTGGCACCAAGAGCCTTTCGTCGTCTACCTTCCTTCGACGTGGTGGGTTCCACCCGGATACTTCGATCAGGGAGGAACCTATGTCGAGGTTCTCATCATGAGACCCCGTGAGGAGGTTCTCACTACTGTGAGACTCTTGTGAGATGACCTTTTAGTCCGGAGAACTTCATATCTTAATAAAATTGTAAGGCCGGATACTTCAATCAGACGTATGTGCATTGGGAGGAACCTGTGTCGAGGTTCTCACTGTGAGACCCCGTGAGGAGGTTCTCACCGTGAGACCCCGTGAGGAGGTTCTCACCGTGAGACCCCGTGAGGAGGTTCTCACCGTGAGACCCCGTGAGGAGGTTCTCACCGTGAGACCCCGTGAGGAGGTTCTCACTGTGAGACTTCGTGAGGAGGTTCTCACCACAGTGAGACTCTTTTAAGATGACCATTAAATCCGGGGAACTTCACCATATCTGAATAAAATCATTAGCCGGCAGGTAGAATGAAAATGTAAATACACGGAGGGTTAATGTTCACCAGGATTAAACATGTGAAGCTGAGCTGGTGAGGGCGTCGTTACTTGTGGTGAAGGCCGAGGAGATGGCGGTTCGAACCCTGCCACCGGCGAAGTTGAACCAAGGGCATGGTTCATTCAATTCCATGCTACAAAGTACTTTGTGATGGGTACCGTCCTAGCCTTCCTATAGGGGGTGTGAGTTTGTGACGTTAAAACATATTCCCTTCAATTTAGTGATATTTAGAGATTTTGTTCTGGTTTAACGCTGAAGTGATTTCTAGTTTAACTCTCCCTGGAGAGATTTTCAAGATATGTACAGTGTGTGTGTGTGTGATTAACCATTGTCTTGGATCAGGTGTTGGACTCGTGATCGACAGCTATTTCTCTCCCGGAAGAGAGCTCAGAGCTCATATATTACCGATCTCTGGTAATGCTGTGACCTTACATGCACACATATCCCCAGCTCCCCGCCCACGAGAGTTGGAGTAACGACTCGCAGCGCAGCGATACTGAAATTATTTCAGCCCTGGGCGGGATTCGATCCCGGACCGTCCCAGTAGCAACTGGGAAGTTAACCACTGCGTCATCAAGTCGTGTGTATGCATTGTGTGTGTGTGTGTGTGTGTGTGTGTGTGTGTGTGTGTGTGTGTGTGTTGATAAGTCTGCCAGGGTAGTAATAGGGATCTTAAACGTTGATGACACTGCTGGTCAGGCACAACATACCAGAGTTGATGGGTAATGAACCCAGACTATATCCTAAAACAGGGTCGCAAAGGCTCTGCAAAACTGCGCTCGAGGTGTCTGCCGAAGTGAGTTCGGGGAATGTCCGCGGGTTGAAAGGGTTCGTGGGCGGAAGGCGGGGGCCTTCCTTGGCACTGCCGAAGACGGGACTCGCGGTGTAATCGAACTGCGGACCCAGCAGACTCCTCCAGGAGGTCACCGCGAACTCAGGCACCTCTTGCCTTGTCGTGGCGGGTGAACTTTCGCTACTCCTCCACATCCTCCTCCTCCTCTTCCTCTTCCTCCCTCTCCTCCTCCTCTTCCTCCACTTTCTGCTCCTCTTTCACCTTCTCCTCTTCCTCCTCTTCCTGTTACTCTTTCTCCTCTTTCTCCTCCTCCGCTTCCTCTTCTTCCAATTTCTCCTCTTCCTCCTCCTCCCTCTCCTCATCATCCTCTTCCTCTCCTCCTCCTCCTCCTTCTCCTCCTCTTCCTCATCTTCCTCTTCCTCCTCCTCTTTCTCCTCTCCCTCCTCTTCCTCCTCCTCTTCCTCCTCCTCCTCCTCCTCCTCCCCCTCCTCCTCCACCTCTGCTTCCTCCTCCACCTCTGCTTCCTCCTCTTCAGCTTCGTCTTCCTTTTTTCTCTTCCTCCTATAACTACCACCATCACTGGCATCACCACAAGTACCTCTACCACCACCATCACCACCATCTCCACCATCTCCAAGACCAGTAACACCACCAGCAACAGAAACAACAACAACAACAACATGGTGAACTACTACCACTTCCTCGACCACTACCAACACAGGCGCTACCATCCGTACCAAAACCATCCCTTTATCAACTGGTGTCGGAAACCTTCCTTGCCTTGACGTTGACCTCGGAAAGGATCCTGTGACCCTGGATGACCCAATCCCGACCTTGATGACCCAATTGTGGTCCAGGCAGATCCGAATCAAACGACCTTTGAGAGACGGTGTGTCACGTGACCTAGGATGATTTGCCTATTCAGCTTCAAGTGGGATCTGTTGTATTGAGGCGTGCTTCAGGGCGACTGTGTGTGTATTCACTTGGTCTTTGGTCTTTGGATCACGTGTTGGACTCGTGATCGACAGCTATTTCCCTCCCGGAAGAGAGCTCAGAGCTCGTAGGTCCGATCTATGGGTAATGCTATGACCTTTCACACACACACACTCCCCCACGAGTGTGTGTGTGTGTGTGTGTGTGTGTGTGTGTGTGTGTGTGTGTGTGTGTGTGTGTGTGTGTGTGTGTGTGTATAATAATGACAATAATGATAATATACGGTTTATTGGGTATAGCAGCATTAATGCTGAAAATATACATCCTACAAGATTATAACATTATAAAACTGTGACTGTGTGTGTGTGTATGTGTGTGTGTAATAATGACAATAATGATAATATACGGTTTATTGGGTATAGCAGCATTACTGCTGAAAATATACATCCTACAAGATTATAACATTATAAAACTGTGACTGTGTGTGTGTGTGTCCGTGTGTGTGTGTGTGTGTGTGTGTGTGTGTGTGTGTGTGTGTAATAATGACAATAATGGTAATATACGGTTTATTGGGTATATCAGCATTACTGCTTAAAATACACATCCTACAAGATTATAACATAAAACTGTGACTGTGTGTGTGTGTGTGTGTGTGTGTGTGTGTGTGTGTAATAATGACAATAATGATAATATACGGTTTATTGGGTATAGCAGCATTATTGCTGAAAATATACATCCTACAAGATTATAACATTATAAAACTGTGACTGTGTGTGTGTGTGTGTGTGTGTGTGTGTGTGTGTGTGTGTGTGTGTGTGTGTGTGTGTAATAATCACAATAATAATAATATACAGTTTATTGGGTATAGCAGCATTACTGCTGAAAATATACATTCTACAAGATTATAACATTATAAAACTGTGACTGTGTGTGTGTGTGTGTGTGTGTGTGTATATAATAATGGCAATAATGATAATATACGGTTTATTGGGTATAGCAGCATTATTGCTGAAAATATACATTCTACAAGATTATAACTTTATAAAACTGTGTGTGTGTGTGTGTGTGTGTGTGTTAACTTAATAGTATACAGGATTGTGCTATGGTCGTCTGCTATCGTCTCTCCTCTCCCATTGGTCAATTTGTGACCACAATTTGTCCCATGTAATGTAACTATTATTTCTAAACTATTATTTCTAAACAACTCCGCGAGTTCATAATCCTGTACGGATTTTTTTTCATCCTCTGGTTTTTCTTTGTTCACAGAAAAAGAAATATTCTTTTTTCATATATTTCGACATTTTCATATTGCATTTTAATAGCCAGGCAAACACTGTAACGTTGTGTGTGTGTGTGTGTGTGTGTGTGTGTGTGTGTGTGTGTGTGTGTGTGTGAAGGTTAGGAATGTTTCTCAAGGTGAGGAAAGCAAGTGACAAATCATGGTAGCATTGCAGTTGACAATTGTATTTTGGGTCTGCTTGTTGGCTCACAGGACAAAGAACAGCACCCTTCATCTCTCACACACATTTTGCTCTGTACGATAATCGTTCAACGATAATCGTTCAACGATAATCGTTCAACGATAATCGTTCAACAATAATCGTTCAACGATGATCGTTCACGGGTCAACGATGATCGTCAAACTATTGTCTAGAGCACTGATTCTTTGTTTTTTGAATGGGGTTGTTTTGCTTCGATCTGCAAAGTACGAGGTTGGTTATTTTAATCAAACTTACAACCAAAGGATTACAAAGGAGCTTGCGGACAGGAGACCTTTTATTCCATAATAGGTCGGATGAAAAAAAAAGAAAAAAAAAAATATATATATATATATATATATATGTATATATATATATAAATATATATTATATATATAATATAATGACAAATAAGATAAATAGGTAACGTCAAATAATAAATAATAAACGCGCTTACCCAAATATGATGCCAGGTAGTAGGATGACGGTGAGCGGGTGGGGTTGGAGGGCTGGCGACAGACGTTGTTCAGATTTATTTATTTTATTTTATTTTATTTTATTTTTTTCTTTTGCATTGGTTCCAGCCATTTCAATCTTCGGTCTTTAAATCTCTTGTGTATAACTTAATAATTTATTTATTTATTCTAATCCACTTGCTTTGCACATTTTGCAGTGTACCTGAAACTGCTGCAACATATTGTAGGTCAAGTCCTTTGACAAGTAATCAGTAATTTAATGATGTCTTTGTTCGTGTGTGTGAAAAAGGTTGTCAAGTTTTCTCATTATGCATAAACTCGCTTACAGTATTTAGGGTTTACATTTGTGTAGTGTGGATCTCTCTCTCTCTCTCTCTCTCTCTCTCTCTCCTGTCTCTCTCTCCCTGTTCCTCTCCCTCTCTCTCCTCAATCTGCTTGTCTCTCCCTCTCTGTCCTGTCTGTCTCTCACCCTCGCTCTCTCCTCTCTCTCTCTCTCTCTCTCTCTCTCTCTCTCTCTCTCTCTCTCTCTCTCTCTCTCTATGTGGTGGAGTTATATTTCGGCTGCTATTTCTGGCTTTGTGGCAAAAATTTCTGTTGGGCTTTACGTGTCATACCATTTTTATTTCATTTTCTATTTTGGCATCGCCTCGTTTGTATGTGCATGTATATGCTTGTGCGTGTACGTGCATATGTGTGTGAGTGTGTGTGTATGTGTGTGTGTGTGTGTGATTCACCATGGTCTTGGATCACGTGTTGGACTCGTGATCGACAGCTATTTCCCTCCCGGAAGAGAGCTCAGAGCTCATATATGACTGATCTATGGGTAATGCTGTGACCTTAAACGCACACACACACACACACACACACACACACACACACACAACTCCCCACCCATGAGAGTTGGAGTAACAACTCCCAACGCAGCAATACTGAAATTATTTCAGACGTGGGCGGGATTCGAGCCCGGACCGCCGTAGTGGAGGCCGGGAACTCTGCCGACTGCGCCAGTGTGTGTGTGTGTGTGTGTGTGTGTGTGTGTGTGTGTGTGTGTGTGTGTGTACGTGCTGTTTACAGCTTCCTTCGTGCTGTTGCATACGTTAACTGTTTCCCCTTTTCCCAAGATTACACAAGATGTTGGCAAAATTTGCATTTACTACCTCCACGTCTTCCTTGTGCTCCTCTTCCTCCTCCTCCTCCTCCTCCTCCTCCTCCTCCTCCTCCTACTCCTCTACATCTTCCTCCTTTTCCTCACCTTCTTCCTCGTTTTTCTCTTCTTCTTTCTGTTCTCATACATCTACTCGTCCCAATTTTCCTCTTCCTCGTCTTCATCCTCCTCCTCCTCCTCCTCCATATCTTCCTCGTTTTCGTCCTTTTTCGTCTCCTCTTCCTCTTCTTCGTCTTTCTGTTCTTCCTTCTGCTCGTCCCTGTTTTCCTCCTCCTCCTCCACCTCCTCCACCTCCTCCTCCTCCTCCTCCTCATCTTCCTCCTTTTCCTCACCCTCTTCCTCGTTTACCTCCTTTTCCTTCTCCTCCTCCTCTTCCTTCTCCTTTTCTTCTTCGTCTTTCTGTTCTTCCTTCTATTCGTCACTGTTTTCCTCCTCCTCGTCTTCCTCTTACTCTTCCTCCATCTCCTCTTCCTCCTTCTCCTCCTCTTCTTGTTCGTCACTGTTTTCCTCCTCCTCGTCTTCCTCCTTCTCCTCCTCTTCCTTCTTCTCCTCCTCCTCCTCCTCTTCCTCTTCCTCTTTTTCCTGTTTCTCCTCTCCTCCTCTCCTCCACCTCCCCTCCTCCACCTTTTCCTCCTCCACCTCCTCTTCCTTCGCCTCTTCCTTCTCGTCCACCTGTGCGTAGTTCTTTGTATTCACGTGAGCTCTTTCCCTTTGCAGGTAAGTTGACCCCCTGGAGGTGCCCGGCGACCATAAAACGCACAGGAGGAGGACGTAAGTACGTAAAAGTTGTAAAGTCTTGACGCAACCTCGTTAAAAAAAAAAAAAAAAAAAAAAAAAAAAAAACCCAGACACTCAAGAGTAGCGGGAAACGCTAACCTCGTCAGCGGACACATAAACCTGACCCAGTGTGCATTAACGTTGCAAAGTATAATTTTCCGGTTTTTTTTTCTTTTTCTTTTTTTTTGTATATGGAAGGTGGGAAGAGAACATATAGAGAAGTTTGCAGGAGTGGCGTGGCAAGGGCCGGGACAGTTGTGCGAATTGGGGAAGAATTTGGCAAAGGCCTTTGTTCACCAGTGGCTGACTGATTGATTGATTGGTTGACTTCTCATATATTCAAAGTGGGCTATGGTCAACTCCATAGTGTATAAATACAACAATAACAACAACAAAAACAGATACGATTGCAATGTTCGATGCATGAGGGATTGGTCTGGCCCAGGTGTTGGCAGTAATTAATGATTTATTATTTTTTTCCTATTTGTTTATTTTATAATTAATAATGCTTAATTAGGGAGGGAGGGAGGAGTGGAGTGGGGGAAGACGAAATGGGTGGGAGTGGAATTATGCCTTTTGACTTTTGCTACCTCCCTTGTAAGGGGGAAAAAGCCCTTGGTAAATGTACGAACGTTTATTTATTTTGTTATTTTTCGTTAATTTTTGTTATGACGCGTTACGTTCACGCGAAAGGAACGCTTATGTCCATTTCTTTTATTCCTTGTTTGTGTGGATCGTGTTCCGTCGGTCCTTTCGCTTTTTATTAAAAAAAAATCGTTTCAGTGGTCAGAGGCTTTTGTGCAATAGTGGGCTCAGAAATGGCTGAATATATCATTATATATACGTGCTAGCCCTGGTTCGAGTCCTTGGCCGCACCACGTTTCAATTTCTGCATGTTGGCCTCCGCGAGTCTCTCGGTGTTGATGGCTTAGAATTAAAGTGTACTGTGTGTGTGTGTGTGTGTATGTAGACATCCTGACAGGTTGTAAGAGGATTAGAGGGAAAACACACAAATAGAACAAGTTTCATTCTTTGACTAGTTTCTTTCTGAAGAATCACAACAGTGCGAAACTAGACAAAATATAAACTTGTTCCATTTGTGTCTTTTCCCGCTACTCACACACACACACACACACACACACACACACACACACACACACACACACATATATATATATATATACAGTATATATATATATATATATATATATATATATATATATATATGTATAACACTGAATGGGTCCCAGTGCACAGATTTACATTTATCAACCACAATTCACTTTAATTCTAAGCCATCAACATCGAGAAACTCGAGGAGGCCAACATGCAGAAACTGTGTGTATGGATGTATGTATGGTCTTGCTCAAAATGGCGTAATAATGGTCTTCTGAAGAGCCTTTAGCAGGTTTTGCTTTAAAATCCCCGCTCGATCTACCTCGGTGTACAGCATCCTCCTCCTCCTCCTTCTTCTCCTCCTCCTCCTCCTTCTCCTCCTCCTTCCTCTCTTGTGTCCCTCCTGTGGTCCTCATGACTCACGCGCAGACGAGTAGCCTACTCGTAATTATTGATTCCATTTTCTACGCGATTCGAGTCCCGCTCTAACGCCGTTTTCTCTCCCTCATCGCGCAGGGAGAGCCCCAGAGAAAGGGACGAAATTTCGTCCAAGTTGAGAACGGGGCTAATGTCCGTTTAGGGCTAAAAATGTCCGGATGAAGCCGTGCCGGCAGCCTAGGCTTCGTGCGTACGTCCTCCCAGCACACACACACACACACGCGCGCGCGAGCGCGCACGCACACACGCACGCACGCGGACACACGCACGCACGCACGTACGTACACACACACTCACACAGCGCAACGTGGAGCAGAGGGTAAGCGCGGTTAGTATGAGAACAGACGCCTAGCAAGCGAGTTGTGTCCCGGAAATCTCTCCTCGTGTTGGGATTTGCCTTTTTTTTCGTAGTTATTATCCTACGCTTTTGTCCGCGTTCCCAGTGCCTCAGCCCACGGTTCTCTTTCGTGAGAGACGGTGCATCTCAGTACACGCGGTAAAAAAAGAGCTTACCCCCATCTATTTTGTGCGATTTTGTTTCACAGTTACTTGGTGCAAACGTTGTGTGTTCTGTGGTGTTCGTACCTCCTCTCTCATCGCCACCCAGGAGTCCACATCGTTGTGGGAGAACTCAAAGAAGGATTTGGCAGAACCATAGTGTCCCCACGGCTTTCCTGGTCGTCGTCATTATGGCCTTCTGAAGGAGCGGCGATGGCTCTCCGAAGGATCCCAAGGACTTATCTGCCTTCCTATAGCCCGTGTCCTCCTCCTCTTCCTCCGCCCGTCCTGAGTCTCGTCTGGAAGGACCCATAGGTCTCTCAGGGATAGAATCATCTGCTGCCCTCCACCTTCATCGCCTTCGTCGTCGTCGTCGTCGTCGTCGTCGCCTTCGTCGACGGTCGACCGTCGGTCTTCAACAATCAAACTCGAGACGTCAAAAAACCCGCACTGCCGTAGTTGGTCTTCACGAAATTTTGAATTTAGGGTTTAGGTCGTAGTGTGTAGCCCCGCCTTTTCTTGTCAGAGGCGCCCCCAGCATACAATGGTGATGAATACTTTCCGATCGAAACTGCGGCGCCGCCGCTACGAACTCTTTCGGCGAAGTTCGGACGACGAGAGTGACGAATGGCAGTTCGTGCCGTTCAACCCTGCCATGTACGGCCCCCCGAGCAGCAGCAGCAGCAACAACAACCACGGCCAGGTCCCCAACAACAACGACCTCCCGTCACCCTCGAGCCCTCAGCCGCCGCCGCCGTCGACGCCGAAGTCCTCCCTCCGCCCTTGGGTGCTGAAACGCGCCTCCTGGCACGATGGCCCTCCCCCGGTGCCGCCTCACGGGTCTGTGCAGAAGGGGAGCAGCTATCCCTTGGCGCCATGCTATGAGCTGCCCTACCAGGGTCCTGCAGGTCACGGCCAGGGCGTGCCCTTACGCCCACACGAGAGCGGGGCGCTCATGGCGCAGTACCCGGGGTCTGTGCCCAACTGGTACGGGGCGCAGATCGCCCTTCCGGGGTACTCCGGTAGCCAATACCCAGCCTCCGTGCCTAGCGGACAGCGTCCACCCAACCTAGAGAACGGTGCTGTAGTCTACCGACGAGCTCAGCATGAGTCTCAGCATGAGTCTCAGCAAAAGGCTCAGCAGAGCCAGGAGAAGCAGCAAGATCAAGAGAAGCACCATTCGCCTCCGCCTCCTCCTCCCCCTGCGTCGGCAGCGGCAACCTCGAAGACCATCAGCGGCTCCCGTCCTTTAAGTGGGTCCCGGCCCTCGAGCTGCGACTCCGACACGTTGGACGGTGCTCCTCCTCCCCCTCCTCCTCCATCCTCAGCCCCTTCCTCCTTGGCCAGCCCCGGGGTGCCACCGCCCTTGGTGCCACCCCATGGGCGTCCGCGGGTGCCCCCGCACGCCGCCGACCCGGGGCACGTCATGGCCGAGAGCACTTTGAGGATCCTCCGCAGCAGTGGCGACTTCACGCCCATAATCGATCCCCCGGATGACCTCCCCCTGCCTCCCCCGCCAGTGCCGCCCCACGAGGCCAGCAAGCCCGAGTCTCCCGAGGCCGAGGGCTCGACCTCGAGCGGTTCGCCGCCGCCTCCGGTCGCCCCGAGGACCATCAACCTCGAACACCTCACGCCTTACTTAGCGCCTCTCTTGACGCCTTCGCCCGAAGTCGCGGCGGGGACGGCGGCGGCGGACGACGCCTCTCCCGAAGGCAGGCCGCCCTGCGTCTGCGACGAGTGCACAGGTAGGCAAAGAGCTCCTACAGGGTTCCGCCGGATCTCATGCACGCGTAATAGGCCTCCACCTCAGGGACGTCCTCCTCGGCCGACCCGTCTTCTGGGCCTCCAAGACCGTTAGCGTTAAATTCTCCCCCCATTCTAAGAGGCTAGCCGCACTCAGGGTAGGCGTGTTGGGCTCGTCAGTGACCGGCGACGAAGACAGGCGTCTATTGGACTCCTCTCCCCCCTCACTCCTTCTCTCCTCCCTTTCCTTCTCTCATCTCCATCTCGGGATCCTACGGCGATGGAGGACTCTCGTGGCTTGGGCCAAGCTGGTGGACGGAATTCACTGTACAACAGGAAGGACACGTAATTGGCGAATCCCCTTCTGGTGTAAGGGGGTCTCCCCCTCCTCCCCTTCCCTTTCGAAATTAAACGAAATCACCCGACGCTGTCCAGATTAAGAATTGTGTTGTGTGTTGTCGAAGGGCCGTTCTCGAAGTTGAGTAAAGTTGTTTGGCGTTGTTGAAGCCAAAAAGTAAGGTGCATAAACCAAAAGTATTGCAACAGATCTCCCAGAGAGACGAAATTAACATAAATAAACAAGTAATATTAAGTAGATGACCCCTCCCCCGTTCCCCTACACTGTTAAATTAAAGTATGACTCCCCCGCCTTCCCCCAGGAAAATAGATTAATATTAAGCCACTGTATACCCCGGTTAAAGATAATAAATGGATTTTTTAAGATCTTTGGGTTCAATATTGACATCTGAAGCTTTTGTACATCCTTACGCGTCTTGAACGTAAACATTGTTATTGATAGAATTAGTTTATACAATACGAAATGCCTCTCACTTCACCACTGCCCGTGATAAACGCAGGGGAATGTGTTGTGTTTTTATATATGTATCAAGTCGATTTGCGAACCGCGTGTATGTGTGTAAAGTGATAGATGTCTAAGGAGTCTTTAGATGTAAACAAGAGGTGTCACAGCCCCCCCCCCAACCCCCAACCCCCGATGTCATGGGCACATTGTTGTACAGTGAACCGACGTCACTAGCACACACCAGCTTGTCAACATACAAGTCGCCGGTGGTGGTGGTCGGATAGGTGCAGGTCCACGTGGTTTTGCGGACAGCTGGGGCCTGAACTATAATGTATCAGAACTGTACAAAAATGGGTAATTTTTCGTTGTTGAGCATTTGATGTATTTCTTTATACAACAGTTCTCTTGTGATCGAGGTATTTTTGTAAAGAAAATTTGTCATAAATGTAATGGCAACGGAAGCTGTATTTGTGTCGTTCTGCTCTATCATGGGTCAGATTGGTTTGACCGTGAAGGTCCTCTGGGTGTATTAAACAAGCCCTAAAGGTTCCAGGGTCCTCTCAGCTGAATAGAATAGTCTGCTGTTAGTCCAGAGACCTGTGACGTTACTAAAGGGGATGGTCAGCTATGCCTGTGAAGATGCTGAAGAGGGCATATTTGCTGAGGTGCTGTTTGCGACTGAATAAAATCACCTGGCGACTTCCAGAATAGACTGTTGTGTACGGTATTGGGTTGGTTATATATATATATATATATATATATATATATATATATATATATGTATATTTTTTTACTAATGCATGTCTGTTGCCGTATGTCAAATACAGAGAAATATTGCATTGGTACATATGTATAATGAGAACTGCCTTTTATTGTGGGATTGTGGAGCTACAATACTTCTACATGGATATGGTGTCTTCAGCTACGAGCCATGTCATCGTCTGTGGTGATGTATTGTCACCATGTTAGTTCCTCGTGATGAGTAGAGTGATGTGGTTAGATCTTTCTCGACATTGTATCGTCATCATCATTACCGTTTTTTTTTTGTTTTTGTTTTTTTGAGTTCTTAGAGGATCGAGTTCTTGAAGAGCTGAGTCTTAGAGGATCGATTTTTTTTGGAGAGTCAAGCTCTTAGAAAATCAAATTCTTTGATCTGAATGTGCAGTAATGTCGTGCAACGTGTGTTGGGTGTCCACGGTCTCCCACATTGATCCATAAGCCCTAAGGTCGCCCTTTGGGGCACCTGGAGAAACGTCGCGGGTCGTTTTTTGTGATGTCATCAAAGAAACGTTTTCTCTTTGTTTACAGTTTCAGCCTGGAGACATATGCGACCTTAAGTCATCCAGACAGAGTTCCTGGTGCGACAGAACGGGCGTGCGAGGGGGGTGGGTCGTGGGCGTGAGAGATGGGTGTGGTCTCCCTGGGAGCGGGACGAATAGTAATTATTAGTCATTATAACACATTATCACCATATGGGCCTCAGTGACCGCTCACAGTTTCTGTTGTCGGAAGACATGGAATGCCCCCCTTCTTGGTACTGTGACGTGCCTGGAACAGTTGCACGAGACCTGGATGGTATTGATTGCCGTTGGGGGGGGGGAGAGGTGGGAGGGGGGGGAGACCTGTGGGGGATGGGAAGGGAAACGTGGGGTCTTGATGGGCTTGGGGTCAACCAGTGGTCTCCTCCCCACCTCATCCCAAATGAACCTCTCAATTAAAGCCTTGGTCCTTCACCAATAACCCAGATGCAGTTCACCACAGTATTGGAGGGTCCTAGTCTGTATATTGGAGACTTCAGGACTTCAGGACACAGAACTGAAAGAGCAAAGGTCACACGGTATATCAGGGTGCCGACGGTATAAAACTATAACAAATGACATGACATAATACCTCTCCAATCATACTGGTTCCTAAGTGTGTGTCATACAAGTAGTGTAAGGACTTTTTCAATAGGAGAATGTGTATTGAGTTGATTTTCTAGATTTATATAAAAACTAGCACATGGTCCTGCTGGACCTATTCATTTGTAAACATTGTTGATAACTAGATTGTAGTGTATAACCTCGTTCAGGACGGGTTCCTAAGATTAATAAAATCGCCTGACGTCAGGAGGAATAAAGACTGTAATGTGCGTCATCATAGCTAGGGGATTGTACATGTGGATGTACATGTACACTCGGACATGAGCATTAGGGTACTATGTAACTGCCATTATCTCTGCCTCGATACACAAAAGTATCAAAAGTCATAACCAAAAGTTTTAATAAAAGTTTCAAGAAAACTTTCAATGTTTGATTATATCCACTCGGTCGTTTTTTCATTTATTTATTTATTTTTTATTTTTCTATTATTTTCTGTTTTTTTCTTTGAGGTCAGTTGCCACTCCCCCTCACTCCCACCACCGCCAGTATAGTGGAAATGAACCCAGTAGTTCATTAAGGAGATTTCAAATAGGAATAGTTGCGAGCTGACCTGCAGCCGTAAACACAAAAAGAATGAGACATATAGAAGTGTGTGTGCGTGTGTGTGTACGGGTATATATATATATATATATATATATATATATATATATATATATATATATCAACCACAATTCACTTTGATTCTAAGCCATCAACATCGAGAACCTCGAGGAGGCATACATGCAGAAATTAAACCTGGTACAGCCAAGGACTCGAACCTCCGCTAGCACGTGACAAGTGGTAGTGACTTCACTATATATATATATATATATATATATATATATATATATATATATATATATATATATATATATATATATATATATATTATAGCTTGTTTCCCCTTTGAAACTCCTGTTTTATTTCGAGCTTTTTGTTTTTCCTTTTCAAATTAGTTTGAGGTTTCTCTTTG
>NC_134820.1:28120323-28192823 GCF_046742065.1 Oratosquilla oratoria | reverse complement strand
GGAGGAAGAGGAGGAGGAGGTGGTGGTGGAGGAGGAGGAGGAGGAGGTGGTGGAGGAGGAGGAGGAGGAGGAGGAGGAGGAGGAGGAGGAGATGGTGGTAGAGGAGGAGGAGGTAGTGGTGGAGGAGGAGGAAGAGCTTGTGCTGGCGGAGGAGGAGGAGGTGGTGATGTTGGAGGAGGAGGAGGAGGAAGACCTTGGCATCTCGACCATCGTGCTGCTCCTCGGGGCTGCAGAAGCAATTAGCTGCACATACTTCGGGTGTTGAGTCGAATGAAAGGATCTGGGGACGCTGAAGGAGAAGAAGAAGGAGATCCTCGAAAGGGAGGAACCTCGAAGGAGGAGGGAGGTGACGAGGGGAGGGCAAAAATTGTTTTGTGATTTTTTTTTTTTTTTTCTTTTTTTTTTTCCAATCTGTCTGGGGAAGGTTTGCTTGTAAGAATAAGAACTTGGGGTGTTTTGTATTGTATGCAGAACAAGCAAAAATACACACACACACATGCGACTCGATGGCGCTGTGGTTAGAGTTCCCGACCGCCACTACGGCGGTACGGGGTCGAATCCCGTCCAGGGCTGAAATAATATCAGTATCGCTGTGGTACGAGTCGGTACTCCAACTCGTGGGCGGGCAGTTGTGTGTGTAAGGTCACAGCATTACCCATAGATCGGTCCTATATGAGCTCTGAGCTCTCTTCCAGGAGGGAAATAGCTGTCGAACACGAGTCTAACATTCTCCTTCATTTTTATGTTTTTACAATGGAAACTCAACAATATAATACCAGTAACGCTACCACATTCCCAGTGTAGTGTGCGACTACACGTGCGTTCCTCCAATCAGATTGAACAATCACACCAAGCACTCCACTAATACTACATAACGCCCATCTAATCCTGGTGCCTTACCAACCTTCATTTCTTTCACTGGCTGCACCTCCGCTGTTATAATTCATACGTTGTATAAATAATACACTGATGACGTCAGCAGTGCTCACGGATGACGTAGGACGGAGTTCAAGTGTTCCCTGATTTGCTGGTGTAGGAGGTAATGACAATTGATTGCGAGGTTGACGGTGGTGGGTGCAAGATCACGGGCTTCCTTCTTCGCCTGAGCGCGCCGTGGAGCGGCCCACGCCCCATAATGGCTTCGATTCTGAGGGAGTGACATGTAATGTGAGTAATGTTCCTTTGGCGCCAGGTACAGTAACCTTTGGCGCCAGGCACAGTAAGGAAGGGTGCCAGCAGGTACATAAAGGGTTAACGCCCTCAATACGGTGACATTGAGGTATCTAGGCCTCGGAAGGCATCTGCGTAGCCACCAAGGACAACGCCCAAGACAGAACTCCGTTTTGTCAAAGATAAAAACCGGAGAGGAAATCCGAAGAAAATGTCAACGGAGTGGAAGGAGGGTATTCTCGACATCAAGGAAGAGACACACACACACACACACACACACACACACACACACACACACACACACACACACACACACACACACACACACACACACACACACACACACACACAAATCCTGGATAATAGGATATATATTCTGGCAAGACAGAGTCAAGAAGGGGACCCTCGGTCAGCTGAATGAAATCGCTTGGCGAGAGTCGTAACCAAATCTGTAAAGTAGGCCAGTCAGGTGGGAGGTTCAAGGACATGTGGTTGAGTCCAGCTCCACAACTGAACAAGATAGTCTGAAGTGATTCAGACTATCATTGCCACATATTATCTTATTGAAAGGATCATTTAAGATAGTTTTGACCACTTGAGGCCACGGGGTTGGAGTGAAGGGGTGGGGGATTTAGTCTGAAGCCAAGGAAGATAGTATGTCGTTTTAACGCATGTAGTGTTATTGAAGATTGTACTAAATACAGCTACCCGCACGACACACTGGGGTAGGGATGCTCAATGTAGATTGTAAACTGAAGGTGGATCGGGCTTCTGCCTGGGAGCTTGTCAGGGAGTGTGAGTACGGCTGGATGCTGTTTTGGTTTAGTCACTTGCATCCTTGCACCCACTACCACCATCACCACGACTACCGTCTTTGTAACTGTTACGATATGTTCAACACCACCATCATACATTTGTCATTATCACCCCCTCTAATACACTTTTCACCACTTCTATTCCCACCAACACCCACTATGATACCGTTGCCATTATCACCACCACTGCTACAATTTTCACCACCTCTATTCCCACCAACACCCACTATAACCTCTGCTTGATCTCTCTGCCTGTCTGTCTCTCCACGTGATCCAGGCATTGCTTGGCCCAACAAGGAGAGTTATATGATGCTGGCAGGAGATCAATTGTTGGTGATATTGTTGGTGATCTTGGTAGGTGGGGCCCGGCTCCAGCCTTTCCCGCATCATTACAAACGGCCCTGTTCACTGGTCTCCTTGGAGCCACAGCAGAAGCTCCTCGTCCAAGTGTACTTGTGCCTCGCTATTCGCATGGCGAAGTAGCAGCCTGTTAGACATAGGCATATATATATATATATATATATATATATATATATATATATATATATATATATATATATATATGTATGTATATATGTGTATATATATATATATTATTATTATTATTTTTTTTTTTTTTTTTTTTTTTTTTTTTTTTTTTTTTTTTTTTTTTTTTTTAACGGATATAAAAGAGGTTTCCGTCACGAACAAGGCTGAAGTGTTGGTTTGTAGAAACCAAATACTATTGATTCGACACTTTCGTTTTTTATTTTTTATTTTTATTTTTTACGAATATGTAGAGGGATGGTATAGAAAAACGCGTAGGAGTGATTGGACATGAGAAATCTCATTAGTGAAGAAGTTAGAAGCCGGTCTGAAATGCTGTTAAGTCACTATCACTTGCCACGTGCTAGCGGAGGTTCGAGCCCTTGACTGTATCACGTTTCAATTTCTGCATGTATGCCTCCTCGAGCTTCTCGATGTTGATGGCTTAAAATCAAAGTGAATTGTGGTTAATAAATGTATATATATATATATATATATCCATGTATAAGATCTTTACCATCAGTATAGGCTTAAGTCCACACTTAAGCCTATACTGGTATTCTCCCTGCCCACCAGCCCCATGATCCCCCACGAAGTCCACATCGTACTTGTAGCCCCGCAAATGGACTCCGATGACATTTCTTTGCCGTAATCACCGCAACTTACCTTTGATGCAGGAAATGCTCTCTCTTTCTCTCTCTCCTCTCTCTCTCTGTTCTCTTTCTCTTCTTTCTTCCTTTCCTCTTCTATCTCTCTTCCTCTCCTCTTCCTTTTCTCTCTTCCCTCTCTCTTCTTTCTCTTCCTCCCTCTTCCTCTCTTACTTCTCTCTCTTCCTTCTCTCTCTCTTCCATCTCTCTCTCTTACTTTCTCTTCCTTTTCTCTCGTTCTCTCTCTCTCTCTCTCCCTCTCTCCCTCTCTCTCTCTTCCTTTTCTCTCTCTTCTCTCTCTTCCTTATCTTTCTCTCTCACCTCCCTCCCTTCTCTCCTTTCTCTGTCTCTCTCTCTCTCTCTGGTACGTGGTTTGCGTGCAATAATGTAAAGCCCCACTTTCCTATCACACGTGGTGTGTGGATAACGGGTGTCCAAATTTGGACGACTTTGTTGAATACGAAGTCACTTACCTAATTGCTCGAATTTTAATAGTATTGTCATGGATATATTGTATTATTGATTTTTACAATCGGGTGTAGTCTGTATGAAGTCTGGTTCGTGATGGAATAGTTAATATAATTGGATTTCAGTCGTGGGTGATGGTGTTTTTACTTCTTCGTAATTGGTGTGAGGAAGGTAATGGTGTTTAATGGCTGGTGATAGACCTGCCCAAGAATGTCATAAAAGAAATATAGGTGGAAATTTGTGTGAATTTAAACCTCTATTCTTGCTATCACCACCACCATCATCATGACCATCACTACAGCTGTCACTACACAAATACTACTACTGTCACTACCGAGACTATCACCACTACGAATACTGTCACCACTACCAACACTATCACCACTACCAACACTATCACCACTACGAACACCATCGCCACTACCAACACTATCACCACTACCAACACTATCACCACTACCAACACTATCACCACTACCAACACTATCACCACTACGAATAATATCACCACTACGAACACTATCACCACTACCAACACTATCACCACTACCAACACTATCACCACTACCAACACTATCACCACTACCAACACTATCACCACAACCAGCACTATCACCACTGCCAACACTATCACCACTACGAACACCATCACCTCTACCAATACTATCACCACTAAGAATGCTATCACCACTACGAATACTATCACCACTACCAACACAATCACCACTACCAACACTATCACCACTACCACCACTACGAACACTATCATCATTGCCAACACTGTCACCACTACCAACACTATCACCACTACCAATAACAACATGAGGTTACAATGTTTGCCTTGGTAGGGTTGAGTCATGGGTTGTGATTTGGTGATGTATATATGAGTGAGCACGTAGGGTGACCACTGAATATTGCCGAGTCACACACCACCACCAGCACCACCACCACCACCACCACCAACGCTACCCACTATACCACCACCACCAGACGTGGCACAACGGTCTTGGAATTGAATTCCTTTTACTTGCATGCCTTCATGTCACCAACTCTTATGTTTGGTCGTCAACTCGCTGCAATTTCTCTCTTCTCTTCTCTTCTCTTCTCTTCTCTTTTTTTTCTCCAACTCTTGTGAGCGGGGAGTTGTGTGTGTGTGTGTGTGTGTGTGCGCGCGTGTAAGGTCACAACATTACCCATAGGTCGGTCATGTATGAGCTCTGAGCTCTTTTCCGGGAGGGAAATAGCTGTCGTTCATGAGTCCAACACGTGATCCAAGACCATGGTGAATCACACACACACAAACATATATATACACGCGCCCGCACACGCACACACGTGTTTATATATGATATGAATGGTTCAATGAACTGCTCTCGGTTTTTTTTTATCTTTATTTATTTTGTTTATTTATTTTTTGTATGAAACAGGTGCCACACGAAGTTCATTTTACATTTATAGAGATTTATGAACGAAAAATATAATTCCTTGGAGTGATAGCAGCCCAGAAGAAATATATGAATAAACACAAAGAAAAAAAAGTTCAATATATATGAAAAAATAACATTGATTGAGATTTGACAAATAACGAAATAACTGTGCCTTCGCATTTTGAGAAGAAAATCTCATTTATGACGGACGGGGAAGGGTCACACGCCTGGATACGGTTAGCGGTTCTTTGCTTCTATGCATGTTCCGTTAACTTGAACGGCGTAGGCGTGTGTGCTTTGTAGAGTCTGCGAATAAACTCTCTCAGTTCCTCCTCCCACGCTCCCTGCTCCCCCTCCTCCTCCTCCTCCTCCTCCTCCTCCTCTTCCTCTTCTTCGCTTGAAGTTCCAGGAACTTGGGCTGACGAAGACTTCTCGGTCTTCTCTCTCTCTCTCTCTCTCTCTCTCTCTCTCTTTTCTCTCTCTTTTTCCCTCTCTCCCTTCCATTCTCTCCCTCTCTCTCTCCCTCTCTTTCTCCCCTCTATCTCTCTCTTTCCTCTCTCTCGGTCTCCTTCCCTCCATCTCCCTCTCTCTCCCTCTCTCTCTCTCTATCTCTCTCTCTCTCTCTCTCTCTCTCTCTCTCTCTCTCTCTCTCTCTCTCTCTCTCTCTCTCTCTCTCTCTCTCTCTCTCTCTCTCTCTCACCCATTGCTTTACTTCCTCATATGGTCTTCTTTCTTCATTTCTCTGCCTTTCGCCCCTTGCCATCGCTGCATCATTGAGCATCATCACTACCAACATCACCACTACCACCATCATCACTTCTACTACCACCATCACCACATCCACTACCACCATCACCTCTACCACCACCACAATCTCCATCATCACCTCCACCACCATCACTACCATCCTCACCACCATCACCACTTCACTACCACATTCGCCTACTTCACCACCACAGTCTCCATCACCACCACCACCATCACTACCAACATCACCACTACCACCACCACTTCCACCACAATCTCCATCACCACCACCATCACCACCATCAATACCAACATCACCACCATCATCACCACTACCACCATCACAACCACCACTTCCACTACCACCATCACCACCACCACAATCTCCATCACCACCACCACCACATTCTACATCATCACCACCAACATCACCACCACCATCACCTCCACCACCACAATCTCCATCACCACCACTATCACCACCACCACTATCACCACCACCACCACCACCACCACCACCACCTCTCGAAGACATTTCGTTTAACGCATTAGTACTCCTCATTACGCGCCTATGCCTCAGGGTGCCATTCCTCGCTGGCGCCGCCTTCAGGGTGTCACAGAGTTTCTTGCACTTCGGGAGTGATCATGTAACTCCAGCTGGCAGTCTTAGAGTTGGCACGGCGATCAAAGGACAGATGGCTCTCCTCAGGCGGCAGAAGGACCCAATGCCAGGTGGTGGGGATCAGCTGGTTCAGAGGTCGGCGCCCAAGGCTTGTGTGACGTGACAGCCGGGCCGAGGAGGAGGTTCCTTCTGAGTCCAGTAGGGATCGAACTTGGGTCTCTCATTTTTTTTACTTGCTCCTCCTTCACATCTTCCTCCTCTTCCTCCTCTTCCTTCTCCACCACCTATTCCTCCTCTTCTTCCTCCTCCTCTTCCTCCTCTTCCACCTATTCCTCCACCTAGCCCTCTTCTTCCTCCTCCTCTTCCTCCTCTTCCACCTATTCCTCCTCCTCCACCTATTCCTCCTCTTCTTCCTCCGCCTATTCCTCATCTTCCACCTATTCCTCCTCCTCCACTTAGTCCTCCTCTTCTTCCTCCTCCTCTTCCTTCTCCTCCACCTATTCCTCCTCTTCTTCTTCCTCTTCCTCTTTCTCTTAAGCAGCTGGTAAACTCTTTCCCTCTCCTGCTCTTCCTCTTTGTTCTCTCCGTTCTCCTCTTCCTCCTCCTCTTCCTCCCCCTCTCTCTACTCCTCGTCCTACTCCTCCTTGCCCTCCTCCTCTTTCTTCTTCTGTTCCTCTTCCTCCTCCTCCTGTTCCTGTTCCTCCTCCTCCTCCCTGTCGTTCTACCCTCTTTCTTCTCCTCCTGTTCCTCTTCCTTCTCCTCCTGTTCCTCTTCCTTGATCTCCTGTTCCTCTTCCTTCTCCTGTTCCTCTTCCCTCTGTTCCTCTTCCTTCTCCTCGCCCTCCTCCTCCTCCTTGTCGATCTACCCTCCTCCCTCCTCCTCTTTCTTCTCCAGTTCCTGTTCCTCCTTCTGTTCCTATTCCTCCTCCTCGCCCTCCTTCTCCTCCTTGTCGTTCTACCCTCCTCCCCCTGCTGTTGTTCCTCTTCCTTGTCCTCGCCCTCCTCTCCTCTTCTTCCTCTTCCTCTCGTTCTCGCCCTCCTCTTCTCCCGTTCCTCCTTCTCCTCGCCCTCCTCCTCTTCCTCCTCCCTCCTCCCTCCTCACTCCTCCCCCTCATCTTCCCCATCCCTTCCACCATCACACCATCCCCCGTTCCCCCCTGAGGAATCTAAATATTTACTTCAGTCAGAAGTTCAATCCTTCTCGTTCTCGGCTTCGAACTCACTTCGGCGTCGGACCCTCGCGTTCCCCCCCTCCTTCGTGAAGGGATCACACACGCCTGAACGAAGGTCTAAGTAACTCCCCCCACACTCCCCCACACTCCCCCGCTCCCCTCAGAAAGGAAGAAGTTAATGTATTCCTCCCATAAACCTTCTTGGTTCTCAAAATATTTATCTCCTCAAAACCCAGGTTCGTGGTACTCTACACCTCTTCCTCCTCCTCTTCCTCCTCCTCCTCTTCCTCCTCTTCTTCCTCCTCCGCCTCTTCCTTTTCCTCCTGCGCCGCTTCCTTTTCCTCCTCTTCCTTCTCCTCCTCCTCATCTTCCTCCTCCTCCTCTTCCTCCTCTTCTTTCTCCCCTACCCCTCCTCTTCGTCCTTCTCCACTCCCCCCTTCTCCCTCTGTTTCTGCTTCTACTCCTCCTCCTCTTCCTCCTCCCCCTCCCCCTCCCCATCCTCTTCGTCCTTCTCCACTCCCCCCTTCTTCCTCTGTTTCTGTTTCTGCTTCAGCTTCTACTCCTCCTCCTCCTCCTCCTCATCCTCCTCCTTCTCTTGCTCATCCTATTCCTCGTCTTCCTTCTTCTCCTCTTCCTATTCCTCAATTTCTTCCCTTCTTCTTTCCCACGTTATCTCTGCAGACGCTCCCACTCTCTGAGTGTGTGTATTAACTCGTTCAATTTTCACACACACACACACACACACACACACACACGCACACGCAGCAGTAATGCTGCTATACCCAATAAACCGTATATTATTATTATTATTATAATTATTATTATTATTATTATTATTATTATTACACACACACACACACACACACACACACACACACACACACACACACACACACACACACACACACATTTAAACTGTCTCTCTTCTCTCTCTCCCTCCTCCCCTCTCTCTTCTCTCTCTCTCTCCCTTTCAGGCCCGTCCTCTACTCTCTCACACCTACACAGGTCTTGTTATGTACTCCACATCTACATCGGCCCCAGGCTCCTTCTCATCTACCTAGATCCTCTCCCTTACCCCCTCATTTCTAAGTTGGAGAAATTGTGTCTGAATACGTCTAGGCGGCGGATTTATTTCTATTTACGTCCAACTTAAATCTATGTCTTGATTCACTCGAAGCTGGCGCCCTCTGAAATTGTTTCAGTCCTCTGTAGTGAGTACTGAAAGAATGGGTCGTCTCGAGAAGGCGAGATGACTTTATGGATAGGAATGAAAATGTGGTATTTAACTGTAATTAGATAGGATAGTGGTAGCAGTAGTGTTAGTTCATCTTCTATCACCTAGTTGCCCTGTTTTCTTAACTGTAGCTTAGTAAACACAAACAGCCTTGTTAGGGCTAGTAGGCCTGCTGTTGTTTGTTCTTCCTTTGTGTTCCTTTGTGGTAAGGGACATGGAAATGCCTAGCGTAGGCCCTATGGTCTCTTGCAGTCTCTCCTAAGCTTATGTTCTTACCTGGGTCGCGACCCCTTCAGCCCTGTGGCCCCCGTGAAGGCTTCGATTCGTCTGAACACTGGCGGTGACTTGCGGTCGAAGTAGCCGACGTTGGCTGAAGACACTCGATCTATCAAAGAGTCTTGAGGACTCTTGTCCCTTTCTCAGGAGGACCAAATCCATAAGGTTCTTTGTACCAGGTTGAGGGGGCTAAAAATGAACCTTGGTACTAACGTGGTACTCCCCTGGATTCTTCGTGTTGCCAGGCGAGCGTTCTCGACTCCCGAACTCGGCCCCCGAACTCAGCCTCGAAGTGGTTGCTACGTGGTTGACACGTGGTCGAGGCGCCTCCCCGGCCCCGGCCCCGGCCTCTCTAACCTCCACATCCCCTTTAATGCGAAACCGTCCCCCTTCTCCCCCTCTCCCCCACCTCCTCCCACCCACCTCCTCCTCACTCCATCCCAACCCTCCCCCTCCCAAACTCCCAAAAGGGGAGTGGAGGGAGAGGCAACACGGAGGGAAGTCGAGCTCAAGAGAGCCGGAAATAGTACCGGAGAGAAAAGAGAGAAGGAAGAGAGGAAGGCAGAGAAATTGCAAGAGAAAGGGGGAAAGAGGAAAAAAATCGATAAGGTATAAAAATGTTTTTTCAAAAGATTCCTTTCAAGGCACGCGGTGATGGGTGGCGAGGGAGGGGGGTGGAAAGGCGGATGGGGGAGGCATAGACATTGGCAATGAGAGTAAGTACTCTTTTTCTCTCTCTTGGAGAGTGGTTTCCAGATTTTATAACTTTTTGCTACTCTATCGTTCGACCCTGTACACTTGGCAAAAAATTAGTTATAAACTGAATAGTTGAATTATTAGATAGATAAATAGAATACAAAATATAAATAATAGATTAATAAAAAAAAACTGACTTTCTCTCTTCAAAGTAAATATTCATCATATCTGTTAGTAAAAAAATAAATTAATAAGAAAAAATAAATACAAAGTAGGATAAATATGCGAAAAAAAATTTACGCGTCCGCGAGAAAATTCCGCGAATACCGAGGGAAATTCTGAATTTCACGCAAAATGTGATTTTACTCACGGCGAGCATTGAGCTCGTGACGGCTCCTTTTCTTCCCTTTAGAAATCTCCATCGGCCCCCCTCCCTCCCGCCAAGGGGGCAGCGCCCCCCATGTTAAATCAGTGGTGTTCGTATTTGCCACGCCTATTTCGTATATATATTATTTTATATATTATTGTATTTATTTATTTTACTTATAATTATTTTATTTTTTATCATTTATTGTATTTATTTATTTTACTTATTAGTTATTTTATTTTATTTATTTTATTTGTTATATATATATATATATATATATATATATATATATATATATATATATATATTTTTTTAATTCATTTTGTTATTATTTTGTGTTTTTGTTTTATTCTTCTATGTATTTTTTATTGTTTTATTTCATTATTTATTTTATTGATATTATTTTATGTTCTTAATTTATTTTATATTATTTTTTTCCATGTATTTTTTCATTATTATTATTATTATTTTTTTTTTCTTTTCTATACTAATGATGTGCAGGTCATCTGCCCTACGGGCCTTTTCTGAGGAGCCTATTATATTATGTGCTGGAAAAAAATAACTAAAAAAAGAATTTGAGGAGGACTTTGAGTTACGAGCAGAAAAAAAAAGAATTTGAGGAAGATTATGAGTTATATATAGAAGAGAGGGAAGATATGCAAGCCTTTGGTAACGTACCTTTCAGTACCTGAGAGTACTTCTGCATATGTTAGTGTTGTCGCCAAGGCTGATTTTTCCAACCAGATTTAATAATTTTATTCTGGTTCCAAGAGGTGCCAAAATGAGAGGCAGGGAAGAGGGTGGATGGGAGTGGAGTATGCTGGAGATGGAATGGATGGGAGTGGTCTCTATGCCTTTGTTTTTTGGCTACCTCCCTTGTAAGGGGGAAAAAGCCTTTGGTATATGTATGTATGTATTCAGGTCCTAGACTATTTTATTCCCCTGTGTGTGACGTCATTGATAGTGGAGGAGATGGTGGAGTGGAAGGGAGGAGAGGGGAAGAGAGAGGAGTTGTGTGTATATCAAGACATCTGGGGGTGGGGGGGAGGGGGCGTCGTGTGAAGAAGATGGAGAATGGGTCTAGTGAGTGAGAGATAGAGGCTCCTCGGATGAGCCTCCCGACTGATATATACTGAGAAAATTGGGTTCCTGCTGACGTCATTCATACTTCTTTCTTTCTCTTCCCGTCTTCTCTCCCTCTCTCTCTCTCTCTCTCTCTTTCTCTCTCTCTCTTTCTTCCCCTTCTCTCACTTCCTCTTTCTCACCCTCTTTCTCTTCCTGCTATCTCACTCCTCTCTTTCTCTCTCCCTCTCCCTCCCTCCCTCCCTCCCTCCCTTCCTCCCTCCCTCTTTCTCTTCCCGCTATCTTTCACCCCCCTCTCTCTCACTCACTCTCTCTCTCTCTCTCTCTCTCTCTCTCTCTCTCTCTCTCTCTCTCTCTCGTTATCATCATTGTTATTGATATTATTAAGTTATTATCATTATTATTATTATTAATAGTATCATTATTATTATTATTATTATTATTATTATTATTATTATATTTTATTTATTCGTGTATGTATTTATTTACTTTTAATATACTGAAGAGCAGACCTGTGAAAGTAGAGGCCGCTTCCAGTTTGTGGTCCACTAACTCTGGAGACCGTCTGGCATCTGCCAGCGCAAGAGTCCGCCAGAAGGTGTGGCGTCACACTAGGCTATCATGCTACTTGCTACTTGCTTTTGCTACTCAGTTCGAGCAGAAACGACTTCGGTTACAACGTTTTAGACTTCCCCAAGAACATATCAACAATGCGTCTAACATTCGTCCAAGTTTTAACTTCAAAAGATCTTAGACGAAGTTGTTCCTAATCGAAGTAGCAAAAGCAAATAGCATGCTAGTGAGAAATGCCTAGCGTGCCGCCATCTTAAGATGCTTTGGAGGGATGTGGGAGGAAGTGGAGGTGGAGCTGTAAAGTGGACGGGAAGGTGGATTGTGCATGTCACCTCGCCTGGCGGTGACGTAGTGGTAGAGGTGGATTGATGGAAGTGGAAGGAAAAGTGCTTTCTCATCCACTTGGTTGTTACTGTGGAGTACGCTGAGGTGGAGGTGATGGTGGAGTTGGTGGTGATGGTGATGGTGGTGATGCTGATGGTGGTGATAGTGTTGGTGGTAATGATGGAGAGAGTAGTGATCATGACACTGGTGGTGAGGGTGTCGTTGTTGGTGATGATGGAGAGAGTAGTGGTGATGTCAGTGGTGGTGGTGATAGTGTTGGTGATAGTATTGGTGGTGGTGAAAGAATAAAGAGGTTTGATGGGGAGTGCCAACTGGTTCTGATGGTGGGAGTTGAGGTTGAGGAGTTGAGATTGAAGAGTTGAAGAGAACAGGAAAACTGGTCAGAAACTGGTGACCAACGGTTGAGTACCTGCAGGTGCGGCGGTGGCGGTCCCAGGGGGCTGATGCTTGCTCCCGGGATCGACAGTTACGAGTCCCTTGGGAGAACACACAGGCTGCTTTCTCCTCTCTCTCTCTCTCTCTCTCTCTCTCTCTCTCTCTCTCTCTCTCTCTCTCTCTCTCTCTCTCTCTCTCTCTCTCTCTCTCTCTCTCTCTCTCTCTCTCTCTCTCTCTCTTTCGAACTTCTTTTTCATCTTCTTCCTCCTCCTTTTCTTCCATCTCCTATTTATCTTCATCTTCCTCTTCCTCATTTCTTACTATTTCCTCCTCCTACTCCTTTTCTTCCTCCTCCTCCTCCTCCTCCTCTTCTCTCCCCTCTCAACTCCACAGCTTTAAGGGGCCTTCTTTCCTCCCTCGTTCCTAGCGCTGTTTCCATTTGTCTTCTTCTTCCTCCTCTTCGCCAACCTCCTCTGACGTGTCATTCCTCTTCCCTTCACATCTCTTCACATCCCTCGTGCAAATAACCACCCCCATCCCCCCGTCCCCCCCTTATCATCCTTCCTCCCCAACTCTTCCCCCACATCCTTCTCTCTCCTCCCCTCTCTCGTCCGTTTCTCTCTTCTCCCTCTCTCCCTCGTCCTATTCTCCCTCCTCCCTATCTTCCTCCTCCCTCTCTCCCTCCTCCTATTCTCCCTCCTCCCTCTCTCCCTCCTCCTATTCTCCCTCCTCCCACTCTCCCTCCTCCTATTCTCCCTCCTCCCACTCTCCCTCCTCCTATTCTCCCTCCTATCATTCTCCCTCCTCCCTCTCTCCCTCCTCCTATTCTCCCTCCTATCATTCTCCCTCCTCCCTCTCTCCCTCCTCCCTCCCTCCCTCCTCCCTCTCTCCCTCATCTTATTCTCCCTCCTCCTATTCTCCCTCCTCCCTCCCTCCTCCCACTCTCCCTCCACCCCTTCCTCTTCACCCCTACTTCTACACCCTATCCCATCCCCTTTCCCACTTCCCCGTCCTACCGTCCCTCCTATCCTTCACTACGGGAGGTTCCTGAAAGACGCAGGACAGGGCGAAGGATACAGGGGACAGTAGTGGCCACGCCTCCTGCAGGGGAGAAGGGGCGGGGGGGGAGAGGTCCTGTGAGGGAAGAAACGCCCTCCGGACGCTTTGTCATCGCCACTGGCAGGTACTCGTGGCCCCCCTGGTTCCTCCATTGGGGAGTCTTCATCAGCGAGTTCGGTTGTTTGTCTTCGAGTTCGAGAGCAAGAATGGGATGGGATAGAGTCTATGTAAATTGAGAGGTGGAGGAGGTGTTGGTGGTGGTGGTAGTGGTGATGGTGGTAGTGGTGGTAATAGTGGTGATGGTGGTAGTGGCGGTGGTAGTGACGGTGGTGATGGTGGTGGTTGTGGTGGTAGTGGTGGTGGTGATAGTAGTGGTTGTAGTAGTGGTGGTGGTAGTAGTGGTGGTAGTGTTAGTGGTGATGGTTGTGGTGGTGATGGTGGTGGAAGTGGTGGTGGTGGTATTGGTGGTGGCGACGCACCCTCACCAATCGAGTCCTCCTCAATCCGGTTCCCCCGGATGACGTCACGCCACCGGGGGAACCGGACTCTGCGTCATCGCCTTTGCGTCCTTGCATGACCACTGCACCGTGCCACGCCCCTGGTCCCCACACCTGCGTGGCACGCCGTGCCATAGCGTGCCACAACGTGCCAACCCCTCGTTGTCGTTTGTTCTAGCTGCCGCCAGGCGATTTTATTATGCTGAAGGAAACCTCACTCCCCTCCCCCCTCCCCTCCGCTGATAATTGGTGAGCCATTAAGGGTAATTATTTCGCTTGTCAGCCCCTTTTGCTATAGGGCATACTGTCAGTCACTGTTGGCATACTGTCAGCCCCGTTGGGGCATATTGTCAATCCCAGGTGTCACAAGTCATATTGTCAGTCAGTGTTGGCATACTGTCAGCCCCGTTAGGCCATATTGTCAATCCCAGGTGTCACAGGTCATACTGTCAGTCCTGATTGCTGTAGGCTAAAATGTCAGCCCCGTTCGATATAGAACATACTGTCAGTCCCAATAGTTACACGTCATACTGTCAGTCCCCATTGCTGAAGGATAAAATGTCAGCCCCGTTAACTATAGAACATACTGTCAGTTCCAGATACGGTTGGGCATGCTGTCAGCCCCCAGTTGCATTAGGGTATAGTGTCAGCCTCAGGTGCTAAAGAGGATATTGTTAGCCCAACCACAATTTCCATAAACATTCGTTTAACCGTTAAACGAATGCTTATGGAATGCTGTCAAAGGGAAATCGCAGCTGATGGCGCCGAGGACTGATTTAGTGACCAAAGCTAGTGAGTGAGTGGGTGTAGGGAGTGGTATTATGCCACTTGATACTTTAAATGATTGGTCAAGTTCCCAATCACACGATGAGGCAGGCCATCCGTGCCAATCACAACAGCCCAATCCAAGGAACAGAGACTTGAAGAGGGTCGCACCTTTCTGGTCTTCGATGATCAGTGTGATCTTGTGCTTGACTCTCTCATCTCCAGGGGGCTGAAGTGCATTGTGCTTGCTGGTCCATTGCGTCCCGCCGGGTTCTTCCTCCATTGTCTTTGTTCCTTCGCTGCGTTTCGTAGAACTGAGAAGATTGCCGCGATCTTTCTCTTTCTGTGCATTCTTTCGTCAAAGGTTGTAGATGTATGTGTGATATATATATATATATATATATATATATATATATATATATATATATATATGCATGAGAAATCACATGAATTCGTGATTCTAAATATGCAGAAAAAAGGCCAAGAAAAGTAATAGACGAAAGCGCTCGGTCATCATTTTATTATTTTCCTTGGGTTTTCGGCATACATATATATATATATATATATATATATATATATATATATGCAAGAATGACCACTGGGAGAGAGAAACTAAGGGAAGCAAAGCGCTTTCGTATATTACATCAAGTGGGAAGCACGTTGCACTGGATGTAATATACGAAAGCGCTCTGTTTCGGTTAGTTTCTCCTTCCCAGTGATCACTCATGCACAACTGAACACAAGTCACCAGTGTTTCTTATTAGTACACAGACACACACACACACACACACACACACACACACACACACACACACACACACACACACACACACACACACACACACACACACACACACACACACACACACACACACACACACGACTCGGTAGCGCGGTTGGTAGAGCGCTGGACTGGGAAGTACGGTGGTGCTCGCAGTAGCTGGTTCGAGGATCCGGCCCAGGGCCGAAATTATTTCGGTACCGCTGCGCTTCGGGTCGTTACTCTGACTCTCGTGGGCGGGGAGTTGGGTGTGTGTGTGTGTGTGTAAGGTCATAGCATTACCCATAGATCGGTCATACGAGCTCTGAGCTCTCTTCCGGGAGGGAAATAGCTGTCGATCACGAGTCCAACACGTGATCCAAAGACCAAGGTGAAAACACACACACACACACACACACACACACACACACACACACACACACACACACACACACACACACACACACACACACACACACACACTCTTACTGTGTTATCCCATTCATTCCTATGAGTCTCTTTAGTTTACTGCGACCAACTCGCCCGGTCTTCCACGTCCTCTTCATCGCTCGCCACTCCACTGTGCTCTTGGAAGCTTCTGCAACCGTCCACACGTTTCCCTTACTCACTCGTGCTCTCGATCTTACATGACCATCCCTACCATAATTTCCTCCCCCTTGGACATTGTGGTCCGCCTTTTACTACTCTTGGGCTTCTTTTGTGAGTCTCCTTTGGCTCTCGTGTCCTTTTGTTGACCTTTTTTGGGCTCGTGTTGGACCTTAGTGGACTTTGTTAGTGTTTATTGGACTCTTGGGTCTTTGTTGGTCCTCTTTGGTCTTGATTAGGAGCTCTTGTTTGTTGGTCTTTCTTGGACTTTGTTTGCCCGTTTTGTCCTTTGTCTGACCTCTTTGAGCCATGTTGGGTCCTTTATAGATTGTAATGGTCCTTCTTGGCTTCTGTGGGTCTTCTTTGGACCTTTGTTGGGCTTCCTTGGGATCTTGGCATTTGTTGGGCCCCTTTGGCCCTTTGTCAGTCCTGTTTGGATCATGTTGGTCCTTTATAGACTGATGGTCCTTGGCTTCTGTGGGTCCTCTTTGGACCTTTGTTTGGCTTCCTTGTCATGTTGGCATTTGCTGGACGCCTTTGGCCCTTTGTCAGTCCTTTTTGGGTCATGTTGGTCCTTTATAGACTAATGGTCCTCTTTGGACCTTTGTTTGGGTTCCTTGGCATCTTGGCATTTGTTGTCCCCTTTTGTCCCTCCTTGGCATTTACTGTCCCACCTTGGCCTGTACTGGCTCCCCATAACGCTTTTGTTGTCGCTGATTTGTAGTCTTGGCACTGAGTGCCAGTCTAGTGACACAGGTGCCAGCCAGCGTCACTTCTCTCCACGCCTTCGCTGCAGTGGTCCTAGTGCGTTGGGGAGGAAGAACCTACTGGATAAGTAGTTGTGATGATGATCGTGGTGGTGGTGGTTATAGTTGTAGTGATGGTTGTGGTGATCGTTTTGTTTACTTAGGGTGTAAGTTGTGGTGGTGGTTATAGTTGTAGTGATGGTTGTGGTGACAGTTTTGTTTACTTAGGGTGTAAGTTGTGGTGGTGGTTCTTGGGAAGGAAGATGTATGGGAATGGGCGGTCTTGGTGGTTATGTATGTGGTGGAAGTGGTAGTGGAGGTGGTGGTGGTTGTGTTGGTGGAACTGGTGGTGGTAACTATAATACAGGAAGTGGATAGGGGCGGTGGTAAAGCTGCTTTGCGGAAGTGGAGACGATAAGGACTGTGGTGGAGGAGGTGGAGGTGGTCGGGTGTTGCTTGGCGTGGATCCTGGAACACAGGGAGGGGAGGTGATGACACTGGACGGGAAAGGGGAAGGGAGGGAGCCTCAGGTGGACGGGAAGGGGAAGGCGAGGAATAGGGAGGCTCTCTCTCTCTCAAAAAAAAAAAAAAGAAAAAAAAAAAATATATATATATATATATATATATATACATATGTAATATATATATACAGTATATAATGATAATAATGGTAATAATAATAACAAAATAATAATAATAATATAATGGTAGTGATAATAATAGTAATAATAAATAATAGTAATGACAGAAATAATGATAGTAATAATGATAATAATAATAATAATTATAATAATGATTATGATGATGGGGTCATTGGAAGAGGCCTTGCTCGGAGACATACATGACACATTTTATTCTGGCCAAGAACAGAAAACGAGTATTTTATTCAGCTGATAATGGCTTCAGGAAGCAAACAGATAAAAGTGATCTTGATTTATTGTGAATTTGAGCTTTGTGGTCGCTGACGGTGAACGACCCCTCGTCAACTGGTTGTAATCACCCTAGTTATACATCCGTCCCGGAAGAGGGTTTTAATCGAGGTGGTTTAAACCTCGTTAACTTGGTTATACTCATACCACCTCCACCTCCCCTACCGTCCCCTCCATTATGACGCTATCACACTGGGCAGAATTTCCTTCGACTGTTGGAGGAAATTTGCATCCCGCAGTTTTGGGGGAGGAATTTGATGTGCTGGAGGAAAATGATTTTTCTCCAGCATATCTAATATTGTACTTTTTTTTACTATTTTTTAATTAATTAATTAACTTATTTATTTATTATTATTTTTTTCGCCGATTAATTGGAGGTTGGAGCAAAAAAGCTCTGTGATAAGCCCTTCAGTCAAATTGTAATGTGAGGAGGCTACACCAGGAGGCGCTGAGTAGCTGCGGCTGAAGCTGTCACCTTTGCCCTATGCTGGGTGGCTCTGGTCCGTAGAGGGTGACACTAAAATCCCCAAATGCATGAAACATGGATTCAGTGCCCCCCTTAGAGGGAGTAATAGCATAAATGTGGTGGCACACTAGGCTAGCATGCTACTTGCTTTTGCTATTTGGTTTGAATAGTAAGGACTTCGGTTACAATATTCAAGAATTCCGTAATAAGAACGTCTCAACAATGTGTCTTAACATTCGTATTCTAGGTTTAACTTACTTCTCTTAGTTCCTCATTCAGCTTCTCACTAGATGACGCAAGAGTAATTTTGATATTTAGAAAATCGGAAAACAAAAGATCGTAACTGATATCGTTTCTGCTCAAACGCAGTAGCAAAAGCAAGCAGCATGCTAGCGAGAAATGCTTAGCGTGCCTCCACATTCACTTGAAAATTTGTACATGTGGCTTTGCATAAGCATCACTAGAAAGCAAACCGCGAGCGAATGTACCTGCGGAAGCTTCTCCGAGCTGCGGCAGCCGCAAGCCGCAAGCCAGGAGCGTGTCCAGGAAGAAGTCCAAGCCGCATCTGCGGTTGCGGCTTTGGAGGGCCGCAGCTTCAGATTCTGGCGAAGGTGCGGAAGAAGACGGCGCTATTTATTCACGCTGCGGCTTCTGTCTGAAGGACCTTCCAAAACAGCGTTTCCCAACCTTTTCCGACCATAGCACCCCCTGTTGTCATGTCTAAGCAGTCCAGCATCCCTATCTTGTTATTAGAAGGATAAGAAAGTGAAGTGTACTGCTTGATGATTTATTTTTTTGATTCTTTAGAACTGAAGCACATTGACAATATTGTTTGTAGAAGAAATAAGAACACCCTAGAAAAGTAAAATAGCACGGAAAAAGTCAAATATGCACAACTAGGTAATCAATGATACATAATGTCAATGTGATCTTTGTGTGCATCAATTCCCAGCACCCCAGGTTGGAAATCGCTCTTCTAGAACCTTTCGCTAATCCTAGCAAACGCTTGTCCACTAGAGAATAGGACTTTACTAGCTTCATCAGTTATCCTTGTTTAGAAATTACAGGTCGATTTTGTAGATCAATCATGAAGGTAGATCAGCTCAGTGGACCAGGTAAGATTCTGCTTTCCCAGAAAGCGTTCGTTCGCCAGAGCTGAGGGAAAGGTACAGACCCGAAAACAGCGGGCACCTGCTATCTTGAGCGCATGTTAGGATCGCGGAGATGGACGGTAGTAGAATTGGCAGCAGAGGTTAGTAGCAGTTGTGCGGCTGTGTGGGAGGAGGAAGAGGAGGAGAAGGAGGAGGAGGTGGTGGATGAAGAGATGGACGGGGAGGAGGAGGAGGAAGAGGAAGTGGTGAAGGAAGAGGTGGAGGAGGAGGAGGTAAAGGAAGAGGTAGAAGAGGAAGAGGAGGTGGAAGTGGTGAAGGAAGAGATAAAGGAGGAGGAGGAGGAGGTGGTGGTGGTGAAGGAAGAGGTGGAGGAGGAGGAGGAAGAGATTGAGGAGGAGGAGGAGGTGAAGGAAGAGGTGGAGGAGGAGAAGGTGGAGGTGGAAGCGGTGGAGTAGAGGCAGTACTATGGCTGTGGCGAGCAGGTCGGGTGGCTGGCGTTGGGGGCTGCAAGTGTCGCTGGCTGATGGCGAGTATTGATTGCTGCTTCTGCCGCTGCTGCTGCTGCCGCTGCCGCTGCTGCTGCTGCTGTTCCTACTGGCGTAACTCTTCGCACAGCTGTTCTCTGTGTTGACCTTCAGGAGTTGTCGTAAATGTTCTGTCTGTTCTTTCCGTCAGCCTCGTCCGAACATTCAGACCAGCTGTGATGCTCTTACTGCTGCTGTCTCTGCTCTCCCAGATGGCGTACCTCGTCCAGCTGCTGCTCCCAGCTGTTCCAAGACCACCTTTGGGTCCTACCTCCTGGTGTTGTGGAGTTGTTCTTGATATTCTCTGCTGTTCATTGTGACGTCAAGTTTGTTCTTCAATTATGACGGAGCTGCGTCATTTGTACTTCGTTTTATGTGCCTGTGCATGTGTGTATATATATATATATATATATATATATATATATATATATATATATATATAGTGTGTGTGATGTGTGTATATATATGTGTGAAGTGCACCATTAATGGTCCACTGCAGGACCGGCCTATGTCCTTAAGGACAATACAGCCTTTGTACCTCACCATAGTGGCTTTATCCGGGTTGGTAAGGTATATATGGTGACAACATATATATATATATATATATATATATATATATATATATATATATATATATATATATATATATATATATATATATATATATATATATATATATATATATATATATATATATATATATATATATGTATATTGTCTGCTTTTGTCAATACACATGGTCTTTTCCCTCCACTCGTCCTTGTTTCTCTTCCTTACTTCTACTTTTTCCTGAACTTTATTTAACAAATTCTTTCCCATCACAGACTTTTTTCATTTTCCTTTTTCTTCTTCCTTCATCTTCCTCCTCTTCCTCCCCTTCTTCATTCTCTCTTTCTTGTTCTCCTTCTCTTCCTCCTCATCTTCTTCGTCTGCCTTCGTCTTCTTTATTTATCACCTTTTATTTATCTCTTCTAATATTCCTTTTCCATCATATTGTTTACCTTTGCCTGCTTTCTGTTCCCGACTCCTCCCGGTTCTAAGTTTCCCCTTCCTCTCTCCCCCTCTCCCCCACCTTCCCCCTCTCTCCCCCCTCTCCCCCTCTTTCCCCCCTCTCCCCCTCTTTCCCCCTCTCTCTCTCTCTCCCTCCTTTCTCCATATTTACTCAACTCCCATCTCTCTTCCTCCTCCCCTTCCCCTTCCTCCTCCTCCCCTTCATCTTCCTCCTCTCCTCTTCATCCTCCTCCTCCCCTCCCCCTCCTCCTCTTCCTTCTCCTCCTCCCCTTTTTTTTCATTATCTTTCACTTCCCCTTCCTCTTCCTCGTCTTTCTCGTCTTCTACCTCTTCGTCTTCCTCCTCCTCTCCCTCTCTTCCTTCCTTCCTCACAGACTCCGCGATAGCTTTCGTTCTCTTCCTCTTCTCTGTCCTTGACCTTTGCCCTCCTCCTCCTCTTCCTCCTCCTCCTTTTCCTTCTCCCCCTCTCCCTCCTCCTCCTCCTCCTCCTCCTCCTCCTCTTCTTCATCCAAGTCGAGTTCCTCCTCTTCCTAGATCATCATTCTTTTCTCCTCCTCCTCCTCCTCGTCCTCCCTCCGATCTTCCTCTTCTCCTCCTCGTTCCTCTTGTCCTCGTTCCTCTTGTCCTCGTTCCTCTTGTTCTCGTTCTCCCTCCACCTCCTTCTCCTCCTCCTCCTCCTCCTCCTTTGCCACAGCACTTTTTCTTCCTCCTCATATTCATCTCCTCATCCTCTCCTTCCTCCTCTATCCCTCTTGCTTCCTCCTCCTTGCACACACTCTTCCCCATTCTCCTTCCCGTCCATCTCCTCCTTCCCTTCTACCTCTTCCCCGTCCACATTCCTTCTCCTCCTCCTCCTCCTCCTTCTTCTCCTCCTCCTCCTCTCTCCTTACGTACCCATTTTACTCATAAATTGCCTTTCCTCCTCCTCCTCCTCCTCCTCCTCCTCCTCCTCCTCTTCCACTCCTCCTCCTCCTTCTCCTCCTCTTCTTGCCAGTGTTACACGTATTCGAGCATATCTTCCTATAGGGGGGAAGAAGAAGAAGAAGAAGAAGAAGAAGAAGAAGAAGAAGAAGAAGAAGAAGAAGAAGAAAAATTTAGGCGTGTCTTCTTCTTCCTCTTCTTCCGCCTCTTCCTCCTCTTCCTCCTCCTCCTCCTCCTCCCCCTCTTCCTCCTCCTCCTCTTCCTCCTCTTCCTCTCGGACCTGCTTTTACAACCTCGTTACCTTTTACATCATTTACGTTCCTTTTGTCTGGTCGGATTTAGTCACCGCTTCCTTTTGTCGCTACTGTGCTCTCTTTCTCTCTCTCTCCCTCTCTCTATCTCTCACTTTCTCTCTCACTATCTCACTCTCTCTCTCTTTCACTCTCACACACACGGACACACAAACAACCTGTCTCTTTCACTCACGATCTCTCACTATTTCACAATCTCTCTCTCACTATCTCTCATTATCACTATCTCTCTCTCTCTCTCTCTCTCTCTCTCTCTCTCTCTCTCTCTCTCTCTCTCTCTCTCTCTCTCTCTCTCTCTCTGTCCTTTCTCTAAATTCCCTTTTCTATCGTTCAAGCGGCGTATTTCTGTCTAGCGATTAAGCCTAGAGGCTGAATGATAAGGTATTTCATTATTTGGATGACATAACAATTAGACCATAGCGGAGTACTGAAATAAATGAGGCTTACATAGAGGACCATAATTGAATGTGTACGGCCATGTTGTGTCCATCACGCACGACCATTGTCTAGAGGTACAGATGGGAACCCGTAATATAATAATAATAAATGATTATAATGATAATAATAATATTGATAATGAATAATTATAATAATAATAGTAATGATAAATAATTATAATGCTAATAATAGTAATAATGAATAATTATAATGACAATAGTAATAATGAATAATTATAATAACAGTAATTGTCATCATCGTCGTATTTTAATAATTCGGATTCTATTACTTCGACATCTCATACTTGGGGAGATATACAAATATAGATTATAAAAATGAATTATATAAATAATAAAAGAATAGAATATTTGCTCGATGTCTGATAAAAGTTTATTATGAAAACGTAGTGAATGAGCCAAGATGCTCGAGATGGTGTGTGTGTGTATGCGCGCGCGAAAGTCGAGGGGATGGCGGTTCGAACCCTGCCACCGGCGAAAATGAACCAAGGGCATGGGTAATTAAATTTCACGCTACAGTGTCCTCTGTAAAGGCACCGTCCTAGCCCTCGGATATGGGGGGGGGGGGTTGTGACGTTAAACTTTATCATCATCATCATCATCATCATATAAGTCACTACTATTTGTTACGTGCTGACGGAGGTTCGAGTCCTTAGCTGTACCACGTTTCAATTTCTGAATGTATGCTTCCTCAAGGTTATCGAGGTTGATGGCTTAGAATTAAAATGAAGTGTGGTGATATATATATATATATATATATATATATATATATATATATATATATATATGTGTGTGTGTGTGTGTGTATGTATGTGTGTGTGTCCTCCCTTTGCTTAACCCCTGCGCTGTCTCCCCTCTCTCGTTCTCTTCAATTATCAGTTTTTCCTGGTTTTATGTACTTTTTGCACTTGCACAGTGCTACTTGAATTCGATATCCTCTGTTTCCCGACCTATCCTGTCCCATCTCTTCTCTATCAGGTAATTTATTTCGTTTTTCCTTGTTCGAGCACCATTTTTTCTTGTTGTTTTTTTTTTTTTTTTTTTTTTTTTTTTTGAGATTCATCATGATTTGGATCACGTGTTGGATTGTGTGTGTGTGTGTGTGTGTGTGTGTGTGTGTGTGCAGGTGTCTTGTGTTGATATATTCTCTCGACGTCAGCCGATATTGCTTATCAAGACTTTTTCCTCCAAATCCGTAAATTTTGACTTTCGCCTCCAGGCATTTTGACTTGACCTCCACAGGATATTGCCAATCGCTCGCGCATTTTTGCTTTCCTCTGACGTCATCAATTTTTTTTTCTCTTCGTTCTGTTATTTATAGCCTGGCTTGAGATGTCCCACCTCCTTTGACGATGTTATTCTTCCTTATAAGGGCTTTTCCCCCCTTCATGAGCTTCTTCGTAGTCCAAGACTCTTCGTTCATAGAGTCTTTATGTAGAAACACGTATTAACGCAGATATTCAAAACATAGGCTAGTCTCTGTTATATTATTTGCACCCAGACTGTCTTCTTGTAAGTACAAAGGAAGAACAAACAACAGCAGGCCTACTGGCCCTAACGAGGCTGTTTGTGGTAACTAAACTACACTACAGTTAAGGAAATAGGGCAACTAGGCGATAGAAGATGAACTAACACTACTGCTATCACTATCCTATCCAATTAATCCAATTGCGATTAAATACACAACGGTGTAACTAAAATATGGATTGATCCTCTTTTTCTCTTTATTTCTCTCTCTCTCTCTCTCTCTCTCTCTCTCTCTCTCTCTCTCTCTCTCTCTCTCTCTCTCTCTCATTGTCGTTGCTCTCAAGAGACATTCGCTTTGTTTGTGGTTTTGTATTTTGATACTTTCTCAGCATTTTCCTTTTTTTCTTTTTCGTTTTTGTCAGAGTTGTAATTCCGCAAGCTTCTGTTTCTTTACAAAAAAAAAAAAAAAAAAATCCTTTCCATTGTGTGGCCGAGTTCAAACCTCCATTTTTTTTGGCCACTCCATGAACTCTGTTCCCTCCATCGCCTCCATCAACTCCATCAACTCCATTTCCATCCTCTCTCATCCTCCAACCTCTTCTTTCCCCCCTCCCCCTCCTCCCCCACTCCCTGTTTCCCCTCCCTCTTCTATGTGATTACCCTTTGTCTGACCATTCTTACCCCTTCTCCCCTCTCCCCCCTCCTCCCACCGTCCCCCTCCTCCCACCCTCCCCCTCCTCCCCCACCTCTTCCGTCTTCTCTCCCCCTTTAACCCCACAATCTCCTCCCTCCCCCTCCCCACCCTCTCCCTCCTCCCCACCTCTTCCATTGCCCCTCCCTCTCCCCCTTTCCCCCGTCCTTCCTTCCCCTTTCCCTCACACCCACGCTTGTATGCCCCAACTCTCCTCCCTCGCTCCCTCTCTTCCCCCCTCCCCTCTTCCCCCCTCTCCTCCCTCCTCCTTCCCCCTTCCCTCACGCCCACGCTTGTATGCCCCAACTCTCCTCTCTCCCTCCCTCCCCTCTTTCCCCCCTCCCCTCTCTCCCCCCTCCCCTCTCTCCCCCCTTCTCTCTCTTCTTCCGGTCATTATTTTCTTGTTTTCCGTAATTTTACAATATCGATTTCCTTGCCTTGCCAGTTCGGGGGTTTTATCTTCTGGAGCAGCTCGCTGTAGTGCTCGCGGTGCCGTTGGGGTCTGAAGATGTGCTTACTATGAGACCGGAACGTTGGTAACGATGCATGAGAGTATATCATAATCAGTTAATGTGTTTATGGGAACCTTTTTTTTATGAGGCTTTGGGCGAAGGATGCTGGTACCTTTTCTGGTTGAAAGTGGTTTTTTTTTTTTTTTCTTTCTTTTTTTTTTTTTTTTTTTTTTTTTTTTTCAAAAAATTTGGTCTTATGTTTCATAGTGTCTTCGTCGGCCGTACAGTGGTTCCATGTTAGTGTAATAATTCACTAATGCTCCTCTCTCTCTCTCTCTCTCAGAACATCCTTATCGTTGTCTTTTGTTCCCATACATCCATACTTCCAGTCACTATACGTTTTCACATCCACCATCCTCCTTCTCCTCCTCTTCCTCCTCCTTCCTCCTCTTTCCTCCTCTTCTCGTCCTCTTCCTCCTCCTCTTCCTCTTCTCCCTCCTCATCACGTTCTCTTCCTCCCCTCCTCTTCCTCCCCTCCTCCCCTCATCCGCATTTTCCTCCTTCCCTCCCTTCCACTCCTCCTCCTTTCCCTCCCACTCTTCCTCTCCCTCCCCTCCTCCCCCTCTCCCTCCCCTACTCCCCCTCTCCCTCCCCTCCTCCCCCTCTCCCTCCCCTCCTCTCCCTCTTCTCCTCCTCCCCCTCCCCACATCCTCTTCCTCCTCCTTCCTTCTCCCCCATGCCTTCCTCTGCACCTGCCCTCCCCCTTCCCGTTCTCCCCCCCCACACCCACCCAATCCCCCCGCCTGTCCTCCGCTGCATTCGCGTGGCCCGCCGCATCGCTTCCTCCGATCTCATCACCCAGCAGCACAGTTTCTTCTTTTGATATATATATATATATATATATATATATATATATATATATATATATATATATATATATATATATATATATATATATATATATATATAATATTTTCGCCTCGTTTTATCGTTTCTATTTTCTCATTTCTCTATCTTTCTATCTCTCCTCTCTCTCTCCCTTTCTCTTCTCTCCTCCCTCTTGTTCTATATCTCTAACCCTCTCTCTCTCTTTTCTCTTTCTTCTCTCTATCTCTTTCTCCCTCTCTCACTCTCGCTCTCTCACCCTCTCTCTTCTCTCTCCCCGTCTCTCTCTCTCTCTCTCTCTCTCTCTCTCTCTCTCTCTCTCTCTCTCTCTCTCTCTTTCGTGGAGCGGCTAATCACCCACTCTCTCTCTCTCTCTCTCTCCCTCGGTTTTCCTCCTCTCTTGTTTGTTTAGCCCCTCGCTACTTACTTGGGACCTCCTGCCGCCCGACTGGGCTCCGTTGTCGGAAGGGCGTTTTCCCCCTCCTCCTCCTCCTCCTCCTCCTCCTCCTCCTCCTCCTCCTCCTCTTCCTCCTCTTTCTCCTCCCGTCCTCCTCCTCTTCTTCCTCCTATTCCTCCTCTCCTGCCCCTCTTCCTCCTCTTCCTCCTCCTCCTCATCCTCCTAATCCTATTCCTCTCCCTAATCTTCGTACTCTTCCTCCACCTCCTCTTCTTCCACGTCTTCTTCCTCTTCATCAACCCCCTCTTCTTTCTGCTGTCCCTCCTCCTGCTCCAGGCTCTCCTACTGCTCTTCCTCCTCTTCTTACTCCTCTTTCTCCTCCTCCTCCTCCTCTTCTACTCATACACCAACATATCTTTCCTCCTCCTCTTCCACTTCCTCCTTTTCCTCCTCCTCTTTCTCCTACTCATACACCAACATTTCTCTCCTCCTCCTCTTCCACTTTCTCCTCTTCCTTCTCCTCTTTCTCCTACTCATACACCATCTCTCTCCTCCTCCTCTTCCTCCTCCTCCTCTTCCCATATGAAGACATCATCGTGTTCCTCTTTTCATTTACCCCCTTTATGATCTCTCGTCATCTCTCTCTTTTTCTCTTTTTCTCTTTTTTCTCTCTCGTCCTTCTCTCACTTCCCGTGTTACTACTTCAACTTTCCATTTTCTCCTTTAAGTCTTTCGCCCCCCGTCTTTTGATGTTTTGTTTGTAATAAGTTTTTTTTTCTCAAAAATTTTCTAACTCTTCCTCCATGACTCCAGTGCTTACACTACCCTTTCTATATTTTCCATCCTCTCTCACTCTCTCTCTCTCTCTCTCTCTCTCTCTCTCTCTCTCTCTCTCTCTCTCTCTTCTCTCTCTCTCTTTCTCCCTCACTCTCTTTCTTTCTCTCTCCTCTCACTCTCTTTTCCTCTCCTTTTCTCTCCATCTGTCTCTCTCTTACTCTCCTCGCTCCATCTCTCAGTCTCTATCCTTCTCTTAGTCTCTCTCTGCCTCTCTTTCCTCTCTCATCTCTCTCCTTCTCTCAGTCTCTCCTCTCTCTCTCTCCTCTCTCTTTCTCCTTCTCTCCTCTCCTTCTCTCTATCAAGAGTTTACACTGTGGAGTGCAGACCATCGCATCGTCCGGCTGCACAATTCGAGTCTCGGGCTGAGAGTGGAGTCCGGCCCGGCTGATGGGTCGGGGGACGGGGTGGGGGACCGACCCGTGGGCATAAATCTCTGGGCGTAATGATGCCCGTCGATCTTCCGAGGAGATTCGGGCTCATTACCCCTCGGGGAGAATAATTATTGGATAAAAATACGAAGGTATGAGGTGGGGGCTACTGTGAATTACCGCCCGCTTTGTGTGTATGTGTGTGTATATATAATATATATATATATATATATATATATATATATGTATGTAGAGACTTGTATTCTCTCACTCCACACTATGTATCATTCTGCTGAAGAGGACCACAGATAATGGTCGAAATATACAGATTTTCTGTCTTTCTTATATCATCCTCCGAGAGTGGGTTAATAAGTCTCATTTTACAAGTATGCAACTACATTATATCTTCCTAATATATATATATATATATATATATATATATATATATATATATATATATATATTATATTCATACTTATTTCGTGAAGGTGGAGAAACGTTTTTAGCCCAAATAGATTTATCAACAGCGTAGGTATAAAATGTAGATGCCATTTTCTATACCCAATAATTTGCACTTACAAGCTTATATAAACGTATACAAACGTATACCGGTTTGACGTTTTGGCTTTCGATCTTCAGTCTACGCTACACGGAGCCTGGTTCGATCCCCAACGGCCTCCGGTGACTGCCACTTGTCCAGGCATAAATATTTATTGGGTTTGTGTGTGCAGGGATTCCTTTGACTTTCCATGTGGAAATTACATTTTCCTCCATTCGTTCCTCGACGCTTTTACCATCTTTGTAGTCAATAGAAAGCGTTTCTTTATTGAGAGGACAGTATTGCATTTAAGCGATGAAATCGTGTAGATGGTCTAGTAGAAATTCTAGATAGATTTTAGAAAAATGGAAGGATAGAAGGATAGATAAGACGATAGATGATAAGAGACTTGTCATGATTCTTGTTTTTAGTGGGGAGGAGTCTCCAGTGATAGCAGAATGATACGTGGCTCTGGTCCTTAGGGGTTGCGCTAAAGGCTTCTCCCAACAAATGTATCGCCTGCATAAAACATTTGCTGTCAATACTCTGTAGGACGCACGTTTCGCGAAAAATGGCTGAAGATACCCTGGAAGAAGGGTTTCAGGAGAAAGAAAGAGATGGAAGGAGAGAGAGAGAGAGAAAGGGAGAGAGAGAGAGGGAGGGAAGGAGAGGGAGAGAGAAAGGGAGGGAAGGGGAGAGAGAGAGAGAGAGAAAGGTAGAGAGAGAGAAGGTAGAGAGAGAGAGGGAAGGAAGGGGAGAGAGGGAGGGAAGGGAAGAGAGAGAGAGGGAGGGAAGGAGAGAAAGAGAGAAAGGGAGAGAGAGAGGGAGGGAAGGAGAGAGAGAGAGAGAGAAAGGGAGGGAAGGGGAGAGAGGGAGGGAGAGAAAGGGAGGGAAGGGAAGAGAGAGAGAGGGAGGGAAGGAGAGAAAGAGAGAGGGAAGAAGAGAGAAAGGGAGGGAAGGGAGAGAGAGAGAGGAAAGGAGGGACAGAGAGAGAACGTGTCGCGGGCCAGTTGAAGACGGTGTCTGAGCGAGAGGATCGAACTGTGGATTGTTGAGTTACCAAAGTGCTAGGTCGTGCCGAGTCCTCCACATACCAAAGCGCCTCATCATTTCCATTTCCTGTTGACGGGAGTGCCCAAAGGTGGGAAGGAAGTTTGAAGCTCAGAGAGAGAGAGAGAGACTTTTTCTTTTTCGTCCTTCTTCTTCTTTGCTCTCTTACTTTCCCTCTTCCTCTTCCTCTTCTTTCCTCCTCCTTCTTTCCTCTCTTCGTCTTCTTACTTTCCTCTTCCTCTTCTTTCCTCTCTTCGTCTTCTTACTTTCTTCCTCTTCCTCTTCTTTCCTCTTTTTCTCCTTTTTCTTCTTCGTCTTCTTACTTTCCTTCTTCCTCTTCTTTCCTTTTTCTCCTTTTTCTTCTTTGTCTTCTTTCTTTCCTTCTTCCTCTTCTTTCCTCTTTGTCCTTTTTCTTCTTCGTCTTCTTACTTTCCTTCTTCCTCTTCTTTCCTCTTTCTCCTTTTTCTTCTTTGTCTTCTTACTTTCTTCCTCTTCCTCTTCTTTCCTCTCTCTTCTTTTTCTTCTTCGTCTTCTTACTTATTCTTCCACTTCCTCTTCTTTCCTCTTCCTCTTCTTTCTTCTCTCTTCTTTTTCTTCTTCGTCTTCCTCTCTTTCGTATTCTTCGACAAGAACAAAAGGAGTCGAAGTGTAGACGCCCTGGCGTAGATTAGACCAGGTCTGATGTCTATCAACTCAACTTCGCTTGATCTACCCTCTATTTCTATTTCTCTCGCCTTCATCTCCTGGTTTCTATTGTCCTCTTGTTCCTTCAGGTTCGTCTTATATTTCGTCTTCGTTCTCATCCATTCCCTTTTCATCTTCATCCTTCTTTTCCCTCCTTTTCTTCCTCCTCCTCATCTTCCTTTTCCTCCTACTCTTCCACCACATTCTCTTTCCCATCCTCCTCCTCTTCCTCCTCTTCCTTTTCCTCCTACTCTTCCACCACAGTCTCTGTCCCATCCTCCTCCTCTTCCTCCTCTTCCTCCTCCTCTTCCTATTCCTCCTACTCTTCCACCACAGTCTCTTTCCCATCCTCCTCCTCCTCCTCCTCCTCCTCCTCCTCCTCCTCCTCCTCCTCCTTTTCCTCCTATTCCTCCTCCTTTTCCTCCTACTCTTCCACCACAGTCTCTTTCCCATCATCCTCCTCTTCCTCCTCCTCCTCCTCTTCCTCCTCTTCCTTTTCCTCCCACTCTTCCACCACAGTCTCTGTCCCATCCTCCTCTTCCTCCTCCTCCACCTCTTCCACTCCTTTCCTTCCTACTTCTAATTCCCCACATTTTTGCCTCATCTACATGCCAATACCACATTAGCTTGACGGCGACATCTCTTCTTGGGTATTCTGTCGTCAGGATCCTCTTCCCAGGGAATCCTTCGGGTTCTTGTCAAAGGATTCCTGTACGTCTTCGTCAGTATCAAGTCCTCCTTCACATCATTTCCTCGTTCCACGTCCTCGTGATTTCTCTTCTTCGTCAGGTGGCTCTTCCCAGTAGGTCCTCAAGCACAGTCAAGGACAAAGACGTCCTTCCTTCGTCATGAGCTTCTAGAAGAATCCTACCTTTGTGATGGGTCCTCGGGAGTTTTTTCCTAACGAAACCATCATCTCTTCCCTCTCCTCCTCCTCTTCCTCCTCCTCTTCCTCCTCCTCCATCTCCTCCACCTCCATCTCCTCCTCCTCCACCTCCATCTCCTCCGCCTCCTCCTCCCCCTCCACTTCTTCCCCCTCCACCTCCATCTTTTCCTTCTCCTCCTCCTCCAACTCCTCCTCCTCCTCCTCCTCCTCCTCCAACTCCATCTCCTCCTCCTCCTCCAACTCCTCCTCCTCCTCCTCCATCTCCTCCTCCTCCTCCTCCTCTACCTCCTCCTCCTCCTCCTCCGTCTCCTCCTCCTCCACCTCCATCTCCACCTCCTCCCCTCCTCCTCTTCCTTCGTCATGAGCTTCTCAAATAACTTTCCCTCTTGTTCCTTCGGCGGAAGCTTCTGACCCGAAACCTCAACCCCGACAGGTCCTCCTGTACATTCTCTTCCCGAAGACTCTCCCCACTTCTCTTGTCAGTAGATTCTCAAAGAAACCTTCCATTGTATTCTTTCGCCAGAAGCTTCTCTGCCCCTCGCCAGGTCCTCCTCCACATTCTTTTCCCGACATCCCCCTTGACAGTGTCGTCCTCTCTCAGGTGCCCCTCCTTTTGTCTACTTCGCCATTGATCGGATCTTGACTGGCCACAAGTTCGAACCCCCACCCCCATCTCTCTCTCTCCTTATCTATTTCATTTATTATAATGTATTGATTTATTCTACTATATGTGTATATATATATATATATATATATATATATATATATATATGTGTGTGTGTGTGTGTGTACAACACTGAATGGGTCCCAGTGAACAGATATACATTTTTATCAACCACAATTCACTTTAATTCTAATTCATCAACATTGAGAGAGTCGAGGATGCCAACATGCAGAAATTGAAACGTGGTACAGCCAAGGACTCGAACCTGTGTTAGCACGTGACATGGGATAGTGATTAAAGGGAATTGTGGTTGAAATACATATATATTTGCCAACGTCTAGAGGCCGAAACGCTCCTTCCTATTCCCGCATAGGTAGGCGGTCCGATTCCGCTAAAGTCACCGCGTGACATCAATAGGGTCTCGATCTCTTGATCCATGACAAAGGCTATGAAACCTAGCCGCCGCGCAGAGTGGGTAGCGGAGAGGCTAGACAATTGTTAAGTCGTTCTTTCTTGGCCCCTCTCTGTAACGGCGGACTTCAGAGGTGCCGTATACCAGTGTTGTATTCAGACCACTATCGACACTTTATATAAACTTCGGTCCATTCATACAACCCTGATACACGACTCGATGGCGCAGTTGGTAGAGTTCCCGGTCACCACCATGGCGGTCCGGGTTCGAATCCCGCCCAGTGCTGAAATAAATTCAGTATCGCTATGCTGCGAGTCGTTACTCCAACTCTCGTGGGCAGGGAGTTGGGGGTATGTGTGTGTGCGTGGAAGGTCACAGCATTACCCATAGATCGGTCATGTATGAGCTCTGAGCTCTTCCGGGAGGGAAATAGCTGTCGATCATGAGTCCAACACGTGATCCAAGACTATAATGACTATGGTGATGAAGCCAGAATGGTGAGATACTGAGGATGTATTGTGACCTAGTGGATAGACCGGTGGTCCTGCATTGAAGCCAGAATGGTGAGATACTGAGGATGTATTGCGACCTAGTGGATAGACCGGTGGTCCGGCATTGGACACACAAGGATCGTGGGTAACCGCATTGAGCTGCGCAGTTTGTCCGAGTGTCACCCGATGTGACAGGACGACGCGACGGGACGACGCGACCTCTTGACGTGTCCACAAAGACTCGATTGAGACGAGCCAATTGGTCGATTACCTTATGGGATTCCTGAGTATTTCACCTCAGTGACGCTCTCTACACCTTTGTTTTGTTTTGTTTCGTTTTCTTTTGTTTTATTATCAGTTTATTCATTTGTTTGTTTGCTTTATTTAGTTTTTGCGTGCGTGCGTGTGTTTCATTTTGTTTCGTTTCGTTTTCTTTTGTTTTTTTATTGATTTACTAATTTATTTATTTAATTTTTGCGTGCGTGTGTGTTTCATTTTGTTTCGTTTCGTTTTCTTTTGTTTTATTATTATTTTATTCATTTATTTATTTACTTTATTTCATTTTTGCGTGCGTGCGTGCGCGCGCGTTTTGTCAAGGTCAAACGATTTTGTTATTTTTTTATTTTATTTTATTTACATTTCCCTCGCGGAAGCCATACATTTCAAAGCCGGCAAACACGCCTACAGCAAGTTTAGCTCTGTTGGTATTATTTCTGTGTAGCAAAGTTTCTATATAAAAATTCATATCACATTTATCTAACCATACCACTGAAAGTATTTAATAAACGTCTATAATTAGCTTAGAAATGGTGATCTGAATTCTTTGTCAGACAATATGTCGATATAAAGAAGGTTTATTTGTTTTCTTGTGACTGAATGTCATGGAGAGGGGGATTGGGGTGGGGGGGGCTTCTAGTTGACAGGTTTATATTAGATTCGCTCATACATAAGGAGAGCATAAAGCATATACGCCCACGCCCATTGGTATACATGCAAATCTTGTTCCTATCATCCCTTGAAGGGTACATCCCCTCCATCGTATGTTAATGCTCCATGTCCTTCACACCACCATATGTCGCTAAAGCCAGTGCCATAAACACCGTCTCAGACGCCGGCTCCAAGTCTTGCCTCGGGACCTGGCACCGAGGAACGTACGTGGCACACGATGCCACTCCAAAGACGCGGCCGGAGGCTGAGTCCGAACGATGCCTGTGGCACTGGCTTAGGCGACAAGAGTATTACTGGATTTAACTATGGATAAGTAGATGTTAGTTTTCTTGTATGCGAGGATCTACGTCTTCACGCCCCGCATACCGACAAGCGAACGTCCGCTCGCAGGAGCGTACGTGCGCGTGTGTGTGCGTGTGCATGTATGCATGTGTATGTCTGGACGCGTCCGTGGGCTCTCCCTTCCCTCGAGAGGGGCGGATAGCGGCAATGCGAGATTTCCAGGAACTACCCCCCCGCAGCAGTGCATACGCTCCCCCAACTACCCCCACCCCCCTTTTCTCCCCTCCCCTCCTCCCTTGGTAGCTCGGCTCTGCCTCCCTCGTCTCTTCAAACCCTCTTTTCTCAACCCTCTTCTCCTCTCCCCTCCGCTTCCGTCCTCCTCCTCCTCCTCCTTCTTCTTCTCCCGTTCTCTGCTGTCACCTTGTGTGTGTGTCTGTTGAACTACAAGGTGTCTCCTGGCGTGCACACTCGCCGCATCGGGATCCGGTGATGGATAGGCGGAAGAAGACTTGGTAGATTTAATTATTGATGATTTAATTATTAGACTATAAATCAAAACCGCCCGCAAAGGCGTCAATACATTGCCTCTTGCCTCTGAAAGGGACACAGACTTCTGAATGAAATAGGCATCAGACAGGATGAAATGGAGTAAAAGGTAATTATTTCGTGTGGAGAGATTCACCGAGTACCGAAGCCGATCATACCGATGCGGTTGGAATGGCACTGCGCATGCCCCCCTTGTCGCCATGCAAGCCCGTTGTCTCCTGTCTGTGCAGGGTACACGTTCACGTTTTGTCGACTTGCGCGTTTTCTATGTCAATTCATCGTACAGTATTACCTCTCATTAACGGACTAAAAGGCGGGTAACGGTGTCCGTTGATTTGGAGTGGTTTTTGGGTGGCATAGTGATTGCACGCACTAAACAACAGCACCAAAAAAACACCGAAAACACAGCGAAAACACCGCAAACACAGCTAATTAACGTCCGTTAATGAGAGGCAGTACTATATGCGTATAATATCGTATGTGTTTGTGTTCCCCCTGTGTTAACTGTGGACCAAGATCAATTCCTTCTGTGTAGGAGTGACAGAAGAGATGAAGTGTTGTCTTCGTAAGATGCCAACGCTGTTGGCACTGTGTCACATCTCAGTGACACTTCAGGCACTCTGCGTCTTCGTCCTGTCGACGTTCGGCCTTCAGCCTTGAGGGTGTCCACTGCAGGACCACCGCCCTGTCCCTTAGGGGACGATACAGCCTCTTTGGAGCGTTGTTTTATGTATGATAGTGGACGTTCATATTCTACTACTGCTCGCTTCTTTAAGATCACTCTACGTCTTTAGCCTTGAGGATGTCCAATGCAGGACCACCGGTCTATCCCTTAGGGGACGATACAGCCTCTTTGGAGAGTTTTTTTATGTGTGGTAGTTGAAGTTCATATTCTCCAACTGCTGCTCGCTTCTTTAAGATTCATCTCAGCCTTTTGTTGTTGACGTCAGGCGATTTTATTCAGCCGAGGGGAAAGCTACAGTAATCAGGTGCCGGTGGCCGCATAGGGGAAACTCATCTGGAAATAAGGGGAACTGTCATTAGGGGAAAAAAAGGGGGAAAACTCGGGTCAGGGAGTACACGGAAGAGGAAACATTGAAGGCCCAGAGATGGTTCCAAGAGTGAGGGGGTGTCGGCTGGGGGGGGGGGGAGTTGCGAGAAGAAAGAAGGGAGAGGGGGATCACATGGGGATAGGGAGGGAGGGAGGGAGGAGCGTAAATGAAGAGGGAGGTGGAAATAGAGAGCTTGGGGAAAGGGAAGCGGGTTGATTATGTGCTTATGAAGGGATGGAAGGGGAGAGTTGAGGGAGTGGTGGGTTGTGACACAAGAGGCAAGGTGCGGCGGTTCTGGAGGAGGGGAGAGGTGGGGGAGGGTTTGGGTATTGTAATGAACGAGGGCGAGATAGACAAACACACACACACACACACACACACACACACACACACACACACACACACACACACACAATGTTGTACAACACAGCTATTCCTTAGCTTACTGTTTTGTTTTGCTTTTAATGCTTGTAACTACATCTTTTCACTGTCGTAGTTTTATTATTTTATAATTCTGTAGGCTGTATATTTTCAGCAGTAGTGCTGCTATACCCAATAAACCGTATATTATTATTATTATTATTATTACTCTCTCTCTCTCTCTCTCTCTCTCTCTCTCTCTCTCTCGCTCTCTCGCTCTCTCGGAAGAATACATAGATGCACGTGCATTTGATCGCGTGCACAAGGTTCTCGCTGTTTTAAAGCACGTGAACTCAGGAAATGCGAGTGGAGGAGAATAATACTCCTCCCCTCCGTCTCTCTCGCTCTCTCTCTCTCTCCTCTCTCTCTCTCTCTCTCTCTCTCTCTCTCTCTCTCTCTCTCTCTCTCTCTCTCTCTCTCTCTCTCTCTCTCTCTCTTATTCTCTCTCTCCTCTCTCTCTCTTTCTACGGCGTGGAGGGAGGGACAGGGAAGAAGTGGAGACAGGGATGTAGCATAAGAACAAAGGAATGAAGGAGACCGCAAGAGACCATAAGGCCTACACTAGGCAGTTCCATATCCATGACAACCTGTCACCCCCATCCATAAAGCTGTCGTACCTCTTCTTAAAACAACCGATAGTTTCAACGCTCACATGGTTACTGAGTTAAAGGGAGGCACGCGTTAAAGGGAGAGAGTAGATTTGTGTAGAGAGTTCCCATATGACAAAGAGAACGACAGAGAGCGTGTGTCCCTCTTTAGGCGTCGTCAGGCGATTTTATTCAAGCATGTGCCCCTCCCCCCCTCGCCCCTCCATCGGTAAGAAAGGTATCGTAGCTTGTTCCTGTCCTACCGTGTGGTACTTTAACCTCTATTCTGGCTGCCGTCATGTTATTTTATTCACTTGGTGTGTAAGGTTGAATCGAAGGGAGAATTTGGAAAGAGGAGATGGATTTAAATGAAGAGAGGGGGAGGAATGTCTGCTGCACGTGAGGGAGGCGAGGAGGAGGAGGAGGAGGGAGGCGAGGAGGAAGAGGAGGAGGAGGAGGAAGAGAAGGCCTCAAGTAAGTGGTAGGGCGGCGTTGTGCTTGGAGGCAACTCTGATGAAATAGGAAGAGGGGGTGGAGGGGGGAAGTACCAGAAGCTATAAAGAAAATGATGATGATGATGGGGAGGAGGAGGTGGGAAGAGGAGGAGGAGGTAGGAAGAGGAGGAGGAGGAGGAGGAGGTAGGAAGAGAAGGAGGAGGGGATGGAGGTGGTGGGAAGAGGAAGAGGAGGAGGGGAAGGTGGGAAGAGGAGGAGGAGGTAGGAAGAGTAGGAGGAGGAGGAGGAGGTAGGAAGAGAAGGAGGAGGGGATGGAGGTGGTGGGAAGAGGAAGAGGAGGAGGGGAAGGTGGGAAGAGGAGGAGAAGGTAGGAAGAGGAGAAGGAGGTGGGAAGAGGAGGGGGAGATTTGTTTTTGGATAGAGTGAAGATAATGGGGAGGAGGAGGAGGTGGTGGGAAGAGGAGGAGGGGGAGAAGGACGTGGGAAGAGGAGGAGGTAGAGGGAGAGGAGGAGGTAGAGGAAGGGGGAAGAGGAGGAGGAGGAGGGGAGGATTGTTTTTAGATAGAGTGAAGATGAAAGCCGAAAAAATTAGTGAGTAACGTGACTCTAAAATGTATATCAAAGGACTACTGGTGCAGTGAGGAGATTGGGTCCGACAGCCTTACGAGCTATAGCATCTTCATAGTGGAAGCTGTTGTAAAGGCTACACCCTACGAGGGGTGGAAAGCATTAGATTAATTACTTTTATTGTTTTATTTTTGTTTTTATTTTATGTGTTTATTACTGGAAGAGTCCATGTTGAATGCAAGATTTCAGAGAGTGAATATTCATAGTATTGTTGTTGATCTTAATTCGTTATGTAAGTTACGTCCGTTATATACGTTATACGTTATGTTAGTTACGTCCGTTAAATACGTTACGTCCGTTATGTAAGTTATGTAAGTTACGTCCGTTATATACGATATGTTCGTTACGCCCGTTATGTTCGTTAAGTCAGTTATGTTCGTTATGTTAGTTAAGTCAGTTACGTTAGTTATATTCGTTACGTCTGTTATGTTAGTTATATTAGTTACGTCCGTTATATACGTTATGTTCGTTACGTCCGTTATGTTCGTTATATTCGTTACGTACGTTATGTTCGCTTTTGGAAAGTTGGTTGTTCAGTAGCGAGTCCAAAAGACATTTTGGAATTGAAGTAGAAGGAAGAGGAAGGTGTGGAGGGGGAAGGGGGGGAAGGGGTTGCTCAGCTTCACAGCTGAGTCAGAGAATAAAGGCAGAGGGGGTGGGGAGAGGCGTGGAAACATATTGATGAGATGACGCTGGGGGAAAGACACACATACACTTTTTTTTTTTTTTTTTTTTTTTTTTTTTTTTGACATTGATCAAAGGCCTCTTATAACGGCACGGCGTCTGGGTTGAACGTACTAAATGTAATGATAATATTGGTTTAAAGAAAATTGTGTGTTTGTGTACATGTGTGTGTGTGGATATAAGTCAGTGAAGATAAACTCTTTACAACGCCAAGACTTATTAACCCTATTACATCACAAGGAGAGACCACAACAGGAAACTTCCCAGGCAATCGCCCAGCCCATCCTCACTGTACTATAGCCTTCGTGAGCAATATTTTGCTGAGATGATCTTTGCCATCATGCTCGTCGGTGATTGGTTGAGAAATCGTGTGAAAAAATTGCCTTTCTCTTTCTGTCGTTGTCTCTCTTTGTCTCGCTTTTTCTTCTGTCTAGTGTAGGCCTTATGGTCTCTTGCAGTCTCGTATATTCTTGTGTTCTTCTGTGACTCTCCTCCCTCGTACTTCGTCTTCTGCTTCTGACATGAAGGAACTAATGCATTCTCATATATTCGCTGCAGTATACACACACACACACACACACACACACACACACACACACACACACACACACAAACAAACACAGCATTACCCATAGATCGGTCATATATGAGCTCTCTTCCGGTAGGGAAATAGCTGTCGATCACGAGTCTAACACGTGATCCAAGACCATGGTGAATCACACACACACACACACAGTTCCTGTACTTCTTTATGAAATATGCACAGAAATCTATTTCAGGAAATATGTACACATATACTTCTGTGAAATCGTACTTGCACACGATCACACATAATCTCAGAGGATTCTTACGGCGGTATTCTTAAAAAGAATTCTTTCCTTGTAATCTTATGTAAGTCCTAGGAAGGGAAAGATTAAATATTTCCCTTCCATTGATTTAGTAATTGTTTCATTTGATGAATTATAATCTATCAAATGAAACATGGTATTTGTTTTGATAACACTGGCCAACAAAATGAAACTTTTTTTCTCATCACAGACATAAATAAGCTTTTCTGAATGTAATTTTGATAATGAATCCAAATCTGGTTACAGTTTTGTTCTAGCACGTATAGTTTTTTAATTATCAAAACATATATCATGTGAGGACAGGGCCTCGGTTAATACGATGTTCCGTCGATTAGAGTTTGATCAGTTACATTTTGGCACACAGATTTCTAAGAATAGATAAGAGGACCCGAAGAAAACGGGGAAAGGTTTTTGGAGTTTAGACTACTTTACATGTTTTGGTGCGAGTGTAGTTGGAGATCAAATCCTCAGAGCGAATTGCACACAAGTTATATACAACTTCCCAAAAGAACTGGCATTCAAAGTAAAACAAAGAACTAATTTTTTTTTTGTTTTTTAGCGTTTTTTTAAGCGTTTTTTTTTTTTTTTTTTAGCGTTTTTTTTCGTGAAGAACAAAAGAGGTGGAGTCCAACTTCGGAAGTCTAGAAGAGTGGGTGGTTGTTTGGGGGTGGAAGAAACGTGTGGAGAAAGTCTTAACAGTGGATATTGGGTGGAATTACGAGCACGGAGTGCGAGTGTTTGTCGCTATAAGTATTCGATATGCGCTGTTTCAAATTGTCACTGTAATAGTTTGTTTTATTTTCTTGTGTGTTTGTATTTGTACATTTAATATTTTACATACCAGGAGCTGACAGCAAGCCGAGTAGTGTCAAGGTCTTGTTCTTTCTGAAGTCGTATGAAAGGTAATGAGAAGTAATGGGATAAAAACGAAATGTGGAAATGAAAAGGAGAATGAGAGAGAGAGAGAAAGAGAGAATTAGAGAGAGAGAATTAGAGAGAGAAAGAGAATTAGAGAGAATTAGGGAGAGAAAGAGAATTAGAGAGAGAAAAGAGAGAATTAGAGAGAGAAAGAGAATTAGAGGGGGAGAATTAGAGAGAGAAAAGAGAGAATTGGGGAGAGAAAGAGAGAATTAGAGAGAGAATTAGGGAGAGAAAGAGAAAATTAGAGAGAGAGAGAGAGAGAGAGCTGAGACGAGCCATGCATCCAGTGAGGACCTGAGCGAGAGCAAATACTCACGTTACTGGGTGAGAGGAGGAGTGTGAGACGCGTCGTATACCTCACGTGTCTAAGTAAACTCTCACGCATAGGATCTCACGGGCTCACGAGCGCTCCTCGACAAGTGGTACCTTGAAACAGTAGTAGGCGTGAGAACGCGGAGGTAATGGACGGGGTTGGGTGAAGTAGTCATACATTGATAATTGTATTCAAAGATGTTAGTGTGAGGTCTTTCGGTGAATTTGGTCCTGATGTTATTGTTCGAAAGGATTCACTTCACAGTGGTTAATTCACAACAATAGTGCGGAGTTAAATGAGATTATTCACAGTAGTACAAAGTTGAAGCAGATTGTTTAAAACTATTGTGAAACTTAGTCTGTGCGTTTCCTATCGGTATAGTAACTTCCAAGAACATTTTCGTATAGAACGTCTTCCCAATATCAAGTGAAAATTAGTCAAACTTTTAGATTTTGTGGTTTTTTTTTTCATCCAAACGAGATCACCCGGCGTCAGCCATAATAGAGTCATTTAAGAATGCCATCAAGGCTGAAGGCTTCGAGTTGGAACAGAGAGAACATATCGAGTCTGAGATCTACTTTCAGGTAATCTCTTGGGAGTAGCCAACAGCCGTCTGGATGGTCCAGTTGGGGATTTACTTGAAATGGAAATACAGTATAGAATGTTTGCATTTGTGTATGTCTGAGTGTGTGTGTGTATGTCTGAGTTTGTGTGTGTGTGTGTGTGTGTGTGTATGTCTGAGTTTGTGTGTGTGTGTGTGTGTGTGTGTGATTCACCATGGTCTTGGATCACGTGTTAGACTCGTGATCGACAGCTATTTCCTTCCCGGAAAGATTCTTATGATGGTATTCTTAAAAAAAATTCTTTCCCTTCCAAGGATTTATATAAGGGAATATTTTTTTAAGAATACCACCGTAAGAATCTTACTGTGGTATTCTTAAAAAGAATTCCCTTCCAAGGATTTATATAAGATTTATACAAGGAAATATTTTTTTAAGAATACCACCGTAAGATTCTTACGGTGGTAATTAAAAAAAAATCTTTCCCTTCCAAGGATTTATATAAGGAAAGATTTTTTAAGAATACCTCCGATAGACTTGGTAAATGAGAGATTTTAGTTGTTAGAATGGTAGTATAGTAGACAATGAGACTGATCAACATTCTTCTTTGAATAGAGACGACCCTCCAGTCGGGAAAAAAAATGCTGTGTGACTCTGATCCGTATGGGCATTGGTAAAGGGTTATTGTGTCGTATAAAGGCTCGAGTTGGGGGAACAAAAGCTTGAGGATTGGATGGAGACAGAGAAGGAAGAGGAGGAGGAGGAGGAAGAGAAAGCGAAGGAGGAAGAGGAGGAGGAGGAGGGAAGAGGGGGTGGGGGTGGAGGGGGGGGAGGTATTTTTCGAGAAGAGTAACTGCTTCCTACGTGGAGTGCCGAAAGAATAGAGGTCGGGCTCAGGGCCAAGTGTCCTAATTGGAGAGCCGGAGGAAAAGTGGCAGCTTCGGGCGAAGTGGGTGGGAAGGGACTTCGGGGGAGAATGAGGGTAATGGGTTAGAGGAGTAGAAGGGTCAGTGGGTATTAGGGTACGTAAACCCCCCCCCCCATACTCCTTCTAGATTTAAAACCTCCCCCCATACACCTTCTAGATTCACACACCCCTCCCCGATACACCTTCTAGATTAGGGGAAAACAAGGGTAGTGGGTTAGAGGACTAGAAGGGTCAGTGGGTATTAGGGTACCTAACCCCCCCACCCCACCCCCGATACACCTAGATTCAAAACCTCCCTCCCCCCCGCCCGATACACCTTCTAGATTAGGGGAGAACAAGGGTAATGTGTGAGAGGACTAGAAGGGTCAGTGGGTATTAGGGTACATAACCTGCCCCCCCCTCCGATACACCTAGATTCGGGGAAAGTGAGGGTAATGTGTTAGAGGACTAGAAGGATTATTGGGTATTAGGGTGCATAACCCCCCCACACCCCCGATACACCTTCTAGATTCAAGTCAAATCCTGTGATTTTGTAAAAATGGGAGACTGGACAAATTTAGATTTAAGAAGGAAATAGACAAGAATTGGTTTACTAATAGGGTGGTCAACGAATGGAATAGACTTAGTAACCATGTAGTAGTGAGCGCTGAAACTATCGGTTGTTTTAAGAAACGGTTAGACAACTTTATGGATGGGGATGACAGGTGGTAATGGACATGGAACTGCCTAGTGTAGGCCTTATGGTCTCTTGCAGTCTTCATTCTTATGTTCTTATGTACAGTGTTCTAGACCTTCTTAAGAAGACTTCAGCAATGTGGATAATATTCGTATTTTAGGTTTAATTTTTCTTAGTTCGTCATTCAACTTCTCAATGTAAGACGCAAAGTTGATTTGACATTTGGAAACTCGAAAAAATGAAAGATTATATCCTAAGTCGTTTCTTTTCAAAGGAATTCCACTCGAGTTGTGTGTGTATCACGGGTTATTTTGTCCGTAATAACCAGCGCTTCTCAGCTTTGGGACAAATCAAACCAAAGGTGGATAGAGATGGAGATGGAAAGGAGGGATTGAATGAAGGCAGCAGAACGAAGACGCGCCCCCTCCCCACTTTTTTTTTTTTTTTTTTCTCCAGTATTGAAAGGAGGACACGTGACTCTGGTCCGTAGGGACATCACTAGTTCCTGATATATTCACTGCATGCAACATATGCACTCAATATCCTATACGGTGTCGTCTCGGAGTGACGTACGTCGCTCCATCGGGCGTTAGCTCAGGGAGCCTCCGTTTCTGGCGTGACGTCACCCGTCAGTGGGACTTGTGTTGACGTTCTCTGCCTCTGAATAATTGCCCGGGAGAGCCCGAGGTTTCTCTACTATTTTCACAGATACCTTTTCTGATTATCATTATTATCATTATTGTTATTATTATTATTATTATTATTGTTATTATTATTATTGTTATTATTATTATTTATTATTTGTATCATTATTATTGTTATTATTTTTGTCATTATTATTGGTATTATTATTATTAATACTCCTAATATTTTAGTAGTAGTAGTAGTATTACTATTAATATTATTATTTTTGTTGTAACTATTATTACTATCATAAACTGCAAGATACCATAAGACCTACACTAGGCACTTCCATGTCCATTACCACCTATCATTCCCATCCATAAAGTTATCTAGCCCTCAACAACGTTCTTTGCGAGCCTCTCAGCTCGAAGTGGTTGACGATCTCTTCTTCGAGTTCGAAGTGGACGCGGAAGACTTCGGGAGCTCCTGGCTTCTAGTCTTCTGGTAGACAAAGAACACGGGGGTCTGGCTTCCGGAGGAGGTCAAGTGGGGTCAGGTGGGTCGGAGGTGGGGGTGGAAGGCATTGTGTATTCACTGTTCGTATGTTTGTTGGTCCTCAGGTATGTGTGACCACCTACATTGTTGATTTTTTTTTTTTTTTTTTTTTTTTTTGTCCCTCAGGAATGATGTATTTATTTCTTTGTGTATTGATTTCTCTCTCTGTTCATTTGTGTATTCATATGTGTACATTCATATTTATTTATCTATTTTCTTATCTGTTTTTATGTATATATTTTTCTCATTCTTCGTCTCCCTCTTCCTTCTTGTTCCTCCTCTTGCTATAGTTGCACCTCCTCTTCTCCTCCTCCTCGTCCTCCTTCCTACTCCTTGTCCCCCTCTCCCTCTTCCACCTTCCTCTTTTTCCTCCTCCTCGTCGTCGTCCAATTTACACAAACAGCCTCGTAAGGGTCAGTAGGCCTGCTGCTGTTTGTTCTTCCATTGTGTTCCTCATCCTCGTCCTCCTTCCTCCTCCTCCTTCCTCCTCTTCCTCCTCCTTCCTCCACCTCCCTCCTTCTCCACCTTCCTCCTCGTTCTCCACCACCACCTCTCTTTTCTCCTTGGATTGAATGTGAGGCTGTCACGAAAACCCGGGGTTATCATTATGTCTCTCTTTATGACTGATCATCATGAACGATCTCTGCCTCGTTGTTATTACCTGCGTTGTTGTCTGCCTCGCTCCACCTGTCTCCTTCGCCGCTGGGGCCCTCCAGGAAGGCGTTCGTTATTGATTGGCCGAGGGCGTTGTTGAGTCCTGTGCAGTTGACACGGTCTTGTACTTAGGACAGCCCCGCAGGGATGACTGAGCAGTGAAGTGCTCGTAAGTCATCTAATGACTTGTCTTTATCTGGTTACCGATTTACGTACCTGTCTACCGACCTGCCTACCTACTGGCCTACGTACCTACCGACTTACCTACCTATTGGCCCGCCTACATACCTACCGACATACCTACCTATCGGAGTACCTACCAAACTACTTACCTACCTACCTACCTACCTATCTCTCTACCTACTGGTCCACCCATCTACCTACCTACCAACCGTACTACCTCCCTCCTTTCCAATCTACCTCTCTACACACCTGTCTACCCCCTATCTACCTACCTACCTACCCACCCACCTTAATATCTACCTACCGGCCTACGTACGTACCTACCTACCTATCTTTCTACCTATCGGCCCACCGAGCTACCTACCAACCTTCCTACCTACCTCCTTCCCAATCTACCTTCCTACACACCTGTCTACCTATCTACCTATCTACCTAAGATATTTGTTGCATCAAACTAGCAGTCAATACCTTTTATGGGGGCTCCCTCGACTGGATCAAACCTCACAGCGGAGACCTGAGTGAATTAATACATACATACATACATACACATACCAAAGGCTTTTTCCCCCCTACACGGGGGTAGCCAAAAAGAAAAAGGCATAGAAACCACTCCCACCCATTCCATTTCCTACATATTCCATTCCCCTCTACCCTCCTCCCTCCCTCTTATCTTGGCACCTCCTAGAAGAATTAATACGAATAAATATAATTTACCACAGATTGTTAGCTGGATGAACGGACTTCAAAGTATTGCTTCTGGCTCGTGTCAGACGATTACATTCAACGAGGATGGAGATGGAGGGTGGGAATCTGTATAATATTCCATCCTTCTCTCTCTCTCTCTCTCTCTTTCTCTCTTTCTTTCTCTCTCTTTCTCTCTCTCAGCTCTCTCTTGGGGGGTTGGTTTTCGCCGGACTTTTGAAAACAGAATAAGTAAAGATATAAATTCACAAAAATAGCTAATTAAAATGAATAAAGATAACAGAAAATATCACTCATTCATTCGTAAGGGTTGAACAAACGAAAGGATCGTACAATGAAAATAAATAAATAAACAAGTAAACAATTTAATGAATATAAAAGAAAAAAAAGTCAAATATTTATTTCAGTACAAAAGCCACACCGCCGTGTTGTCGGTGAAGGCACAGTTGAGTCAGCAAGTTCCTCCGACACTTTCTGATGTGCAAGACTCGCTATACGGTAACAACAAAGATTAAAAAAAAATGTATAGTCACACGTCCACAAATGAAAAGAACAAACTTTTTTTTGTTTTTTTTTGTTTTTTTTCTTTGCCGAGAGCAATCAATGGCAAACGCTAAATAGTTTCGTTTATATGTGAACTTAGATTTCATAATACGAACTGAGTTATCGAAAGCTGGGGAGATCTTGTACCCCCAGTTGCGGTAGTCATGGGCCGCAACTGGAGCCTCTCCTGCCGCAGTCCCTACTGCTGCATGCGGTGTTCCGCAGCCTGGGGCCAAGGGCAGGAGGACCCCCTCGGCCACGTTGCCAGCGTTGTCCTCGTTGCAGTGCAGTTGCCAGAGTCCGCAGTGAAGAATCGTCGAGCCATTAGGTGTTGACGTGGCAACAGCGCTTTTTCAGATTATTTAACCCTTTTTTCTCTCCTTTTTTCTTTATTTTTTTCTTTACACGCGTTTGTTTGTGCGTGTCAGTGCGTGCGTGCGTGTGTGTGTTTGTGTTTGTGTTTGTGTGTCTATTTACCTAGTTGTATTATACGGGAAGGAGAGCTATGCTCGTGTGTGTGTGCGTGTGCGTGTGTGTGTGTGTGTGTGTGTGTGTGTGTGTGTGTTTTTACCTAGTTATATTTTACGGGAAGAGAGCTATGCTCGTAGTGACCCGCTTTTGTATCTTTCCGCATCCAATTTTTTCTTAAAATCTTTTATAGCAAGGGAATACTGTGTGTGTGTGTGTGTGTGTGTGTGTGTGTGTGTTAAGACCAAAGTTATTTGAAAGTGAAAATATATGATTGCGAGTGTGGTGTTTTAAATAAATATTTCTTTTTTTGCCTCACCGTCTCGACCAAGGCTAGTGAGCAAGACGACCATTTCGTGTTGCAAATGACAGGAGTGATCTTGTGGTTTAACAAAGTAATACAATTCACGGATTGTCTGTTGCAAGGGAAGTACAGAAAAGGATATTAACTATTAGGCAAAATTGGAAATGCGAGCATTAAAGCAAATTACTTTTGTGTGTGTGTGTGTGTGTGTGTGTGTGTGTTGTTTTGATAATGCTTTTGTTTCCTTTTAACTGAATGTACTTGCACATGTATCCCATATATTTGAAGAATATATATATATATATAATATATATATTATATTTATATATATATATTTTTTTACTGTCATCTACGTTCCTACAACAAATAAAAATAGATACAATACTTGCAGTGGAGCCGTTCCACACACACACATGTGTAATCTCTTCATTACCCTGGTAATTAGATTTATTACCCCCAGCCGGCTGATTACCCGCAAGTTGGTAATTGGGTTACTTTTCCGCGGGTAATTACGAAAAAAATATCTAGTATACTTTTATTTATTTATTTATTTTTTATACAGTAATTCTTAGAAAATTTAATTTGTAAGCCGTCATTTTGTCACGTTGGGTTAATCTTCGTAGTGTGTTAAGTTAATATGAATTAATGTCAAGGTTTTGTTAATAAGAGGATAATGCTATTTCTATCGGATGCGTAGGTTTAAAGAAAATGCAGACAAAGATTGGATTTGCGGAAGAAGGGTGAAAGGCTGTCCCATAAAGATATAAGCGTAGGTCTCGAAAAACGGCTCAAAATGTCTCGAAAATGGCTCGAAAAACGACTCAAAATGTCTCGAAAGAGACTCACCGTCGATTTTCTTCCTCTTCTTTTTGTTGTTCCTTCTTCTTCTTTTTCTTCTTCTTCTTCCATCTTCATCTTCGTCTTCTTTTACTTCTTTTTTTACATAAGTGTGAAATGCACAACAGAGATACGAAGAATGTTGTGAATCGATAAAGAGTCGGGAAAGTGAACTGTCCAAAGAGAAAAAGAGAAAGAGAGAGAGAGAGAGAAAGAGAGCGAAACCCGGTAATAACGTGGTCTTGAAGAGACGCTTCGCTCTCTCACGGGAAGGCAAGTCCTCGAGTTTTTCTGCTCCTCGAAGGACGAGATTAAAGTGGAGGATGATATCGAAGCGAGTCCTTCTCATGTTCTTCGTCTGAAGTAACCAGCGCTTCTGTCCTTAGAATGAAACTGATATACTGAAGGGAAATTAATTTCCTCCAGGATTTCAGATTGCATTTTGTATGAATTATTGGGAAAACGAAATAGTTGATCACAGTGATTTGACGGCGGAAAGAGTGATGGAGGTTGACGATCTGAGGAAACATAGCCCAGTGTGATACTCCTTCAGCTGAGGGGCTTTATTTTATTTTATTTTATTTTATTTTTTATTTTTATTATTTTTTTAACATTGTTTTCTGTCCTTAAATTGCCCTTCCAGCCAATGTTTTTTTTTTTTTTTTTTTTTTTTTTTTCATTGTTTTCTGTCCTTAAATTGCCCTTCCAGCCAATGTCCTATTAAGGCCAGGTAATTGGGGACTTCTCTTTTCTGCATCCTTAGATTGCCCTTCTTCCAGTGTCTTTCATTATAAAGGGTCAGGTATTTGGTGTTGTCTTGTTCTCAGTGTCCTTAAATTGTCCTTCCAGTGTTCTTCGCTATTTCCAGCAATGTGTGTGTGTGTGTGTGTGTGTGTGTGTGTGTGTGTGTGTGTGTGTGAAACACCATGGTCTTGGATCACGTGTTGGACTCGTGATCGACAGCTACTACCCTCCCGGAAGAGAGCTCAGAGCTCATATATGACCGATCTATGGGTAATGCTGTGACCTCACACGCACACACACACCCAACTCCCCGCCCACGAGAGTTGGAGTAACGACTCGCAGCGCAGCGATACTGAAATTATTTCAGCCCTGGGCGAGATTGGAACTCGGACTGTGTGTGTGTGTGTGTGTGTGATTCACCATTCACCATGGTCTTGGATCACGTGTTGGACTCGTGATCGACAGTTTTTATCCTTCCGGATGAGAGCTCAGAGGTCGTATGACCGATCTATGGGTAATACTGTGACCTTACACGCACACGCACACACACACACACACACACACACACACACACACACACACACACACACACACACACACACCCAACTCCCCGCCCACGAGAATTGGAGTAAAGACCTGCAGCGCAGCGATACTGAAGTTATTTCAGCCCTGGGGGAGAGGGGGAGATTCGAACTCGGACCGTGTGTGTGTGTGTGTGTGTGTGTGTGTGTGTGTGTGTGTGTGTGTGCGTGGCCTCTGCCCTCCTGGAAAGCTGTTCCCACACTTAATGAGTTAATCACGGCTTCAGGAAGAGAGAGATGAAACAGACGTCAAGGGTTCTGGGATTAATAGGCCGAGTTGAGGTCAGGGAAGTAGCACGGAGGTTAACCATGGTATATGTCTTGACATGTGTCTTTAGACGCACACACACACACACACACACACACACACACACACACACACACACACACACACACACACACACACACACACACAGTGGTAGAGTTCCCGGCCGCCACTACGGCGGTCCGGGTTCGAATCCCGCCCAGGGTTGAAATAATTTCAGTATCGGTGCGTTGCGGGTCGTTACTCCAATTCTCGTAGGTGGGGAGTTGGGTGTGTATGTGCGTGTAAGGTCACAGCATTACCCATAGATCGGTCATACTCGTATATGAGTTATGAGCTCTCTTCCGGAAGGGAAATAGCTGTCGATCACGAGTCCAACACGTGATCCAAGACCATGGTGAATCACATATACACACATACACCTACCTAACCCGCCTCTCCCCTCTCCTCCCCTCTCCCCTCTTCCCTCTTCCCTCCCCTCCCCTTCTTTCCATAACCCTCCCCTCTCCTCACTTCCCCTCTCCTTTCCCATTCCTGTCTTGCTCCTTCTACCATCCCTTCCCTCCCTCTCTCCCTCTCTCTCTCTCTCTCTCTCTCTCTCTCTCTCCCTCTCTCTCTCTCCCTCTCTCTCTCTTTCTCACTCTCACTCCCCATCTTCGTCCCTTTCTTTTTTGAAGAATGATATTTGCCGAAATGAAGAGGCAACCAGACTGGGCACAAGTTCTTATGAAACCTCGGCGGTCCAAGGGAGTACATGTTGGGAGTGAAATAAAATGACTCCCCCCCCCCAAGTGGAAGAGGATTGAGGGAATGGGAAGAGGGATTGGTTGATTTTGTAGATGTGCTGTGTGACGGGAGGAGGAGGAGGAGGAGGGTGGGGGAAGGGAAGAGGAGGGGAAGAAGAGGAGAGGAGATGGCAAGGTTTGTAAGATGTAGCAGATGGCGGGAGGGCTTGTGAGGCGTTTGGCAAAAGACCAAGAGGCTTGTGGGGTGGTGGCTTTTCATCTCCACTGCAGGTCCTTATTTATGTTTACGTTTTTCGCTTCCTTTCTTTTTTTTTTCCTCTTCTTCTCCTAATTTTTCTCTTTCCTCTCCGTTCCTTATCACGCTTCGTTGTAATGACTGTCATCCGTTTTCTGTTGTTTTCACTTTGTTTTTCTTTCTTTACCGCGTATTTCGGTCATGTTTACTTTCGTCTCCTTCGAACGGCGAACACTTCTTATGTATTGATGTCATCTTTATCCACGTGATGCCACTCGATGTGGCCGTGGCGCTGGCCTTCCGTCCCCACCCCTCGCCCACCCTGTACCCCATCCATCAACCTCATCCTCTCCATATGCAGGCGAGTGCTTGAACATACACGGAAGCACTTGTTTGCACTCACACGCACTCGCGCGCGCACACACACACACAAACTTATACACAAATATGCACACACACATACAAACTTATACACACAAATATGCACACACATACAAACACACACACAAACAAACATATACACACAAACAAGTATGCACACACACAAACTAACACACATGCACACAAACACACACAAACAAACATATACACACAAGTATGCATACACATACACAAACACACAAATATATACACACAAACAAGTATGCACACACACACACACACACACACACACACACACACACACACACACACACACACACACACACACACACACACACTATTCTAGCCTTCTCTGGCTATCTACAAATCTATTTACCTGCCTGCTTACCTACCTTCTAGTTTACTTGCCTGTTTACCTGTCTAGTTAATTATTTACCTCCCCAAACCTAGCCACCCACCTGCTTGCCTATTTAGTTACCTACTTACCTACTATGAAATGTGTCTGCCTATCTACCTGCCCCTATGTATGCCAATCTACCTATCTACCTAGTCCAGCCTACGTCTTATCTACATACTTAAGCTACTTATCTACTTATTTATTTCAATGCTTCTTGCCTTACAACCAGCCACTCTACCTACCAGCTAACCAACAAACCAGCTTAACCAATACTTAACCACCTTTCTACCAACCAAATTAATACCTATCGGCTTAACTTCCTACCAACCTAATACCAATCCATCTACCTACCAACCTAACACCTACCAACCAAATACCTACCAACCTAATACCCACCTAATACCTACCCACCAAATACCTACCAACCTAATACCAAGCTAATACCTACCCACCAAATACCTACCAACCTAATACCTACCCACCAAATACTTACCCACCTAATACCCACCCACCAAATACCCACCAACCAAACACCTACCAACCAAATACCTTCCCACCTGATACCCACCCACCTAATACCTACCAGCCTAATACCTACCAACCTAATACCTACCAACTTAATACCTACCCACCTAATACCTACCAGCCTAATACCTACCAACCTAATACCTACCAACCAAATACCTACCCACCTAATACCTACCAGCCTAATATCTACCAACCTATCTACGCGTTTATGCACCTCCTCGGCCGCTCGCCTCACTCAACCACGTTGTCGCCTGACACCCTTCCTCATACTTGAGTGACTGTCCTCAACCATGTCCTTGGGTGCCATGAAGAGGCACTGAACGAGGAGGAGGAGGAGGAGGTGCCCCTTCCCTTCCCCCTCCCCTCAAACGACACAAGGCTCTTGACCTTCGTTTCACCTTGAATCACGACTCATAACATGCATTTCCGTCTCTCTCTCTCTCTCCTCAATCTCTTTTCTAACTCTCTCTTTCTCTCTCTGTCACTCTCTCTGTCTCTCTCCTCCTCTTCCCCTCTCTCTTTCTCCCTCTCTCTCCCTCTCTCTTTTTCCCTCTCTCCCTCTCTCCACCTCCTCTCTCTCTTTCTCTCCCTCTCTACTCTCTCTCTCCTTCTCCCCCCCTCTCTCTCTCTCCCTCTCTACTCTCTCTCTCCTTCTCCCCTCTCTCTCTGTCTCCCCCTCTCTCCCTCTCCCTCTCCCTCTCTCCACCCTCTCTTTACCTCCCTCTCTCTACTTTTCTCTCTCTCTCTCTCTCTCTCTCTCTGTATGTGGGTGGGTGGGGGTGCGTCTTATATGTTTGTTTAAACAGTACTCAACTTAAGGATTACCAGATCCACAGGATGATGAGAGGTCGAGTGTCTGTGTAAAGGAATACACGACCCAGCGAATAATATTTAGTATCATTTTGCATCGAGCAACATGATCATGTAATCTTCCGGCCACTACCACCACCATCACCAGCAGCTGTTCCTCGGCATACCCAAGGAGGCGCTGAGCGTTCTTCGCGGCGGTTCCCGTTCCTCAGAAACCGCTTTCACAGCAGCGTCTGTCTCCTTCTTCACGTCCGTTCTTCATGTCTTGTCTTCGTGAGGACTTCGGCTGACGTTGTCTTTTGTCTTGATCGACTCGAAGAACCTTCTTCGGCTCTTCGAGAACCTCAAGACTCTTGAAGACTCTTCAAGACTCTTGGGTCTTCGGAACTCACGAGGGCCTCTGGAGGAACTTTTACTTTTCGAAATTGATCTCAGCATGTTTAACTCCGTTGTTACCAGGTGGGGTAGTCGAAAGAGTGTTGATCTCGCATTCGCTTAGTCGTGGGTTCGAATCCCGCACTTCTCTATCCGATTCCCGGAAGTGACTGTTACTAGCCCTGACATTTCAAGCGCGTAATAGGGCAAAGGTGACGGCTTCGGCCGCAGCCACGCGTCAGGTTCTTTTTCGATTTTGTTAAGGGTCACGTGGAGCTGAATGGAATCGCGCGATGACAGGGTAAGGGTAGATGATACATGGTACGGCAGAGACATGTGTGCCAATGAAACAATATCGGCAAGAATCTTTTTTTTTTTATAAGTGTGTGTGTGAATCTGCATCGGTGAGATTTTTTTTTCTTTTTTTTTTTTAATCGTCATCGGGAAAACAGCCGATGACGATGCCGATTCTCAAAAAAAGCCGATTACCGCTGATGCCGATTCACCCAAAAAAGTGCCGATTCTTGCCGATACCGATTAATCATCACACCCTTAAATTGAGAAATGTTCTGGATTTCCATCGTGGTGGGTCGCTTAGTATTTAAGCCTTTTGGTGTTCGAGTGAATAAAATCCTGTTTTGTGTCACGAATTTAAAGTCTTACTAGTGCTGAATTTTACCTCATTCTTACACCTCTCTACTCTCTCTTTCCCTCCCTCTCCCTCCCTCCCTCTCTCTCTATATATATATCTATCTCTCTCTTTCTCCCTCCCCTCTCTTCCTCTCTCCCCCCTCTCTCTCCATCTCTCTCCCTCCCCCCTTCTCTCTCTCTCTCTCCCTCTCTCTCTTTCTCTTTCTCTCCCCTCTCTCCCTCCCCTCTCTCTCCCTCCTCCCCTCTCTCTCTCTCACTCTCTCGTCCCTTTGTGGTCCTTTCTTTTTGGGACGGAAATAACTTTTTTTTATATTTTGAGTCTGTTCTTCGGCGGAAGGGCTTTTGCTAATTACAGCCTATCTCTCTCTTTCCAGGTACGTTACGGCTTGAGCAACCAGACATCCATCCGTTGGAGTCCGTCCCAATAGGGGCTGGGGCGTAAATAACAGGTAAAATGGAGAACGGCCTTCGAGGAAGACCTCCACTAACTAGTTCGAGGAGGACCTCCACTAACTAGTTCGAGGAGGATTCCCCTGACCCCTCCATTTTTTTTATTTCATATTTAATTCTAATTTTGTTTATTTATATATTTAGATTTTTCTTTATTTGTTTATTATTATATTTATATTTTTTTTCTTTATTTGTTTATTATTATATCTTTTTATTAATCAATTTATTTATTTATCTATTTATTTTATTTTTTCTTTATTTGTTTATTATTATTATATTTATTTTTTGTTCATTTATTTAGTTATTTAAGCGTCGTTTAAGTTAAACCCTGTGTTGGGAGGAAACCAGGTAGGTCACGAAGTGTGCCAGGTCTGAGTTCGATAACTGGAGGACGAGCTGGGGCTGGAGGTCCTCGACTTCCTCAAGAGGTTCCTCCTTGGTCCTTCCAGATCGAGAACGGATTAACACGTTTCTCCGAAGTCGGCCTCCGAAGTTCTGGTTTCTCTTGCTGTGTCACCGTTAGAGGTGTGCCGAGCAATCAGCATCGGCAATAATCGGCACTTTTTTGGTGAATCGGCATCGGTGAGATTTATTTATTTTGATATATTTATTTTTTAGAATTGTCATCGGCAAAATATTGCCGATGCCGAATCTCAAAAAAAAAAAAAAAAAAAAAAAAAAAATCGGCAATGCCGATTCACCAAAAAAAAGTGCCGATTCTTGCCGATGCCGATTAATCGGAACACTCCTAGTCACCGTTACTTCAGATGAACGAAATTTGGCACCAGAGGTGGTTCGCGTTATATATATTGTTCAAGTGAATGTCGTATAGTTATGTTCAACCGGGGGGGTCTCGTCCGGTCGAGACCCTGTGAGTTCTCGAGTCTGGTTGGAGGAACGTCCTCGAGATCGATAGAGTTAATGGTTCCTCGACGAAGGACGAGATTCGATTTTTGTTATTCGTGTGATTCACCATGGTCTTGGATCACGTGTTGGACTCATGATCGACAGCTATTTCCCTCCCGGAAGAGAGCTCAGAGCTCATATATGACCGATCTATGAGTAAGGCACGCACGCACACCCAACTCCCCGCCCACGAGAGTTGGAGTAATGACTCGCAGCGCAGTGATACTGAAATTATTTCAGCCCTGGTCGGAACTCGAAGCAGGACAGCCATAGTGGCGGCCGAGAACTCTAACCACTGCGCCATCGAGTCGTGTAATGTGTGTGTGTGTGTCTGTGTGTGTACTTACCTAATTGTAGTATACAAGAAAGGAGCAATGCTCGTTGGGTCCCGTTATCTATTCTCCAATTTTTTTTATCATACCTAGCCTCAAATTCATCTACAATTCAGAGTTAATATTTATCCTTGGATGCGTGTGTGGGCGTTTGTGCGAGCGAGTCTGGTCTGAATAAGGCAATGGGCGATATCCACAAGACGCAGGCATTTGCACCAGCAGTCTTACAACCAACGCCCCCCTTTTTTTAATTTAATTTTTACTTATGTTTTATTTATCTATTTTATTATTTTAGCATCCACTTTGGTATTTATTTATTTTATTTTGTTTTATTATTATCATTTTTTAAGTATCCACACCGGGAACCGATTTTTTTTTTTTTTTTTTTTACACGTAACAGCGTCATAATGAATGAATGAAGGCAACTGGGATACACATACATACACACACACGCACACACACACACACACACACACACACACACACACACAAAACACGTGAATTTCAGGTAATTAACATAATACAGGACATTGGGTATTGTACATCCATTCCAGGAGGTGCTCAGATGAGAGGAGGGTGGAGGGGTGTGGAGTGTATTCAGGGATGGAATGGGTGGAAATGATTTTTTGCCTTTCCCTTTTTGGCTACCTCCCTTGTAAGGGGGAAAAAGCCTTGGTATAATATATATGTATGTACATCCATTCAAAAGGGAAGTAATTCAGAGATGCCTAATTCGTGCCTAATTTCCGCGGAGCAAGTACATTACCATTGAGCAAACCCCTGTTCGTGATAGTTCAAAACAGAAAAGCGTGTGCGGTGCACCACTGATAAAAAAGGATTGCAAGCTACCAGTGTAATGAGATCACTTTAATGGCAAAAAAAATGAAAAAAAAATGAAAAAAAAATGAAAAAAAAATCTTCACTCAAACACGAGTTCTGTGTAGTTATCGCTGAAACAATCGGTTGTTTGAAGAGGTACTTTATGGATGAGGTTGATAGGTGGTAATGGACACGGAACTCGCTAATGTAGGCCCTATAGTCTCTTGCAGTCTCTTTCATTCTTATGTCCATCTTGCATCGTAATCCTAGGGTGACGGGTGATAATGGACATGTAACTGGCAAATGTAGGCCTTATGGTCTCTTGCAGTCTCCTTCATTCTTATGTCCTTCTTGCACCGTAATCCTAGGGTGATAGGTGATAATGGACATGGAACTGGCAAATATAGTCTCTTGCAGTCTCCTTCATTCCTTGTCGCCACTCCCGTCCTTCGTGCACCGTAATCCAAGGGTGACGGGTGATAATGGACATGGAACTGGCTAATGTAGGCCTTATGGTCTCTTGCAGTCTCCTTCATTCTTTGCCGCCACTCCCGTCCTTCGTGCACCGCAATCCTCACCACGCCCACGATGACCTGGGGCAGCCTCCTTCACCGACCCAATCTCGAGCCAAATGACGTCATTTCATTAATCCTCTCCGACATATCCAGCTGCCAATGAAACTCAACACCTCTGAGGGTTGGGGGGGTTTCTGCCCCCCCACCCCTCCACCCCTCCACTTTCCTCCTTCACCATTTTGTTTTAACCCCCTCATTTCTTCCTTCCTCCTTTCCTTCCTCTCCTCCATCCTCTCTTCCTTCCTCCCATCCTTCCTGCCTTCCTTCTCTCCTTTTTTTTTTCTTGTTCTTAATATTTCTTCCCGTCGAATCTCCTTTCGTCAGTTGTCACCTTTCCTCGCAAGTCCAAGTTTTTTTTTTTTTTTTTTTCTTCTTTTTTTTTGTGGTTGGGGAGTCTTCAGTCTCTTAAGATCGGTGGCACTATTTATGTATTTATTTGTTTTTTATTTTTTATTTTTCTAATATTACAAATAGTTGCAAAAGTCAGAGCATTGTTGCAGGCTGAGAATTTGCCACCACGGTGAAAGAAACTTGGGTTATTGTGTCACCGAGTAGCTTCGTTTGTTTATGTTGGTGGAGCCTTCGGCAGACCCTTTATGTTGGAGTCTTCGGCAGACTCTTCCCTTCGCTGGAGGAGGAGCCTACGGAGTGACAATGATGAGGAACTTCCTCCACTCTTTCATCTCCCAAGAACTTCTCGACCACAATGTTCTTCCTTTTTTTGTCTCTGCCTCTGAAGAGTCCCAGCCCCTTCACCTCCAGAGCCTCCTTCTCTTCTTCCTCCTCCTCTTCCGCCTCCTCTTCCTCCTCCTAGCATTACTGCCTTTCTTCTATCTCGCCCCCTCCCTCCCCCCTCCACCCTTCACCTATCTCTTTGGGTCGATAAGCAAGAGGCACCTTGGCGAACGTTTCACTTTTCTCTGCACCATTGCCTCTCCCTCTTCCTCCTCCTCCTCCTCCTCCTCCTCCTCCGCCTCCGCTTCCTCCTCCTCCTCCTCCTCCTCCTCCTCCTCCGACGATGACGACGACGACGCTCCCGGTGGTTTCTGCCATGGCTCCCTGAGGTTCTCTTGTGGTGTCTTGGTCGAACTCTTGGTCGCCGAAGAATGTTCCTCCTGCCTCTGTTGGTTACTTCGGTCAGCGTTTCATCACTCTTCTTCTTCTTCCTCACCTTCTTCGCCTTTTTCTTCATCTTCTTCGCCTTCTTCTTTTCTTCTTCTTCGCCTTTTTCTTCTTTTTCTTCTTCATCGCCTTCTTCATTTCTTCTTCTTCTTCGCCTTCTTCTTCGCCTTCTTCTTGTCTTCTTCATCTTCTTTTTCTTCTTTTTCTTCTTCTTCGCCCTTTTCTTCTTCCTTCTTCTTCCTCCTACTCTTCCTCTTTGTCATATTTTTTCATTCTTTTTCTTCCTCCTTCCTCTTCTTCACTTCACCTTCCTCATCTTCTTCGTTCTCTCTTTTTTTTCCTTTTCCTAAAGGCCCTGTACCCTCTTCCTCTAAAACTCCTTTGTAGCGTTACGGGCTGGTTCTTGTTTGCCGAAGACAAGTTTCGTACTTCTTCAATGCCTTTGAACGCCTTGCCTTGAGCCTCACCTTGAAGGTCCTGTCTCACATGGTCACCAGTACGTCGCCCACGAACTTATGGGTTGCTGTTCTCCGAAGCCTGTTTCCGGGCTTGTTATTCAATTCCCCTCCCGGTAATAGCCTCATGTTTTTGAGTTTGGGGGTCTTTTCTGGAATTTGCTCCGTGAAGGTCTCTTCTGGAATTTGCCCCGTCTCTCGGACTGACATGGAATAGTGTGAAGAAGCGAGACTTCAGACCCTAAGAGACGTGAGAGCGTCTCGCAGCATCCAGTGGCCGCTGCGAGGAGGCTCGAACAGGACTTCAGGACCTCTATTGAGGTCGTGGTCCTCCTCGGCGGCCTCAGGCTGCCAGGGCGAGAGGCTGATAACGAAGAAGATTGGCTGCAGGTGTCTGAACGAGTATCAAGTGTGGTGAATTTTTTCCCTGAATATGTTAACTTCTTTTCATGTTTTTTTTTTCTCGTTTATATATTTTTGAGATGTTAGTGTTTCGCTTTTTATTTTGGTTCTATTTTATTTATGTATTTTATGAATTTTTTATTTATTTAGTTTATTCGTTTTAAGTCTGCAGATAGAGAAAAAGAATTAATACTGGTTTGTAATTAAGTAACTACAGTTTCACTCCTACATGAGCAGTGTCACTGAACATTGTTATATATGTTAATGCTTAACTAATGAATAAATTCATTACATTTTGAACCATTTGATATCCATTGCGGTGCCATTGCATATATGATTAGTCTTGATATATTACAGTTATATATTCTGTGTCGGGTAAATGGAGGTACGGGTCGATGGTCTGAGGTGTGAGGGTTCGAAACGGGATAAAGGTTTAGGAAACACAGGAGTCTTAGTTTGAGTTTATTCCTGACTAGTTTCTTAGGTATGCATTTCAAAGGAATGAAAACGCAGGTATGCTTTTTCAAAGGAATGAAAAAGCATACCTGCGAAACTAGTCAGGAATCAACTCAGACTAAGACTCCTGTGTTTCCTACTCCACTTACGTCAACCTGTCAGAATGTCTCAACATAAAGGTTTTGATCATATTTCGTGTAAAAACTGTACCTAGCTCCTCCTGACTTAGGGCGTTGACAATATGGTTCTTGGACGAAACTTGACCGAAGCATTCTGAAATTATTTAAATGCTCGGCCGAACACATGGCGATTCAGCATTTTTTTCTTAACTGATCATATAATTCCTTAGTATATGTACACTTAAAACCCACTACCGGAGTACAGGAAATCTGTATATTTCGACTACTATCTGTAGTCCTCTTCATTCTGCTGAAGAGGACTACAGATAGTAGTCGAAATATACAGATTTCCTGTACTTCTGATATTATTTCTCCGATAGTGGGTTTAAAGTGTACATTTACAAATGTGTTATAACATTACAGTTTCCTTAGTATATCATTCCCATTTGTTCATAATAACATTTTCCCGAAGCTGGTCTTGTTCATAATAACATTTTCCCGAAGCTGGTCTTGTTCATCTCACTTTTCCCCCTTTCTGTTCATGTTCTTCTTGCATTACTTCGTCAGGTAGCTCCTCTTTGTTCTCTCTCTTTGTTCTGCACCCGTTCTTACCTCAGGTTTCTCCCTCTTCTCCTGTCCCCCGATCTGCCTAAGAGCTTCATTCTCGCATAGGCTCGACCATTGTCTTCACGGAACCCTCCGTCTTTCAATCTTTTCCTCCTCTTCATTCTCCCCCTCACTCACTCCCTCCCCAATCCCAGCTCACTCTTCCTTTTTTCAGCCTTCTTTTTCCTCTTCTAATCCTCTCTCTCCTTCTTTCCTCCTCCACTTCCTCTCCGTTTCCTTCTTTCCTCAGGTCCTCTCTTTCTTCGTCTCTCTCCTTTTCTCCCTCTCTCTTCCTTTTCCTCTTCTTTCCTTTTTCTTCCCCCTCTGCGTGTCCTTGTGTCCCTCCCTGTACCTCTTCCTCCTCCTCTTCCTCTTCTTCTACCTCCTCCTTTTACTTCCCGTTTCCCTCTCTCTCAACCTCACCCTGCGACTGGTAGAAGACAGGCTGTAGCCACTGCTGAGAGTAATCAGAAAGAACGGCGAGGGGACTCGAACCCGTGACCGGGAAGATACGAAACCCGCGCATTTCCGATTGCGCCATCAAGGAACCCCACAAAGAGGCCTCTCGGCTTCATGGCACTTGGTTCCTCGTTAAGTGCCCCGCGGCACTTAGTTCCTTGTTAAGTGGTCCTTGAGCGGGGAGACATAGCAAGGTCGCTGAAGGATGAGAGGAGCACCAATCGCCTCTCGCCAAATGTGAGGTCACTTGGCGATTCGCCATTGGAAGGAATTCTTTGATGAAGAGGATGGACTCACACAAACATTTCCTTGTTTTCACCTCTTCACTGTGCTGAGATCTGCAATTCTTCAGCTTTGTTTGGTCTTAATAAGATAATTTATTCTCTCGTGGATGTGCTGCCAGTAGCAATAGCTTTAGTATTTCATCCACGATAACCAGCGCTTCTAGGTTTGAGTCTCCAGGGAAGCTCCACAGGGATCTTGGCTTCCGGCGCTGGCCCCCTCACGCGGGCGGACCCTCCACTTGCTTCCCCTCGGGGGGGGGGGGTAGCTCCCCTCAAGAGTCTATGGTCCGCCCTTTTTCTCCCTTACACCCCCCATTCCCCCTTCTCGCCCCTTTTCCCCCTTCTTACCTCCCCCTCCCCCCCTTCTCGCCCCCCCCCATGTAACCTCCCCCTGTCTCCCTCATGCTGTCCTGTCCCCCCTTCTCTTCTTGGTCGCGTTCTACACCTCGAGGCCACGTTCTCGCGTTCAGGTTCTTGTGCGGCTCCCTTCTCGCCATTGTCCTGTACCATCTTTGTACTCTTGCAATGAAGTACATACAGTGTAAAAGAGCAGGAAGAAGACTTTTGGGCTATAAGAAGGCGAAGTGGTATTACAATATCTATGTGTGTATATATATATATATATATATATATATATATATATATATATATATATATACAAACATTTATCAACCACAGTTCACTTTAGTTCTAAGCCATCAACATCGAGAGACTCGAGGAGGCATGCATGCAGAAATTGAAATGTGGCAGAGCCAAGGACTCGAATCTCCGTTAGCACGTGACAAGTGATACATATATATCGTCATGGTGTTGCCTTTTGATACGTATTGCTTAATCTACCACCCTCTTACTCCTGTGTGATTAACCGATATTAGCTATATATCTCGACCCGTCACACCTTTAGCTTTCATCCTCAAATTCACCTACCAGGCCTCTTCTGTTCCACGAAGAAGCACTAGGTTTTTCCAAGCTAGTCTTGTCCAGCCCGCCTTAATCACATGCCCCTCTTCGCATATGCGAATTCAGGAGAAAAAGTCACAGATGGGAATGATTCATAAACTGACCTAACCTGACCTATCTTAACCTATCCTAACCGGTCGAACTCTAATCAATCCTGACCTAACCTAAACTAATTAAACCTATCCAAACCAAACCTAAGTTATCCTAATCAGACCTATTCTATCCTGAACTAACCTAACAAACTTCTTCTAATCTAACCCATCCAAACCAAACCTAAGCTATTCTATCTTGACCTAAACTAACCCAACCAAATCTCTCCTTTCCTATTCTAACCTATCCAAACCTAACCTAAGCTATCCTAACGAGACCTAACCTTACCTATCCTTTTTTTTTTTTTTTTTTTTTTTTTTGTGTGTGTGTGTGTGTGTGTGTGTGTGTGTGTGTGTGTGTGTATGTGTGTGCGTGCGTGCAAAGCGTACTTTCCCTTCTCGGTCTACACTCCTGCACTTACCTCACCCTGTCAGCCGCGCTTCTGTCTACGCTTCCTCCCACCCAGCGCAGCGCAACACTCCCTTCTGCTGACGCTTCCTGCCTTCAGAACCTCCCTTTCCCACGATTCCACTCCCACGCCCCCCTACCCCCTTCCCCCCTTCCCCCCTTCCCCCTTCAAACGTCCTTCTTGACCTTAGCCATTGCCGTGCCGTGACAAAACCACGTGAATTTCGTTGTTCAGTCAACACCAAATGGTTATTAAGATCCGTATTCTTAAAAAGGAATTTCGGGACCCCCAAAGAACAGCAGACCATGGCAGCGAACGTCCTTATATATATTCAGAGGGGAAATAGCCCAGTCTGATAACCCATTACAATGCGCAGGTGTGTTGAAAGGTCTGAACACACGGTTCTTGCTCGTGCTGTCTCTCTCTCTCTCTCTCTCTCTCTCTCTCTCTCTCTCTCTCTCTGTGTGTGTGTGTGTGTGTGAGTATCTATCTCTCGTTTCTAAAATTTATTTCTATTCCTAGTCATCCAAAGTTTCTTGCCACTCATTCTCTCTCTCTCTCTCTCTCTCTCTCTCTCTCTTTCTCTGTCTATCTCTCGTTTCTAAAACTTGTTTCTATTCCTGTCATCCAAAGTTTCTTGTTACTCTCTCTCTCTCTCTCTCTCTCTCTCTCTCTCTCTCTCTCTCTCTTCGTGTTCTGTGTGTCTTCCCATTTCATTATCCACTTGGGTTCGCTATTGTTTCGATGACTTCCGAAGGCCAAACTTGACTTGTAATTATCGTCTTGGAATGGCTGGATGAGAAGTCCCTTGTTCGGGCCCGTTGCCACTTCGACAGCTGTTCCCACTTCGGCGTCGTCTTCGTCGTCGTCTTTCTTTGGAGCGTAGAGAACTTTCACCCGTGTTCTCTGCTTGTACTGTAATACATCATTACATCACCCGACTTGGGATAATCGGATTTAACCCCTTCCCCGCTGGACGGTCCATTTCCTTTGACTCCGGATGTCGCCAGGTGATTTTATTCTTCTTTGTGACACCCTTTGAGATAGCGAAGGTGATTTGCAAGCTGTCACGGTAATCGCTGGACATAACCCGAAGGATTTCACGTTCTTGTAGGCTAAGCTTCTAGATAAACAGATCCAATGGCCTTCAGCGATTGTTAGTGAGCTCTCTGAGACAGAGCTGTATCATTAAAGGTACTTCCAGTCTCATAAGTAGTAGACTTTTAATTAGGGATTGAGTGATGGGTTTTGTATTTCCCCCATTAAAAGAATAATTCTTTGCTTCGTATTTCTTCTTCTTTTGTCGTCGTCGTCTTCGTTTTCTTTCTCTTTGTTTTAATGAGGCGACAGATGCGGAAACAGAAGACTTCACGTAGTATGTTTGCGGATGTAGAAACAGACTTGAGTGCTTGTGTGAAGAAGGGAGGAGAAATATGTCGGGGAACGTTTACCTCAGTGAGTAGAAGAGGCGAACTAATTCATAGTATGTTTGTGGATGTAGAAACGGACCTGACGAGTGCTTTCGTGAAGAAGGGAGGAGAAATATGCCAGGGAACGTTTACCTCAACATAAGAACATAAGAAATAAAGGAGACTGCAAAAGACCATAAGGCCTACACTAGGCAGCTCCGTATCCATCACCACCTGTCATCCCCATCCATAAAGTTGTCTAATCGTTTTTTAAAACAACTTATAGTTTCAGCGCTTATTACCTCAGTGACCCTCACGGAAGCCTGCGTTAAGAAGGAAAGAGAAACGTGTCAGGGAACGTTTACCTCAGTGAGTAGAGGAAGTGAATTAATTGTTAACCAGAGCACGGGGGCGTTACGAGGCAGAAATCCTAAACAGGGAAGGGGGAAACATCTCCCCTCTCGACGCCCGTGGTCTCACAACAATGGAGACCCACTACGGACGAGGGGAACAGGGTGAGGGGAAAAACGGGGCGTCGGATATGTAAGTGTGACGGAGAAGGGAGAAGAGGGGAAAGAGAGAGAGGGAGAAAGAGAGACCTCAAGCAGAGAGAAAGAGAGAGACCTCAAGCAAAGAGAAAGAGAGAGAGAGAGAGAGAGAGACCTCAAGCAGAGAGAGAGAGACCTCAAGCAGAGAAAGAGAGAGAGACCTCAAGCAAAGAGAGAGAGAGAGAGAGACCTCAAGCAAAATTCTTAATAAATGCACGATAGTGTCCTGCCACTCCAAGGAAGGAATGTACATGTTCAACATAGGATGTGAAAGGGAGTTCGTGGGGGAGTTAGGAATGGGAATTCTGGACTCCTATCGTAGGATTGGAGAGCTGAAAAATGTTGGCAAAAATCGATAAATCAGAGGGAGAACCACGCTTGTGTTAGTGTTAGTGGCTTGATATTTTTTCTCCTTGTTGACCTGTAATTCTCAACCTGTGGGCCATGGGCCACAAGTGGGCCACAGGGCCACTAGTTGGGCCAGTACCTGAAAATTAGTGGGAATTAGTGAACGCATAACAATTTGGTTCCATGTTGAAAAGATCTACGGGAAGTTGGGGAACAGCGTTGCATAAGTATACATGGAAGGTATTGTAGACAGCACTCTTGGGATTTAATGTTGAAAAGTTGTATTTGCTCTTTGCAAGAATGGATGAGGAAATGTTTGTGGTTATACAGCTTTTGCCTCTTTGTGTATGTCTGCGCATGTGTATGTACACACACACACACACACACACACACACACACACACACACACACACACACACACACACCTATAAAGAACGTGCATATATACGCTTGTACAAACACACACCTATACAGGACGTGCATATATACGGAACGTGCATATATACGGAACGTGCATATGTACCCTTGTACACACACACACACACACACACACACACACACACACACACACACACACACACACACACCTATACAGGACGTGCACGTATACGGAACGTGCATATGTACGCTTGTATACACACACACACGCACACGCACACACACACACACACACACACACACATACATACACACCTATACGGAACGTGCATATATACGGAACGTGCATATGTACCCTTGTACACACACACACACACACACACACACACACACACACACACACACACACACACCTATACAGGACGTGCACGTATACGGAACGTGCATATGTACGCTTGTATACACACACACACGCACACGCACACACACACACACACACACACACACACACACACACCTATACAGGACGTGCACGTATACGGAACGTGCATATGTACGCTTGTATACACACACACACGCACACGCACACAATCATACGTACATTGTAACACATTCAAACTAGAATCGTCTGAACCCGAACTAACATAATTGTGTATTTGTGTGTACTTGCCCGTGAAAATAAGCGTGAGCGTTATTCTCACGGGAGACCTGGTCAATATTTCGTACATGTTGTGTAAGCAACGAGGGGACAGAGTGATGGATGAGGTTGTCTGTGGTGTTGGAAAGGACGAAACTTTCTTGCTGGACCAAAAATCCTCAACTGGAAGGGACGTAGACACGCGAACGTAATATATTGTCGCCCGCAGTTTACCAACGCTTCCGACTTTATGAACTTCTGTTGTTGTCGGTCGGTTCCTTCTCTCTGTGTCTCTCTCTCTTTTTCTGTCTCTTTATCTTTCTTTATCTCTCTCACTCTTTATCTCTTTCTTTATATACCTCTCTCTCTCTCTCTCTCTCTCTCTCTCTCTCTCTCTCTCTCTCTCTCTCTCTCTCTCTCTCTCTCTCACGCCCTTGTTTTTCAGTGCCAATATTTTCCACAATTGGGTTCTCCTCAACCGTCGCATTTTTTTTCCTATTTTTTTCTTTTTATTTATTTTTCATTTGCTTTCGTTCTCCATTATTTTCCTTGTTATTCCTTTTCCCACTCCCTCATTTTTTCAATCTTTTGTTACCCTTCCATTGTCTCGTGTTTTTTATATTTGTCTATTCGTTTCCCACATTTCTTAATTCTTCGTGTCATAACTATCCCCTTGTTATAATGCTAGTTCGCTCCCCCCCTTCTCGCTCTCGCTTTCTCTCTTCTTTCTCTCTCTCCTCTCTCTCTCTCTCCTCGCTCTCTCTCTCTCTCTCTCTCTCTCTCTCTCTCTCTCTCTCTCTTCTCCCCTCTCTCCCTCCCCCTCTCTCCCTCTCTCTCCCCCTCTATCTCTCTCCTCTCTCTCCCCCTCTATCTCTCTCCTCTCTCCTCCTCTCTCTCCCTCTCTCTCCTCCTCTCTCTCTCTCTCTCTCTCTCTCTCTCTCTCTCTCTCTCTCTCTCTCTCTCTCTCTCTCTCTCTCTCTCTCTCCTCTCTCTCTCTCTCTCCCCTCTCTCTCTCTCTCTCTCTCTCTCTCTCTCTCTCTCTCTTTGTTGCATTTTCCCACCAATAAATAGTTTAACATCCCTAAGTCTTCCTTCACTAAATTACACCCATTTGATAATTTCAATATTATTTTTAAATCAAGTTAAATAGAACAGTGTGAGCATATATATATGTGCATTCTTGCGTTCTTTGTGTATTTACCTTTGTGAAATATCCAGGTTTACTTACACTCGTGGGTTCCGTCTCCATGTCTCTGGTCAGGGCGGGTGTATGTGTTCGTCTGCGTGTATGTGATTCACTTTGGTCTTTGGATCACGTGTTGGACTCGTGATCGACAGCTATTTCCCTCCCAGAAGAGAGCTCAGAGCTCGTATGACCGATATATGGGTAATGCTATGACCTTACACACACACCCAACTCCCCGCCCACGAGAGTTGGAGTAACGACTCGAAGCGCAGCGATACTGAAATAATTTCAGCCCTGGGCAGGATTCGAACCCGGACCGCCGTAGTGGCAGGCGAGAACTCTAACCATAGCGCCACGAGGTGTGTCGTGTGTGTGTGTGTGCGTGCGTGCGCGTAAATCACTTCATTTCCCCCCCAAGCACTATTGAACGCAATCTCGTGCGTGCTCATCCCCTCTCCGTCCCTATTCTGAAACGAAGAATCTTCTTCCAGTTCTATGCGACGACCTGACGTCACGCGCGCCTTTGATGGCCTCGATTTCCAGCCGAGGGATTTACTCGGAACGGCCCCGTCGCGGTGTTTGACCAGGGAATGAAAGACATAAGAGGGCTTGGGGTAGGTAAGGGACGGGGGCGGAGGAGGAGGAGGAGGGAGAGTAGAGGAGGAGGAGGAGGAGGATGGAGGAGTAACGTACAGGGAAGCTGTGCGCATCAGCAAAAAAACGCTTTGGAAAGAGTTCCTCTGTATTCTTGTATGAGATGTTTTTGGTGGACTTCGAAGGGAAGGGAGGCTAGGATTATTTCGAGAAGACGAGGTGAAGGATGACTTGTGTTTTTCGCATTTTCAAAATTCTCTGCCGTGGTGACGTCTTTTATTTGTTTTATTTTATTATTGTAGTTATTTATTTATTTTAGAATTTTCGGTCTGCCAAATGTCAGTTTTTTTTTGTTTGTTTTTTCGTCCAGCCAAACGTCAGGCAATTTTAATCGAGTTAGGATCAGAATGTAGTGTCTGTCCACTATCTAGATTCGTCAATTATTAGAAAAATTATAAATGAATAAATGAAATTTTAATAAAAGAAAGATGGTTACCTAGAGGGAATTGTTTAATCTTGATATTTGTCAATTCCTATTGTATGGGTTTATTATGAATTGCGCCAGGCGATTTTATTCAGCAGAGGAGCTGACTCGAGACTATGGAAGCCTCTGCCACCTTTGCTCGAGCGCGGCTTCCGGTGTCAGACCCTTCCTTCCGGTGGTCCTTTCCCAGAACCTTTCTTGCCTGACCGGATCCTAATGCTTATTTATTTGTTTATTTTTATTTGTTTGTTTTCTATTTTTATTTTATTTTTGTTTTGTTTTTATTTTCATTTATTTATTTTTATTTGTTTGTTTTCTATTTTTATTTTATTTTTGTTTTGTTTTTTATTTTTATTTATTTTATTTATGTTTTTGTTTCTTTTCTATTTTTATTTTATCTATTAATTTTATTTATCTTTATTTTTTGTTTATTTATTTTCCATTTATTTTATTTTAATTTTATTTTTATTGTTATCTATTTATTTATTTATTTATTTTTTGTCCACACTAAGGTTCATAGTCTCCCTCTCCGTGAAAGGTATAACCAATGTATTGTATGAAATATATATTTCTTTCTCGAGGTCTTCGATGTTTTTGATTTGGTCTGTAAGTTCCAGTGTGTTTCCTTTGTGCCCATTTTTTTTTTTTTTTTTTTTTAATTCTCCCACGTTGAGTTCCATTCAGGCTTCTCTTTATATCCGACCGCGGTCGTTCTTGTTTTCCGCACTCTTTGTCTCGTCTCTGTCTTTCATATCTACATGTATTTTTTTCCTCCTCTTTCTCTCTCTCTCTCCTCTCTCTCTCTCTCTCTCTCTCTCTCTCTCTCTCTCTCTCTCTCTCTCTCTCTCTCTCTCACCAGAACTTCGCCATTTCCTTTTCGTCCTATTTATCCTTCCCCTTCATTTTCTTCCTCTTCTTCCTCTTCCCCTCCTCCTCCTCTTCCTCCTCTTCTTCCTCTTCTTCCCCTTCGCCTCCTCTTCCTCTTCTCCGTTTCCCCCTTCTCCTCCTCTTCTCTTTCTTCCCTTTCTTCCTCTTCTACTTTTCCCCTTCTCCTCCTCCTCTTCCCCCTTCTTCGTTTTCCCCCTTCTCCTCCTCCTCTTCCCAGTCTTCCCCTTCTTCCTCTTTCCCCTCCCCTCTCGCATGATTCACCTCCCGGTCTCCAACTTCCACAAGATTGTCTTCTTCATGAGGCGGCGGCATCAGGCTTTGCGTCTATTGGCTAACTTGTCTCCTAACATCTTCGATACTGCGGCAAACTTTATAGGGTTTGTTCTAAGGGGATAGGCAGTTTAGCAGAGTTGGGCGCGTTCCTAGATGCGGTACTTGGAGCGTTCTTATGTGCGTTACTTGGTGCGTTCCTATGTGCGTTACTTGGTGCGTTCCTATGTGCGTTACTTGGTGCGTTCCTCGGTGTCCTGACTGACACATATATAGTCAGGACACTTAGGAACGCGCCCAGCTCTGCGATGTAGTTAGGAGGAGGATGGTGGTCTTTGGCCTGAAAGGGGGTCTGGGTCGCTCGAAGACCCTTTCAACCAGGTCCCTTCCCCTCAGCAAAAAGATGAATATATAAAGATAAATGATAAATAGATAAAATGAATATATAAATAGATGAAATAGAAATTCAAATAAGATGAAATAAAATCAATAAAGATCAAATAGATATATTGATAAGTAAATCAAATTAAAACAAACTTGAGTGCCAATGAACATCTAAATAAATTTATTATACAAATAAATAGAATAGGTAAATAAATAGATAAAATATAGATAAAGAAACGCCTGGGTAGACTTAGTGTTGTACGTCGCCGTGTTCTTAAAGACAAGAATTTATTTAATAATAGAGGTGTTCAAGTGGATCAAAGGCTTTAACAAGGGTGACGCAAACAAGGTCATCATATTAAGACAACAGGGCAGGACTCGCAGTAATGGGTTTAAATTGGACAAATTTAGATTTAAGAAGGAAATAGGGGAAAATTAGTTTACATATTGGGTGGTCAACGAATGGAATAGACTTAGTAACTATGTAGTGAGCGCTGAAATATATATATATATATCAGTTGTTTTAAGAAACGATTAGACAACTTTATGGATGGGGATGACAGGTGGTGATGGGCATGGCACTGCCTAGTGTAGGCCTCATGGTCTCTCGCAGTCTCTTTCATTCTTATGAATGAGTCTTATGGGGACGAACGGCGAAGACCAAGACCATACTGAGATCGCTTCTTCTAACCGATGGAACAAATCAATAGCGATCAAAGTTAGATTGGATTTCGTTTGAATACGGTTCCCAGTTCGCCCCCATACACCTGAATGGAATCATTAGGTGTAAGACAAATTACAATAGCAGATTTTTTTTTTTTTTTTTTTTTTTTTTTTTTTTTTTTTTTTTTTTTTTTTTTTTTTTTTTTTTTTTTTTTTTTTTACTTATTATTTGTTACTCGTATCGGATATTTCATTGTAACGGATCAGTTCCCATGACCCGTTATCGGGTACTTGCCTCGGACGAACGGAATCGTCAATGAAGTCAACCGTACTGCCCCTGAGGAGTTAATTTGAAAGAGATACCTTTGTCATGAATGAATGGACAAGTCTTTAATTTCGACATCAAAGACATTGGTTCGATTCCCGATCAGCTGCTTTCTGAAGGACGTTAGGGGACACGACACATCAAACCTAGTGCACTGACGTGTGACCGAGTACTTTGTCTTTCTGTCTATCTCTGTCTTCATCGATCTCTTTCTTTTTATATTTGTCCTTATCTTTGTAACTATATATCTGTTCCTCTCTATCTCACTCTCTATTTATCTCTCCTCTCTTCTCTCTCTCTCCCTCTCACCCTCCCTCTACCCCTCTCCCTCCCTCTATCTCTCTCTCTCCTCTCTTCTCTCTCTCTCTCTTACCCTCCCTCTACCTCCCTCCCTCTCTCTATTTATCTCACTCTCTCCTCTCTTCTCTCTCACCCTCCCTCTATCTCTCTCTCTCTCTCTCTCTCTCTCTCTCTCTCTCTCTCTCTCTCTCTCTCTCTCTCTCTCTCTCTCTCTCTCACACACACACACACACACACACACACACACACACACACACACACACACACACACACATACATACATACACATACACTCCCGCTCACCCTCCCTCTCTACCCTGTTGCTCTTACGCCCGAATAAAACTTTGCCGAGTTTGGGGTGCACTGATAAAACTCCTGACAACTTGAAATGAACGAAGCGTAGGCAACCCCCCTTCAATCCCTAAGGTGGGTCGAGACTAGTGATGCAAAAAAAAAAAAAGATAATAATAATAATAATAATAATTCTTCACTGCCAAAGTTGCTCAAATATTAATATTGAGTATACAAAAACAGGTGCAGCTTTAGCAGTGTTTTTTTTTCCATCACTCGTTGCGACCTGTTGTTTCCTTAGCTGTTGTTGGTTGCCCCGTTGACGTCATCAGTCGGCCTCTGCAATGTGGTTAGCCCGTTGTCCAGGATTTGGAGGACCAAAATAGGATTAAGTTGTGGAAACTTCCTCGTGATAGTGAAATCCCATTACGTACAACACCTGAAGGGAAATGGCCCGTTCACGGTCATAAGTATATGTAACAAAGACAGAAAAAAAAAATAAAAGAATAAAAAGAAAAAATTATATATATACGGTATATATGTATATATATATAAATAATATATATGTATATATATATATATCTATATATATATTTCCAAAAATATATATATATATATATATATATATATATATATATATATATATATATGATAATGGGGTGGGGCGAGACAGGAAGGAATGGGTATAATTAATTATTGGAATTGTTATTATATTATTATTGTTTTATTTGTTATTATTTTTCGTATTGTTTACTTATTTGTTATTTTATTCTTTTGTGTATTTATTTATTTATTATTTAATATTAATATTTATTTTATTATTACTTGTTATTATAATTATTATTATTTTATTTATTCTGTTTTTTTCCTAGATTGTAGGCCTGATGAACCGATTACATTGTGTTATGGACTGCCCATAGGTGTGGCGATTGTCTCTATGAAGGAGCTGCTTTCAGCCCTGAATAATTCATTAATTCCCTTCAGGAGCAACAGGATATCCTCTTTGGATTTGCGTCATTGGGAAGGGAACTCGGCAACGCCAGGATACAGCGTGGGAAAACAAAAAACGAATTCGACAACTGAAATGAGGCATAAACTTTTAAACCCCTACGGACCCCCGCCCCTCAGCTGAATAAAATCGCTCGGCGGCAGACAGAATAAACATTAAGATCGAACTAGACAGTCTTGGGGTTAATCTGGGATTAATTGTTAACCGTTTAGTTTCTTGGAAGTTTAATCTCTTTTAAACTGGTTGGACAGAGGGAAGGCCGTGTCTTAATCACTAAAGGGACGCGATCGTTTAAATCTACGTTCACACTGGGGTCCGGAAGGATGTAAGGTATCCTACGGGATGGAAGGAGGTGCAGGAGCGAGCAGTGTACGTGGGCAACCCGCAAACATCCTTAGTCAGGGTGACGTCACCGAGAGTTGATGACGTCATTGAGTTGGTATTGCCTGTTGGCCTTATGTGTGTGTGTATGTGTGTGTGTGTGTGTTCGTGCGTTGAGTCCTTGTGTATGTGTGTGTGTGTGTTTGGTCAGAGTGCTGCGCTCGTGGTCACGAATAAAAGGGATTTTTGTTGGAAGAAGAAAAAGGAACGTGCTTATGCGTTGCTGTTGACGTGGGCACGCTTGTTTGGTTGATTGGAGGATGCTTCGCATCGTGCAGAAAGAACCTGTCTCTCTTCTCTCTCTCTCTCTCTCTATCTATCTTTCTCTCTCTCTCTCTCTCTCTCTCTCTCTCTCTCCCTCTCTCTCTCTCTCCCTCTCTCACTCACTCCCCATCCCACCTACCCTCTCAATCTTCCCAACTAACAAACCTCTCTTTTTTTCTCTCTCTCTATCTATCTACCTATCTATCTTTCTCCCTCTCCTCTCTCTCTCCTCTCTCTCTCCTCTCTCTCCTCTGCCTCTCTCCTCTCTCTCTACTCTCTCCCCTCTCCCCTCTCTTCTCTCTCTCCCCTCTCCTCTCTCTTCTCTCTCTCACTCACTCCCCAGTCCCACCTACTCTCTCCCTCTTTCCCAACTAACAAACCTCTCTTTCTCACTCGCTCTTTATCTACCTCTTTCACTCCGTCCCAGCTACTCTCTTTGTCTTCAAGTCATGGAGAATGAAGGGATATCTTTCATCTGAATATAATAGTTCAGCGATAACCAGAGTAAAGATATTTAAGTCCTGCAATTTCGAGTTGATTAAGGAACTCATTTCCTCGCGTAACTGCGGCAGAAGCCGTCAACTGGACTCCTGGGACAGGGGACAGTCACTACTGGGAATCGGAGACGCGTGCGGGATTCGAACCCACAACTAAGCGAGGCCAGCACGCTTCCGATGACGCCACTAACGCGGGTTGGGTTTGTTCTTCGGGAACGTCGGTGTTCAGTTGAAGAAACGATTAC
>NC_134820.1:28102823-28117823 GCF_046742065.1 Oratosquilla oratoria | reverse complement strand
TCTGTACTATATATACTGTAGACCTGTTGGTCCATGGCGACTCTGTCATCATTTATGTGATGTATATTTGTGATTATTTTCGCAACATGAGTTATCAGAAACTGTAAAATTGTACCTCATACTTCCCATGCTGAGTATAAGGCTGTGCCAAACTCCAAAGCTTTTGGTCGTCAACTTGGCTGCGTATAAGAATCCGATTTTCATCATGTTTCCCAATTACGTGTTGTAGAAGTGTATCGTGCTTAAGTTAGTATTGGTAATATCGAGTAATAGAGGTCGTAGCTCACTTCTTTTGAATAAAATTAGGATAATCCTAGGGAGGATACCTGACGAGTAATTAGTTTTGTTCGTAGCTTGACGTTATGAAAAACGACTCGTTTCACACGTATCGACCTTTCGCCGTGCGCCGCCCACGACACGACTCCGTGGTATCAAATAACCATGGGTGTCAATGGACGCTTTCACACGTGGTCGTGTGAAAGCGCAATGTCGTGCCGTGGACAACGCACGGCGAAAAGTCGGTACGTGTGAAACGAGCCTTAGACTTTCGAGGGCAGGGTTGATTAGAGCCTTTTTTTCCCAGTTCAATTTGCGTTAATCTGGAGAAAAGAAGTACGGTACAGAGTTCCTATCTGAGTTGGATGGAGGGCCTCGGGACTGGAACATTTTGTCGTCTTCGATCTACTTCGGGAGGTCCTTCTACCTTTCGGAGACTCTTCCAGATGCTTCATTCTTCAGTCGATGTCTTGTTCGACGTTGCACTTCGTAGACTCTTCCTCACTTCGGAGACCCTTCCGTACTTCGCAGACTCTTCCTCACTTCGGAGACCCTTCCGCACTTCGCAGACTCTTCCTCACTTCGGAGACCCTTCCGAACTCGGAGATTCTTTCGCACTTCGGAGACTCTTCGTCCACACTTCGAAGACTTCGAGGCACCTTGTTATATGCTTGATGTAGCGTTCGACGTTGCTCGTCGGAGACTTCCGCACTTCGGAGACTCTTCCAGGGACCCCATTCTGGGGTCGATGACCAGAAGGGTTATTCTGGGAAAGTCCGGGGCAGAGTAAGGAGTTTCGTAAGGGGCAAACTTCGGCGTTTGGAGGTCGTTTGGTCGGTTCTTTGGCCCAAAGTGGAGGCCACTCCTCTTGTCCCTTCCTGAAAGGGTGACCCGCAAAATGCGCACATGAATTACATTTCGAAACTTCGTACAGACAAAATGTCCTTAAGCCAGGCGACATTTTGTACCATGTGATCAACCCATCCGTTGCCCCAGGATCTCAGATAACCGGCAATGGTTAACGTGTTGGGCCACAAATCAATGAAGGAAGAGATTGTTGTCTGGGTAAAGTTATAATAGGGTAATGTAAGACACGTTCTGTGTCGTTTGTTTGGTGATTGCGTCTGGGCCAGTTTGATTCTGTAGCTGGATTATGACCTGATACTCCCCGTGTATTGTAGTCGATTCTTGAAGAGTCCGTTAACATGTTAACTGTGTTAACGCGTTAAGAGTGTTAACATACCGGTTTAACGGCACGGTCAGTTTGCAACCGGTTTAACCGATTTCTAACCGGGATCAGCATGATTCATTCATAGGTACTACAGTTCCATAGGTCAGACATTTACGATAACAGTTAAGTCTGTTTGGTCGTAAAGAACTCGTTCATCTCGTAAATCTACGATGCTGAGAGTTACGACCTCCGCGGCTCCTTTTTAAGGATATCGCTAATGTGTTGGGTATGAGTGAAGGGAAATGAGCGTGAAGAGTTGGGGGAATAAGGACCACTTGATGGGTGAATGAGGCGGGATGACCTCGTATGTGTGCACTGCAGTTTGTGTGTGTGTGTTTATGTTTGTGTGTGTATGAATATGTGTAAGTGCCCATATAAGAAATATAAAGGTTTACGTACACACACACACACACACACACATACTCGGTCATCATTTTATTATTTTCTTTCTGCATACACATATGTATATATGTTTGTGTATATGTTTGTGTGTGTGTATATATATATATATGTATGTATATATATAATATATATATACACATACAATTGCTCCAATTGCGGTCTTCCTATGAGGGTCTGTTACTAGTATACATACAATTTATCCCTTTTTTCACAATGGTGTCCGCTATATAGCTCTTGTTACATAATTATAATACTGAAATATTGGTACAGTAATCACAAGTTGGATAAGGTTTGGTCCTGTCGTGCTGACTTTTTTTTTTTTTTTTTTTTTTTTTTTTTTTTTTTGAGCGCTCGAGTATCGCAATATCCAAAAAGGTTTCTGTCTAGAAATTATGGAATTTCCAGGAGGAATGTCCCATGTGACAAGAAAAGTTGATTTAATATTAGGTTGATCAGAATAGTTTCACCACATGGTGAGTGCTTTTTCCATTCTTTCACTCCCCAGGACGAAGTGGCAGAACTTCGTATGATTATTTAATTTTTATTTATTTATTATTATTTTTTTTTTTTTTTTTTTTTTTTTTTTTTTTTTTTTTTTTTTTTTTTTAAGCAATCGTCTCGTAACTACGTGTTTTTGGGTTCGATCCTGAAAATGACGGCTTCGGCCGTAAAGAAAGAAAGTTCAGAAAACTAAAAAAATATTAAAACATAAACAACAAACCCAACGAGAGAGGTAGAAGTCCTCTTTAACTTAAAAATTGCCCCACATATACCAGAAGAAAATCGCTAAACTTTTAGCTTAACCTTACAGGGTTAGCCCCTTCAGAAGGAAATAAGAACATAAGAATGGAGGAGACGGCAAGAGACCATAAGGCCTACACTAGGTAGTTCCATGTCCATTACCACCTTTCATCCCGATCCATACATTATCTAATCTTTTCTTTAAACAACCGATAGTTTCATCACTCACTAACTAGATGGTTACTAAGTCTATTCCATTCGTTAACCATTGTTGGTAAACCAATTCTAATCTATTTTCTTCTTAGACCTAGACTTGTCTCACAGAACGAAAAAGATCACAAGAATCAGTGGAAAAGAGAAATCGGTTACATCTTCCCGTCAAACCAAATTGAAAACGAAATGATTAAGTCACGCCATAGTACAAAGACCAATCTTCGTCTCTTGGGTGAGGAATGGGTGACCTTCGCGTGATGGATGGGGGAGCAGGTGATTAAAGGGTTAATGGGTACCATTATCAGCCTCCTGTCACGAAGGCGACCCTTCGTCCAGACCTCTTCTGGTGCTTTGTGTGGACCTACGCCAGAGTGATCCATTCAGGACTTGGTTTACAAAGGTGGAGCATGCCGACAGGAGACCTTTTGGTCCATAACTAGGTCGGATGTGGAAAAAAATATAATAATGATAAATAAATAAAAGAAAAATGAATAAAAATTATAATAATATAATACTAAATAAATGCATGTGTTAGTTAAAATAATAAACAAACCGGTAAAGAGTAAATAATAATAATAAATTGACAGATAACTAATACATACATACATATACCAAGGCTTTTTCCCCCTTTCAAGGGAGGTAGCCAAAAAGGGAAAGGCATAAAAACACTCCCACCCATTTCATCCCTAAATACACTCCACACCCCTCCCACCCTCCCTCTCATCTGAGCACCTCCTGGATAACTAATGATAAATAAAAATCAAGTAAATGGTTCCTCAGCTTGTACCTGTCGGGACGAATGCCCCGGTCAAGGACCTAGTTCTAGTTGTACGTCATCTTCGTACTTAAGAATAGATCCAAGAAAGTCCAACAGAGACTTTACTTCTCCCGCTAAATCACCATTACATGTTGCAAAACACGTTTGGTTTTGCAAGACGCTCCCTCCTGGAATGGGTCGAAGTCACTTCGATGGAGCTCTTCGCACTCGAAGTCTGGATTTTTGGGTTTTCTTCAGGGAAGAAGTGACCTGGTGACGTTTGAGTGAAGGAATTGGTGTTCCGGGGAACGGGAGAGCCCAAGTTAAGTTTCACAAAATATCGAACTCGGTTCTTCCCCAAATATCGAACACGGTTCCTCCCCGCTCCTCTGGTCCTCGACATACTCCTCCTCGTTCTCATCTCGTAGGACTTCGACTACCGCTATTGCGAGCCTCGTCCTCGACTGCAGATGACCTGAGGAACCTGTTCTTGAACTGCGCCGCGATATATATCAAGTGGGACTCCCGTCGTGGGAGGAATATTAAGGAGGAGTTGTGCGGAGTTCCTGCTGTTGAGTCTTCGCCTGGTCGAAGTCTCCTGTCTGGGCGAAGTGGCGTTGATCACCAAAGCAATTTAGTGGATTTTTTATTTTGTTTATTTATTATTTTTTATGTTTTTAGATTTTTCTTATCAATTTTATCTTTTGACTGCTTCAACACGGTGACGTTTATGTATTTTATTCTGGCGAAGCACGGCTGATTTTATTATTGTTGATTATTATTATTATTCTTTATTTTATTCTTTATTTATATATATATATATATATATATATATACATATATATATATATGTATATATATATATATATATATTTTTTTTAAGCTGAGGGTCATTCCTCTGTGTTGGGAAATTTTAATAAGAATTTAGTAAGGAGTTTATAAAAACCACTCAGGACTTGTGTTCAAGAGGTATTAGCCAACTCGAGCATGGAAATATTTTCACAGTAATTGAAAAATTGAGGGAAACACACGTTCTACTTTGGTTAGAAATTGGTTAAAAATCAAAAGACAAAAACAAATTAACATTGCCTAACAACTACTACAAGTTAACCCAAGACATCTAGACGATGAATATTCATAATAGTAGTTTAACCATGTTCTAGAATATTTCAATTGATGAATACTCATGACAATAGTCTAACTATAACCTAGATTACTTAACATATTGGTTAGGCATCATTTGCAAGGTTGGGTCCAAGTACATTTACTTTTACATGTACTTAAATACAGATTTTCATGTACTTGTACTTAAATCCAAAGTACTTGAAAATACCAAATACATTTAAGTACAAATAAGTACATTGTGTTTAATCAAAAGTTATGTATTGTATATAGATTCTAGCAAACTTTGTGGTGATATTATTGGGTAAATGTATCTTTCCTTTTAAGTACTTGGTCTTGGAATTAAGTACATAGCGAAGTTACCGTACTTGTACTTTTTCTTGAAGAATATGCAGGTAATTGGACTTGCCTGTACTTGGACGCAACCCAGATCACATGAACAATCTCGTACCGGTATTGCTGATAACATGTATGACCATTTACGGTTGACGCTATTGTGAGGTGTATTTATTGAATTCTTAATTTTTTCACAATAAGGATTTTTTTATGGGAATTTGGTTCGGTTCCTGGGTTATCCTGATGGCGTGTGTCAGTTTCCGTGTAGTTGTGTCATGGTCTGTGTTTTACCGTCGCTTCTATCCTTGCGTACATTGTCGCGAATGTCTTGACCACAGTCAATGTTCGGTCGGGTTTGTGTAGTATAATCGGGACATTTGTAGTACTAAGCTTTCCAGAACGTGTAATACGCTAACCTAGTTATTCCCACAGTGTGTCAAGTACCTCCTTAAAAACGAGCACAGGACTTCCCTCAAGGCATTGGCCAAGAACATAGTGACACTTGACGCTTTTCCCGTGCCTGTAGGAAGCAAAGCCTGCGGTGGAAGCAACTTCGGGCTGGTCTTCGTCAGGTTCCTTGCGGTGAAGCGGGGAGTGCCTCAGGGCTCCCTCCCCGGTCCTCCTCCCCTCCAGCAGGTCCTCCGGGTGTGGAAGTTGGGTGATGGTGACGGGGCTGGTAACATGTTGGAGGTCTTCTTCGGCGTTCCCTCCGGCTGTAGGTCTTACTGGTGGGACACGTTCCTCCTTCTCCTCCTCCTCCTCCTCCTTCTCCTGTGAATTGGTAGATTTGTCTCGGACGTAGAGGTCCTTTTGAAGGAGGTCGGGACTTCGAATTCACGAAGTAATTAGACTGAAAAACCAAAACTTGGCTCTCGAAGCATTGTAGGCCATGAGCTTATCAGATGGGTCTGAAACAGCGACCAAATATATCACCCCTCTCCAAAGTACTTTGATAGTTTGGGCAAGTGGCAGTCACCTCTGATCACTAGGATTCGGCCCCTGGCCTTCGTGGTCATCTATGGGCATTATATCAAATCATATTTCCCCGCCCCTCTTTTATATTTATTTTATATATTTTATTTCTATGGTGGTGGGGGAAGAAGAGGACGACGAGGAGGAGAAGGACGAGGAGGACAAGGAGCAGGTGGGAGTGGTTGTGGTTTTATGGAATTTATACCTGCCCGGACCTCAGCCCAAAGTTGGCCGGGAATACACACTGTGATTACACAATGATCCCGGCGGGATGCGAAGACGGGAGGACTCTGTTGCTCGCACAGGGCACGAACTCGGCCACGAAGTCACCCGGGCGGTCTCAGGAGACCCCTTTGTCTTCGGCTCGAAGTTGGTGTTGATGACGGTAGTGTTGCCGCAGGGGAATTCCTCTTTCCTTATGTATACACCTTACTTATACACTGCTGTTTAGCTTCTTGGAGAAGACCACTTCGGCACTGGATATTTATCACTAAACATCCACTAACTGCCACTAGTTTCCGGGTTTTGGGCCCAATTGGGAACCTCTGTGGTCCACTAGGGGTCCACAGGTTGAGGGCCATTTGTGTAGCCTGAGTACAGGTTTCCTAGTCCACCGGGAGGGAGATGTCCCGGCCAGCTGCCCGGCCACATTCCGTTATGTAACCGTCTCCTCACTATTCCACGCTTCCACAACGGGGAGAGACGAGATAGAGAACAGAAAGGAACACAAAGGAAGAACAAACAACAGCAGGCCTACTGGCCCAAACGAGGCTGTTTGTGTTTACTAAACTAAGCTACAGTTAAGAATACAGGGCAGATGAACTAACACTACTGCTACCACTATCCTATCCAATTACAATTAAAGGAACACAAAGGAAGAACAAACAACAGCAGGCCTACTGGCCCTAATGAGCCTGTTTGTGTTTACTAAACTAAGCTACAGTTAAGAAAACAGGGCAGATGAACTAACACTACTGCTACCACTATCCTATCCAATTACAATTGAATGCCGGGTTGTCAGATCTTTTGTTGTAAAGGGTAATATTTTATTTGCGGATTAGAGAAGTATGCACGAGTTCTGTGGCAGGTGTTGGGAGAGGCCTTTGTTCAGCAGTGGACTCGATCATATCGTCTGTGTCGTTTTCTCACGAAGGAATCCCCCCTTGAAGTGAATAAAATCGCGTGGCGGCAGACAGAACTGGTTTATGACGTCATTGCGAGGGCTCGTTCTCTGTTCCATCACGTTGTAAGACTCTGATGTGAACTTTGTGTGCTTTAATGGGCCTTTTTTTTGTATTGTCAGTTCATTTGAACTTGGTGGGATATTTTCTGCATTAATTTTTGAACGAACATTTGGTGTGTAGTTGTCCAGTCTCGTATACTGATTCATTAATTTGTTTTTTCATAATTTTTCGTATTTTCTCTTATATTAATGTAAGCATTCCATTCGTTTTTTTCTTTTTATTTTCTTTTTTCTCCAGTAAATATTCGCCAAGTGAACAGGTCATAGTGCAAGATAGTCCGCGATAGTCTGTGTACCGTTTCCGTCCCACATCTGTGATCCGATTCGATCTTCTTCGAGATTGGCACGTCCGCTTGCTATGTACTGAGAAGCATTATCTTCCTCGCTGGGGTGACCTCGCTTGCCCTCTCATAGCGGCCTGAAGGCTCCCTTGCATACCAATGAGGTGTTGGAGGGAAGAGGAGGAGGGAGGGAGGGAGGGGGTGGGAGAGGTGCAGGGAGGGAGGGAAGATGAAGGATGGGAAGGACATGCGTGTCGTCGAAGAAGAGGAGGGAGGGAGGAGGAAGAGAGTGAGGAAGGAGATGGGTGTCGTTGAGGAAGAGGAGGAGGGAGGGAGGAAGGAAGGAAGGGGGGCGGGAGAGGTGCATGGAGGGAGGGAAGGGAAGATGAGGGATAGGACGGATATGCGTTTCGTCGAAGAAGAGGAGGAGGGAGGGAAGGAGGAAGAGGGGTGGGAGATAAGGAGAGTGAGGAAGGAGGAAGAGGAGAGTGAGGAAGGAGATGGGTGTCGTTGAGAAAGAGGAGGAAGGAGGAAGAGGGGTGGGAGATATGGAGAGTGAGGAAGGAGGAAGAAGAGAGTGAGGAAGGAGATGGGTGTCGTCGAGGAAGAGGAGGAGGAGAAGGGAGGAAGAGGTGTGGAAGAGATAGAGGGAGGAAAGGGATGGAAGAGATAGGGGGAAGGAAGGATGATACAGGATTGTTGACCACGATTGGGAAAGAAGAAGAACGAAAAAGGAAGAAAGAGAGAAGGGAATAAATCAGAGGAGATATATGAATATAAGCAGAGTAGGGAAGGAAGGCTTTATTGCAAGAAATATCACACAAAGGCCTTTGACCAAGGAGCAATTTTTGCAGTAGATCTTGGAAGACTGAAGAATGGCCTAATATTGGAGTGGAGACTGATCTTGGAAGACTGAACAATGGCCTGACATTGGAGTAAAGACTGATCTTAGAAGACTGAAGAATGGAGTGGAGACTGAAGACCCTGGGAACATGAAGACTTGGCAGTGTTTTGGGAGTCTTGATTGATTCCCCCATCAGTCAGTCCATCGGTCAATCTTCAGGTTTTATCGACTGAGCCTGTAAGGCCAAAACTTTCTGCTCTTCGCCGTCTCTTGTCGAATACATGAAGAAGAGGAAGACGACAGAGAAGAAGAGGAAGAAGAAGAAGAAGAAGAAGACTACAGAAAAGAGGAAGACAGAAGCTCGCCGTTCGAACGAGTTAAGGCGTCGAGGGGATGGGGGTTCGAACCCTGCCACCGGCGAAGTTGAACCAAGGGCATGGTTCATTAAATTCCATGCTATAAAGTCCTCTGTGAGGGGCACCGTCCTAGCCTCCCGATAGGTGGGAGCTTGTGACGTTAAAACACATCACATAATAATAATAATAATAATAATAATAAGAAGAAGAAGAAGATGATGTTGCAGGAAAAAAGTCTGGAGAAAATATCTTAACCTAACCTAACCTAGCATTTCCTGTGCGATTTTTTTATTTCACTCTGACTTTTTATCCTGTATCTTTTTCCTTTGGCGCACTTGTCGTAATTATCTGACGCATCCTTCAGAAGTTCCAACAATTTGTCTTTGTCTCTTCTTGCGGACTCCTTCCAGTGTTATTATTATTATTATTTATATTATTATATTTTTATTTATTTATTTATTTATTTATTTATTTATCATTTTTTTTTCGCATCCGACCTAGTTATGGACCAAAAGGTCTCCTGTCGGCATGCTCCGCCTTTGTGAATCCTTTGTGTTACAACTGCTCCAGGTGGACATATAACGAGCACCGCATTTCCGAGAGGAAGCACGTAGACAGTTATTATGTTTACATTAGATAGTGTGGTCATGTGATGTTTAGTATGCAAAGGGGTTTGCACAGCGTTCTTAGACTGTCGAATTTCTGAGATACCATTACGTGCCCCTCGTTTTGGTTGTTACTGAAAACACATATCGAAAGCAGATCTCGATGTACAGTGTACATGTGTTATATATATATATATATATATATATATATATATATATATATATATATATATATATATATGTACATACATACATTTTTATCAACCACAATACATTTTAATTCTAAGCCATAAACATCGAGACTCGAGTAAGGTGAATGTTGGCCTCGAGTCTTTCGATGTTGATGGCTTAAAGCGGCCCTACATGATCAATAATATTGCGCAATATTCCGTATTGTACAATGTTATTGACGATGTAGGGATGGTATTGAAGAAGCTCACGTGTTTGGCCTGTACATTTGATGTCTTCAATATATTATGTCAATCTTCAATACCATCCTTACACAGTCAGTAATATTGAACAATATGGAATATTGCGGAATGATATTGATTGTGTAAGGCCCGCTTTAGAATTAACACACACACACACACACACACACACACACACATACACACACATATATATATGTGTGTGTGTGTGTGTGTGTGTGTGTGTGTGTGTGTGTGTGATTCTGTGAGTATCTGGAACAAATTTGATTAACTTCGGGGATAGAAAATATCATCCTTGTATTCTTAATCTCTCCTTTCAACGTTCCGTGCATAACGGGTCGCTCACGTAGAACATTCCAAACAGGAAACTCGCAGTCCCAAATATATCCTTTTTTGTATTAATGTGGGTCAGTCTTTTTTTTTTAGAAGAGAAAGGGATCCATCGCCGGTTCTCCTTGTGTGAAAAAGTGGAGGATAGTTGATCCTGATGAAAGTAGTCCTCGGGCTTGTTCCGGAAACCGAGTACCAGCCCCTCGGGGCTGCACCTTTAGATAAAAGTGACAGGAATGCCTCAGAACTGAATGGAATCTTCTGGTAGTAGTCACGGGCTAGGGCGTCGTTACTTGTGACAAAGGTCGAGGGGATGGCGGTTCGAGCTCTGCCACCGGGGAAGTTGAACCAAGGGCATGATTCATTAAATTCCACGCTACAAAGTCATCTGTGAGGGGCACCGTCCTAGCCTCCCGATAGGGTGGGAAGTTTGTGACATTAAACCAAATCAGGTAAGATTTTTTTTAATATTTAATTTTATACTGGGCAAAGATTCTTCCAAGCAGAATATAATTGCATGACGTTAGCAAGAATAAAATACTTGAAGTGACTATATATGGTCATTCGCTTGGCAAAGGATTAAGACATTGGTTATATATTTCGTGATTATCTACATTTTGTTGCCCTCTGGTTTACGAAAGGTTATGTATTAATTTAATTTTTCATTAATTTTACGAAATATTATGGATATTGATTAATTTTTTTTATTAATTTTATTGCCATATGTTGGCCCCTTACCTACCATTAAATACAGAAGGCTGCCAGTCCATTTCATTCACCTGTGACGCGTGACCTCTTCCAGTAAAGGAGACAAGAACAACACTTATGAAATGCTGTTTGAGTTTGTTACATGCCAATCTAAGAGAACCTAAGACTCGTTGACATAAGGCTAGTTTACTAGCCGCTAGTGCTAGGGACTAGTAAACTACCCCTCTACTTGCCCAATGTCAAAGGAAAGTTAGTCAACTTGCCTCCAAACTATCCTAGTGTGAACACTTACTTGCCCGGTAAGGTAACTTGCAGCAACACTAGTGGCCCCGTGTCAGGAAAGCTGTAGTTAAGTTTCGACATTGTACTAGTAAACTACCCCTCTACTTGCCCAATGTCAAAGGAAAGCTTACCAACTTGCCTCCAAACTATCCTAGTGTGAACACTTACTTGCCCTTGGGTAAGTCAACTTGCAGGAGCACTAGCGGTCCCGTGTAAAGAAAGCTATAGTTAAGTTTCGACATTGTACTAGTAAACTACCCCTCTACTTGCCCAATTTCAAAGGAAAGTTAGTCAACATGCCTCCAAATTATCTTAGTGTGAACACTTACTTGCCCTTAGGTAAGTTAACTTGCAGCAGCACTAGCTAAGCACTAGTTAAGTTTCGACATTGTACCCCAAAGAAAAGTTAGCCAACTTGCCTCCAAACTATCCTAGTGTGAACACTTACTTGCCCTTTGGTATGTTAACTTACAGCAGCAGTAGCGGCCCCGTATTAACGAAGCTAGAGTTAAGTTTCGACACTGTACCCCATACGGACACCATCATGCACAGGTCGTGTGTGTATAACCTGTGTATGGCAATTCCTTTGGTCTCATTTACTGATGTGCGAAGTATTGTACGGACCAGTGCGTCCGACGCAGAACAACGAAACAACGATGACTCACCCATGGATCGCGTAGCAACCGCGGAATAAACGGGGAGACGGCGGGCGGAGGGGTCCGGTGTGCGGGAGGGGGTGGCTGGAATCAAGGGTGGGTGGGGTGAGTGTGTGGGTGAGGGAGTGGAGGAACGCGGCGTAACTACAGGCAAGTCTACAGGAATGCTAAGGTTTACGGGGGAAGGTTATGGTAAGAGTGTGGTGTTTGGTTCGTGTTACGTGAAATGGTTTTGTGATTCGCGTTCGCGCGCGCGCGCACGCACACACACACACACACACACACACACACACACACACACACACACACACACACACACACACACACACACACAGGACCCCACGAGCGTTTGTTCCTTTTCTGTATAGTACAATTAAGTTACACATACAAAGGTTTGGGCCCTTAGAGAAAGTAAGAAGAAAGAGTGTTTTTTCCCATAATTTTACACACACACAAAAAAAAAAGAATAAATAAATGAATAAAAAAAAAATGAAATAAAATAAATTCGTTTTGGCGCCAGAACGTGTCAGTGACCGTGGCTTCTGATTCATAACGCTGTAGCCAGGTAACAACGGGTGCCATGGCGTCACACATGACTGGCTTTTACATAAATATATATATATATGTATATATATATATATATTCACTGTACGAGTGATTTGTTCCATGATATATATATATATATATATATATATATATATATATATATATATATAATGTATGTGTGTTTGTGTATTCAGTGCTCTGATGGCGTAAGTGGAAGCGTGTTCGTGTATTATTCGCTTAGTTGTGGGTTCGAATCCCGCACGCCTCTTAGATTCTCCCAGCAGCAAAAATAACAATGATAATAACAATAATAATAATTATAATGATAATAATAATAATAATGATAATAACGATAAAATAAGAACGTGAAATAAAAATATCTGCTAACTGGAAAGACATTGCTTAAATAAAACTTGAATCGGAGATGACTCACGGAGTTTCGATTGTTGACTAGCTCAAAATAGCACCTGTCGCCCCTCTCCTGCTCAGGAATGTGGCTCATGCAAGCAAGCAAGCAACCAATCCACCACTCGGTCATCGTCAGCGTGACCTCTCACACCTCCGCCAATGAACGTCCCCGCCTCCCTTCCTCGGCCGCTGATTGGCTGTTTGCCCGGAGCACCGGTCTGCGTTGACCAATGGAAGAGCTGCGTATGTGCGTGCGTGGCCATTGGTAGAATGTTTTTTTTTTTTTTTCATTATTAACGTAGTGACTCATGTAAAGGAGGAGGAGGAAGAGGAGGAGGAGGAGGAAGAGGCGATGATGTCATCGTTGACCTTTGGGGATTAAATGAAATGTTTCAGCTGTGATGCCGGTTTGTAGTTTGAGTAAAGAGAGTCTGGAATAAAATTTATTTTTTTATTATTGTACTATTATTATTACTATTAGTAGTAGTAGTAGTAGTAGTGTTTCATTGCTGTTATACTATTGTTATTACTAGTAGTAGTAGTACTTTGGTATTGGTATTTGCATTTTTTTTTTTTTTTTTTTTTTTTTTTTTTTTTTTCTTTCTTTCTTCGATGGGACGCTTGGGAAATCGTGACTTCAACAGTGATGTCCTTCCCATCCTCATCCTCTTCGTATTTTCACCCTCCCCTTCCTCCTCCTTTTCCTCTTCCTCCTGCTCCTCCTCCTCCTCCTCTTCCTCCTGTTCCTCCACCTCTGCCTCCTCTTCCTCTTCTTCCTCCTCCTCTTCTTCCTCTCTCTCTTCCTCCTGTTCCTCCTCTTCTTCCTCCCCTCTTCCGCCTGTTCCTCCTCCTCTTCCTCCTGTTCCCCTTCATCTTCTTCCTCCTCCTCTTCCTGTTCCTCCTGTTCCTCCTCTTCTTCTTCCCCTCTTCCTCCTGTTCCTCCTCCTCTTCCGCCTCCTCTTCCTCCTCTTCCAGTCGAGACAGAGGAGAAGGGACATGTGTCATCCTCCTCCTCTTCTCACTTATTCTCCTCCTCTTCCTCTTCCTCCTCTCCCTCCTCTAGTCGTGACAGAGGAGAAGGGATATGTGTCATCCTCCTCTTCCTCCTCCTCCTCTTCCTCCTCCTCCTCTTCCTCCTCCTCCTCCTCTTCCTCCTCCTCCTCCTCCTCCTCCTCCTCTTCCTCCAGATCAACACTGACAACAGTTGAGATCGTGATTGCGAGGCTCGTTTCCCCAACCATTGTCGCGAATGAATCAAACTCGTTTGTTGTTCTTGGAGAACGCTCTCTCTCTCTCTTTTTCTCTCTTCTCTCTCCACCTCCCTTTCTCTCCCTCTCTCCACCTCTCTCTCTCTCTCTCTCTACCTCTCTCTCTCTCTCTCTCCACTCTCTCTCTCTCTCTCTCTCTCTCCCTCTCTCTCTCTCTCTCTCTCTCCCTCTCTCTCTCTCGTTTCCCTTCGTCATGGGTGCCGTCAGGCGATTTTATTCACATAACATTGAAAGGCATCCCAGCACACACACAAACACACACACACACACACACACACACACACACACACACACACACACACACACACACACACATTCACACACATTCACACACACGTTCACACACATATTAGTCGTTCCATCAAGATTGACATCTCCTAATCGGCATACCTCTTGTAGTCATTTAGATATTGAAGCTTACTCATCAATGTCAAGGTGTCAGCTCTCAGATATGGATGCTATATATATGTATATATATATATATATATATATATTTATATATATATATGTGTGTATGTATGTATGTATGTATGAGATGTGTCTACCTCCCGTGTAAGGGGGAAAAAGCCTTTGGTGTATGTATGTATGTATGAGACTTATTAAACCACTGTCGGAGAATGAGATAAGATGGACAGAAAATCTGTACATGTCGACTAATATTTGTGGTCCTCAGCAGAATGATGATAGTGGTCGAAATATACAGATTTTATTTCCATCTTATCTCATTCTCCGACAGTGGGTTAATAATTCTCATTTCACAAATGTACCACTATATATATATATATATATATATATATATATATATATATATATATATATATATATATATATATATGTATGTATGTATGTACGTACAATGAATGGGTCCCAGTGAACAGATATACATTTTTTTTATCAACCACAATACACTTTAATTCTAAGCCATCAACATCGAGGGAGACTCGTGGAGGCCAGCATGCAGAAATTGAAACGTGGTGCGGCCAAGGACTCGAACC
>NC_134820.1:28077823-28097823 GCF_046742065.1 Oratosquilla oratoria | reverse complement strand
CGTAGATTGTACAGGTAGTGTATCTGTGCCAGGTAGACCGGGGAAGGCGAATGTGGAATGTAGTCATGTTGTTTTTGATCTATGTAATGCAGTCATAGACACACATACACACACACACACACACACACACACACACACACACACACACACACACACACACACACACACACACAGTAACTCCCTTCAGGGAGTGGAGAAAGGAATCTTAGTGTTCTTGAATGGAGAGTCCGCCCATCGCGTTGTGACTCATCGCCGACCAACTATTCTTCGTGTTCCTCTCGGCTTCCGGTGACTGCTCGCCGACCCGGAGGCTCTTCCAGTCCAGCGGTGAAGGAGTCTTGGACATTCCAGACACCTTTCTCCGGAGAGTCTGGCTTCGGGTTTAGCAAGAAGTAACAGTGATGGCTGGGTTGTCTAACGGGTTGTGTGTGTGTGTGTGTGTGTGTGTGTGTGTGTGCGTGTGTGTGTGTGTGTGAGATTCGCCATGGTCCTGGATCACGTGTTGGACTCATGATCGACAGTTGCCTTACCCTCCCGGAAGAGAGCTCAGAGGTCATATATGACCGATCTATGGGTAAGGCTGTGACCTTACACGTACACACACACACACCCAACTACCCGCCCACGAGAGTTAGAGTAACGGCTCGCAGCGCATCGATACTGTAATTATTTCAGCCCTGGGTGGGAATCGAAGCCGGACTGCTGTAGTGGCAGCCGGAAACTATAAAACCACTGCGTCATCGAGTCGTGTGTGTGTGTGTGTGTGTGTGTGTGTGTGTGTGTAAGTTAATGAATGGAAGGGTATAGCTATAGGGGGCTTGTTTTAAGGTGAAGGGTTCTTAGTAAGAGGGGCGAAGGGCAAGAGGGAGAAGCTGTGACGTGTAATGAATGGATGGGGAAGGCAGAGTGTCTGATGATTGAAGTGGATGGAGGAAGGAATTGAAGTGGATGGAGGAAGGGTGAAAGCAGGAAGAACGCCTGGAAGCAGATGGATAGGGTGAAGTGTTGTGCTGGAATTTGACGCACACGGACACGCACACACACACACACACACACACACACACACACACACACACACACACACACACACTACACACACATGCACACGCATACAGACATATACTCGCGCGCGCGCGCATACACATACACGCACGTAGACACGCGCGCGCGCACATACATACTGATTATATTGGTATGTATGTTATACGTAAATGTATTATACATGTACATATATGTGTGTGTACGTGCGCGTGTGTACGTACTGTTACCTTAATTACATTTTCTTGGAAATCGAGCAGTGCAGGTTCATTAGAGTTGAATTGGTTATTGTACATTCAAAAGTTTCGAAACTACTTTGAATCCATTGCTGATGAATGTAAGTGCTCTCCAGTTAATTTCTGTTACGATTTTTTTGTCATGTTACTCTGGCAATTAAGAAAAGTAAAAAAAAAAAAAAAAAAAAAAAAAAAAAATTCTCAGTCCCCAGGACCGTTGATAGACGTCAGAGGGAAGCATCTCCCCAGCTGCCTGTTCTTAGAAACTGTCAGTAATGCCCAGGGCTGAAAGTTTGAGTTTCGCTGCGCTGCGAGTCGTTACTCCAACTCTCGTGGCCGAGGAGTTGGGTGTGTGTGTCTGCGTTTAAGGTGACATCATTACCCATAGATCGGTTATATATGAACTCTGAGCTCTCTTCCGGGAGAGTAAAATAGCTGTCGATCACGAGTCCAACACGTGATCCAAGAGCATGGTGAATCACACAATAAATATATAAATAAACACATGAATAAAAACTGCCAAACACTTGCCACAAAAGCCAGTAAAGTTATTCTCGTATGTAAACACGAGGAGCAACCTTGGCCCTGAGTACTTTGTTATATGATGACGTGGTGACTTGAATCCCCATCGTCAGGCATCGGGTATTAGGCATCAGGCATACATCGTGTTGCATTTGATGTCGTATTATGTATGTCGGTCATTGTGTGTGACACAATAATGTGAGGTTACGATTGTGTTTGAATTGCGAAGGAATAGAAGTTGTGGATGGAAATGGAATGGGAATGGGAGTCATCCACGGGTTGGTTCTGGGTTTGGTCGTTTGAGTCTTTTGTCAATATGTCGATGGTCCTCTCGTCGTGTCTCTCTCTCGACCTCTCTCTGTGTCTCTCTCACTTTCTCTTGACCTTTCATTCAACATCATTCATGTCTCTCTTTCTCTCTTTCTCTTTATCTCTCTGTCACTCTCACTTCTCCTGACCACTTTTACTCAACATCATTCATTCAAATGTGTAAGTACTCTTGTTAGGTAAAAAAAGAATATATATATATATATATATATATATATATATATATGTATGTGTGTGTGTGTGTGTGTGTGTGTGTGTGTGCTAATAAGAACACGGGTACGTGTGTTCACATATGCAAAGTAGACCACTTGGAAAAAAGAAACTAACGAACTGAGCGCTTTCGTATATTACTATGTACTTTTTGCACTGAAGATGTAATATACGAAAGCGCTCTGCTTCGTTAGTTTCTTTTTCCAAGTGGTATACTTTGCATATATATATATATATATATATATATATATATATATATAGATATATAATATATATTCAATATCTTTGTTTATTTATCCATTGCTTTCTTTTTTGATTTAATGATTATTTATTCTTAGGTTAGCATGAGGAAGTTCTCTCGCGTGAATGAACCAAATGTGTGGATTTCAGTGTAGTCCCTATTGTCCTGAGTGCAGTTGATAGACTTAGTCTGTCAATTCCTTTCATTAGAAACTGGAATTCCGCTTGGTTTTCTAGTTTATCTGGCTTACTGGGTTTATCTATAGAAATCTACCGATAATATTCATAATGATAGGGATTTAATTCACTCAATTTCTTCTTTATAATGGTAGAAAGTGTTCGCCAAGGATTGCAAAATGTTTGAAAAATACGACCCTTAGTATCCATCTAGTAGCGAATGCAGAAACTATCGGTTTTTTCAGAAAAAGGTTAGACAACTTTATGAATGGGGATGACGAGTGGTTATGTACATGGAACTTCCCAGTGTAGGCCATATGGTCTCTTGCAGTCTCTTTCATTTCTGTGTATTGGGGAGGTGTAACCGTTCGGAAATTCCTTTTCAACCTTTTACGTCATGGAACAAAATTGATAAGATTACACAATTTTACAGTGTGGTTGCATACATACATACATACATACATACATACATACATACATGTATACATACATAGATACACACACAAATACGTATATACATGGATGCATACATTCATATTGTGCGTATGTACAAATAGTTGTATGTACATACCGTACATAGATATATACACGTACGTGCATGCTCACATACACACATACATATATACATACATCACAAACAACCGAATCACCATCATCCAGGAAAACACACACACACACACACACACACACACACACACACACACACACACACACACACACACACGCACACACATCCACACAATGGACGAGGAAGAGCGTTTTATGGACATTAGTCCTTAGTATGGTTATTGTGACGAAGGTTGGTGTAATGTCACAATGTGGGATTATTTCGTACGTATATTGTCACCATTACGTTAACCAATCATCATTATAATGATTTTGATGCATCATCATCATCATCATTATTGTTGTGTTATTCTTGTAATGTTTGTTTATGTATTCTATGTCATATGTAATCCACAGTCATGTATTCACAATGGTTTTGGATGACGTGTTGGACTCGTGATTGACAACTATTTCCCTCCCGGAAGAGAGCTCAGAGCTCATATACGACCGATCAATGGGTAATGCTGTGACCTTACATGCACACACACACACCCAACTCCCCGCCCACGAGAGTTGCAGTAACGACACGCAACGCAGCGATACTGAAATTATTTCAGCTCTGGGTGGGGTTCGAACCCGGACTGCCTTAGTGGCAGCCGGGAACTCTACCACTGCGCCACGAGTCGTATAATGTGTGTGTGTGTATTTTTCCTTCAGTGCTTGTCTTGGGTCTCGACTAATAATCTTTATTTCCTTTCCAGGTACGTTGACGATAACAGCGTTTGGTACTCCGAATGATCACGAAGGTAAAGTATCTTGGGGAGGAGGAAGAAGAAGAGGAGGAGGAGGAAGAGGAGGAGGAAGAGGAGGAGGAGGAAGAAGAGGAGGAGGAGCTGGAGAAGGAGGAAGAAGAGGATGGGGAGGAAGATGTGGAGGAGGAGGAAGAGGAAGTGGGGGAAGAAGAGAAGGAGGAGCTGGAGAAGGAGGAAGAAGAGGTGGAGGAGGAAGAAGAGGAGGAGGAGGAGGAAGAAGAGGAGGAGGAATAAGAAGAGGAGGAAGAGAGTGGCATTGTTATGTAACACAGAGTCACGACAGTACATAAGGAATGGCTGTGATGAGAAACGAGGGGAAATGAGGTGAGAAACTTACGCCAGGAGGCGCTGAGTACCTGCGGCCGAAGTAGTCACCTTTGCTCTGTTATGCGTTTCTTGGACTGTTGTGGGGGCAGGTAACAAACACCGCTGAAATTCGGAGAGAAGTGCTGGACTCGAACCCACAACTAAGTGAATGTGAGAACAGTTCGCTACCGATTACGCCACCAGGGCACGGATATCGAAGGAGGTGAGAAAAGTGAGAAAGTGGATGGGAATTGGCTCACGAATAAACACTCACGTTGTCTCACAATCATGCTCTCTCTCACTCTCTTTCTTATGTCTCTTTATTCTTGTCTTTCTCTTTTTCTCTCGTTTTATTTTCAAAATTTTCTTCTATAATTTTGTTCACTGTTTCTTTCTCTCTCTTTCACTTTCTTACTCGCTTTCTCTCTCTCTCACACTCTCTCACTTTCACTTTCTCTCACATTCTCATTTTCTCTCTCACTCCCCTCTATCTCTCTCACTTTCACTCTCACACTTTCTCACTTTCTTACTTTCACTCTCATTTTCTCTATCTCACTTTCTTACTTTCACTCTCACACTTTCTCACTTTCTTACTTTCACTCATTTTCTCTATCTCACTTCTCACTTTCTATTTCACTTTCTCTCTCTCTCTCTCTCTCTCTCTCTCTCTCTCTCTCTCTCTCTCTCTCTCTCTCTCTCTCTCTCTCTACGATATTAGGACTTTTGATCTGGCATCATACAATCTTTTCTTTGAAGATTATTTCTCAGTTGTGACCTCATTGTCTCGACGCCTTTGAAGATTTTGCACTTCTCTCAGATCCTCCTCCTCCTCTTGATCCATTTTCTCTTTTGTTTCTCTGCCTCTTCCTCCTCCTCCTCCTCCATCATCTGTTCCTCCTTCCCGTCCTATCCTCCTCCTCCTGTCCTCTTCCTCCTCCTCCTCCTCCATTTTTCCTGAAATGCAGTGCAGTCTTTTCCCCTCCTCCTCCTCCTCCTCCTTCTTCTTCTTCTTCTTCTTCTTTTTCTTCTTGTATATATATATTTGGTTGGGTTTGCTCGGAATTGTATGGGTATGTATCGCATTCGCCTATGCTCACGCATACACGTGCACACACACACACACACACACACACACACACACACACACACACACACTCTCACCTCTCTCTCTCTCTCTCTCTCTCTCTCTCTCTCTCTCTCTCTCTCTCTCTCTCACACACACACAAACACACACACACACACACACACACGCACACGCACACACGGTTTGTCAAACTTGGAATACTTATCATTAACCCCCATACGAACGGTAGCATACTTTATTATATATATATATATATATATATATATATATATTTATATATTTATATATATATATATATATATATATATTTATAGATATGTGTGTGTGTGTGTGTGTGTGGGTGTGGGTGTGAAAAACAAACGCACGGCTTATTCAGAGGAAAATCAGAACCCGGCCTGACCTGGCTATTCATTAGAAACCAAAGACATATCAGTATTAGACGCCTCTCCCATAATGACAATAATAATGATGATGATGATAATTTGCCTTTGGGATAAATGCCACCACTTGGCGCCAGCTTTAACAAAACTCGTGAAGGTTGCCACCTCTCATCACGGGTTGATACGCCCTTCAGGTGCATAATAGGCCGTCTTTGGCGCCAAGTCATCCTACGCTTGGCACCACTCGGTGCCACGCCATCTCCGTCTTGGCACCGTGGCTAGAACCCATCAGTTATATGGATATGGGTTGATTAGGGAACCGTAGATGAAGCAGCGTGTGGTGGTGATTGCGGTGGTGGTAGGTGGTGGTGATTGTGGTGATACCATTGGTGGTGAGGATAGTAGTGGTGGTGATAAGGATATCGCCTTTGGTGGTGATAGTGGTGATTGTGGTGATATTGGTGATACCATTGGTGGTGAGGATAGTAGTGGTGGTGATAAGGATATCGCCTTTGGTGGTGATAGTGGTGGTGGTGATTGTGGTGATAGGACTGGTGGTGAGGATAGTCGTGGTGGTGATAATGATTTCGCCGGTGGTGCCGATAGTGGTGGTGTCTTTATGTGGTGGTTGTTTTTGTGATGGTGGTGGTGAGGACAACTATGATGTCATAGCTTTGTTAAGAACGTCTGTTCCCACTCCACCCCCACCCTCTGTGTCTGTGTGTGTTTCTCTCTTCCTTTGTCTCTCTTTCTCCCTCTCTCTTTCTTCCTCCCTCCCTCTTTCTCCCTCTCTCTCTCTCCCTCCCTCTTTCTCCCTTCCTCTCTCTCTCTCTCTCTCTCTCTCTCTCTCTCTCTCTCTCTCTCTCTCTCTCTCTCTCTCTCTCTCTCTCTCTCTTGTCCTGCCTCACTCTTTCTCCTTCCCTCTTTCTCCCTCCCCCTCTCTTTCTGTCTCTCTCCCTCTCTCCCTCCCCCTTATCTCCCTCCCCCCTCTCTCCCTCCCCCCTCTCTCTCTATCTCTATCTCTCTTCCCCCCCACTTCGTCCCTCCCTGCCCCTCCCATCACACCGACGCCAACTGAAGCGAAGATGTGTTAATGATCGAAAATGGCCGTTGCCCGGTTTCCAGACGCTCTAGGTTACCTGGAAATGGAACCTTGAATTAAAATACTGAAAGATATAAAGAGGAAGATGTAAGGGGGAAAGAGAAATAAAGATAAGGTGTACGTATACGTACACACACACACACACACACACACACACACACACACACACACACACACACACACACACACACACACACACACACACACACACACACACAGGGAAAGGAAATAAGGTCGAGGGAAAATATATATATATGTGTGTGTGTGTATGTGTGCGTGTGTGTGTTAACTTCCGGTCCCCATGCGGGACCTAACAGCCTTATCCTAATCATCTTTAATCCACTTCAAAAAGTATAAACAGATGGTCTGGGCTCTGCTCAAGGGAGCGTGATGGTGGAGGTGGTAGGTGGTAGTAGGTGGTGGTAATGGTGGTTGTGGTGGTGGTGGTGATGCTAGTTGTGGCGGTGGTTGTGGTGGTTATGGCTATGTGGTGGTTGTGGTGGTGGTGTTAGTGGTAGTGGTGTTGTTAGTGGTAGTGGTGGTGTTAGTGGTAGTGGTGTTGTTAGTGGTAGTGGTGGTGTTAGTGGTAGTGGTGTTGTTAGTGGTAGTGGTGGTGTTAGTGGTAGTGGTGTTGTTAGTGGTAGTGGTGGTGTTAGTGGTAGTGGTGTTGTTAGTGGTAGTGGTGTTGTTAGTGGTAGTGGTGGTGCTAGTGGCTGTGGTGGTGTTAGTGGTAGTGGTGGTGTTAGTGGTAGTGGTGTTGTTAGTGGTAGTGATGGTGTTAGTGGTAGTGGTGTTGTTAGTGGTAGTGGTGGTGCTAGTGGTAGTGTTAGTGGTAGTGGTGGTGCTAGTGGCTGTGGTGGTGGACAACGTCATCACTGTGACGGACTTGATAGATTTTGTTCTTGATAGATGGTGGTGATGACGAGCCTAAGCCAGGAGGCGCTGAGTAGCTGCGGCCGATGCCGTCACCTTTGCTTTGTGCACTTTGGGGTCTGTTGGGAATCGAAGAGGAGTGCGGGATTCGAACCCACAACTAAGCGAATGCGAGACCAGCACGCTTGTGATTACGCCACCTGCGTGTTTTCTTGCAGAGTAGATAAATAAAAATAATGACTGTTGATGTTCCCCTTGGGCAATGCGGATTGGTGTATTGTGTGTGGAAGGTCACAGCATCACCCATAGATCGGGCTATACGAGTTTTTTTATGTCAGGGAAATTTTTTAATTGTCGGTCACAAGACCAGCACGTGATCAAGGTGAAACACACGCACACACACATACACACACATACATACACACCGACACATACATACACACACCAACACATACACACACCAACACATGGACACACACCAACACATACACACACACCAATACATATACACCAACATATACACACACACACCAACACATACAGACACACACACACGCACCAAGACATACGCACACACGCACACACACAACACACATACACACCAATACATACACATACACCAACACACACACACACACACACACACACACACACACACACACACACACACACACACACACACACACACACACACACACACACACACACACACACACACACACACACCACCGAATTTTCATTAATCTTTCCTTCTTGTGTATTTATCTTGCTCTGTTTAATCGTTGCCCCTTTCTACACTCTGACTGCTCCGTCCGTCCTTCGGCCGCCTGGACGTGAGTCATTAGATTCACTCTGAGTCACTTTTTCGCATATCATCTCCACCCGGTTAAGGTTTCTCCTCCTCCTCCTCCTCCTCCTCCTCCTCCTCCTCCTCCTCCTCCTCCTCCTCCTTCTGCTCCTCTTCTTCCCGTTACTCTTCCTCTTCCTCCTCGTCTTCCTCCTTTTCTTCTTCCTCCTCCTCCTCCTCCTCCTCCTGCTCCTCTTCTTCCTGTTACTCTTCCTCTTCCTCCTCGTCTTCCTCCTTCTCTTCCTCCTCCTCTTCTTCCTTCTCCCCCTCTGCCTCCTCCTCCTCCTGTTCTTCTTCCTATTACTCTTCCTCCTCCAGCTCGTCTTCCTCCTCTTCCTCCTTATCCTCTTCCCTTCTTCCTTCTCTCTCCCCTCTTCCTCCTACTCTTCCTCTTCCTCCTCATCTTCCTCCGTCTATCTGTTCTTCTTTCTCCTCCTCCTCCTTCTTTTCTTCCTCCTCCTCCACCCCCTCCTCCCCCTCTTCTTCCTGTTACTCTTCCTTCTCGTCTTCCTCCTTCTCTTCCTCCTCTTCTTCCCCCTCTTTCTCCTCCTCCTCCTCTTCCTCTTCCTTTTCATCATCATCCTCCTCTTTCCCCTCCTCGTCTTCCTCTTTCCCCTCCTGTTCCTCCTCATCCTCTTCCTCCTACTCCTGTTCCTCCTCTTCCTCCACGTCCTCCTCCTCCTGCTCCTCCCTCCCTCCCCTCCTCCTACACAGTCTGTACTTTTGTGGTGTCTTGTTTATTTCGCTCGGTGTTCGAGTTGGTTTTTACTTCAGCCAGCAGCTGAAAGTAGACTTTGATTTCGGTATTTTATTTATTTATTTATTTATTTCAGTCTTGTGATTCAATGTGCTCTAATTGCATCCCATTTGATTTTTCTTTCTTAATACTGTGACACGATGAGCTGATATATGTGTATGTATATGTATATATATATATATATATATATATTTATATATATATATATATATGTGTATGACCATTTTTATGACAACCGCATGTAGGATTCGAACCCACTGCTTTCAGCCACCCGTAAGATTACCTTCACAGAGCCTCAACTCACTACACCATAGAGACTAATCTTACGGGTGGCCGAAAGGAGTGGGTTCGAATCCTAAATGCGACTGTCATAAGAATTATCATATTAATTAATATATATATATGATACATATATATATATATATATATATATATATATATATATATATATATATATATATATATATACATATATATAACATGCAGCAATACGGCGCTCTCAGGCTGTGTAAACGCTATGTCTTGCTGCATTACCTTTGACCTCAGTGGTGTGGCGGGGAACAGGGTTGTCCCTTCATCCACGAAGTGGACATAAGAGCGATGAATAGGTATTGGATGTGTGTGTGATGGGTGCTTGTCTTTACATGGCTAGCCCTCTTATAAGGAGGAAAAGCTTTTGGTGTGTGTGTGTGTGTGATTCACCATCATGGTGTTGGATCACGTGTTGGACTCCCGGAAGAGAGCTCAAACCTCATATATGACCCATCTATGGGTAAAGCTGTGAGCTTACACGCAAACACACAAACCCAACTCCCTGCCCTTGAAAGTTGGAGTAACGACTCACAGCACAGCGATACTGAAATTATTTAAGCCCTGGGTGGGATTCGAACTCGGAACACTGTAGGAGTGGTTGCGAACGCTACCACTGCGCCGTCGAATGTGTGTGTGTGTGTGTGTGTCTGATTCACCATGGTCTTGGATCATGTGTTGGACTCGTGATTGACAGCTATTTCCCTCCCGGAAGAGAGCTCAGAGCTCATATATGACCCTGTGTGTGTGTCTTTGTGTGTGCGCCTATATATATATATATATATATATATATATATATATATATATATATATATATATATTATACACACACTCGTATATATACTGCTTTTACCCTTTATTCGCCCTCTCTGCCGTTCCCCCGTGCCTTTGAAGAGACACTTTGATCTCTTTTATTATTAATTGGCCAACCGCCTCCGTTTCCCTCTCCTTCCCTTTCTTACCCTTACCTTTACCTTTATTACTCGTTCCCTTTCCCTTCCCCTCACCCTTCCCCTCACCCTCACCCTCACCCTTTACCTTCTCACTCTCTCCCTCCTCATCCACATTTCGCTCACCTCTCTTCTCTCCTCTTTACTCTTCTTTGTCCTTCTCTCTTCCCCCCTCCTTCATTAGTTCCTCTTTTCCACCGTTTCTTCCTCTCTCTCCCCTCCCCCGCCTTTCCCCCTACTTACCCTCCCGTTGCATAGAGTAATTGTCACTCTCTTTTTTTCAAGTGGCACATGTGTGTATATAATTTCCTTTTCCCTGAGGCGGCTTCGCCTGCTCACACTCCTGTTATGTTTATATATATATATATATATATATATATATATATATATATATATATATATATATATATATATATAGTAATCGTTCAGTGTAATTCGGACTATTTCGAACTATCTTCAGGGTGATACTCCGCTCCCATGACCCCAGCTATGAGCAAAATACCTAAAGGCGTCAACATATATATATATATATATATATATATATATATATATATATATATATATATATATATATATATATATGATATGGTTTAGCGTCACAAACTCCCCCCTATCGGAAGGCTAGGATGGTGCCCCTTACAGAGGACTTTGTAGCGTGGGACTGAATGAACCATGCCCTTGGTTTAACTTTGCCGGTGGCAGGGTTCGAACCACCATCCCCTCGACCCTCGCCGTTCTGGAAAGAAAAAGAAAAGAAAAGAAATTCCAGGTCAGTTGCCGATTTAGGCTAGGAGGTGTCTCGAAAATCCTTTGTGAAGACTCCAATTCAGTCTTGAATTCACTCATGTGCCAGATTTGTGACGTCATTCAAAACAAAGACTATTAAGTTTCTCCTCCTCCTTATACTCCTCTTCTTACTCCTTTTCCTGCTCCTCATCTACCTCCTCTTCTTCCTCCTCCTCCTCTTCCTCCTCTTACTACTCTTCCTGCTCCTCATCTATCTCCTCCTCTTCCTCCTCTTACTCCTCTTCCTCCTCTTACCACTCTTCCTGCTCCTCTTCTACCTCCTCCTGTTACTCCTCTTCCTCCTCCTCCTCTTCTCTTCCTGCACCTCATCTACCTCCTCCTCTTACTCCCCTTCCTACTCCTCATCTACCTCCTCCTCTTACTCCACTTCCTGCTCCTCATCTACATTTTCCTCCTCCACTTCCTGCTCCTCCTCTTCCTCGTCCTCTTTCTACTCTTCCTCCTCCTCCTCTTCCTCCTCCTCCTCTTCCTCCTCTTACTACTCTTCCTGCTCCTCTTCTACCTCCTCGTCTTACTCCTCTTCCTGCTCCTCTTCTACCTCCTCCTCTTCTTACTCCTCTTCCTACTCCTCATCTACCTCCTCCTCCTCTTACTCCTCTTCCTACTCCTCATCTACCTCCTCCTCCTCGTACTCATCTTCATGCATATCATCTACCTCCTTCTCCTCCTCCTCCTCTTCTCTCGTCTTCTCTTCCTCCCCCTATTCTTCAGAAAGGTTAGTCTTTACCGTACTGATAAGTTAAATAGTCATATTATATTATTCAGGTTGATGTCAGATAATTTTATTCAAAGAAGTGGTAACCTAAGTGATTATTCGTTTTATTAAGGCAGACGATTTTATCAGCTATGTGGCAAAAGAAAACGGGAATTTGAAATCATGTGGCTAAAGAAAACGGGAATTTGGGATCGTGTGGCTAAAGAAAACGGGAATTTGGGATCGTGTTTTGGTTTGACACATCGGAAACATTAACAAAGTTCACAACTACTACCACAGCCAGAGCAGAAAAAAGTTTGGAGACGGGGAGTCCATATATTTCGACTGCTAACTGCAGTCCTCTTCAGTAGTGGAAAACTACAGGAGAGGACTGCAGTTGGCAGTCGAAATATATTGACTCCCCATCTCCAGCCTTTCCTTCTGCTCCGACTGTGGTAATAGTTGTGATTTGTAAACGTGTTACTACATTTTTCATCAGTTAAGGAGGTTCAGGACGACGTAAATGAGAGGTCATCTGTGGAGTTGACCTGTGTATAGAGTACCTTAAATGTGACCAACTTTGGTGCGTTTGTACATAAGCTGCGAGTCCAGACCGACAGACCTGCGAACTCTGAACTTTAAAGCATTAAAATGGATGGAACACGTGAGTAGAGGAAGTTGAAGCCAGCTGATAGCGTATCAGCATAAATCGCTGACATTCTTGTCTAAGAACGGCAGATAGACGCGTTTTGATAGTGTGAAGAATGACCTAGTCTTACGGGATTCGAACCCCAGGCTGTACATTCGCTGGTGTCACGTTTGCTTAGTTGTGGGTTTGAATCCCGCACTCCGATCTCCCATCAGTGATTGTTACCTTACCCTAGCAGTCCAAAAGCATTGGGCAAAGTTGACGGCTTCGGCCGCAGGCACGGCCTTCCTGATGGAGGCTCTCCAGCTTCACAGATTTTTTTTTTTTTTTTTTTTTTTTTTTTTTTTTGAAGGACAAGCGCCTCCCGGTAATGGAAGGTTAATGACATGGAAGCTTTTCGAAATTGATGACGGAACTCCTTTCTCGAAGACCCTTGATTGCATTTAGCTGTATCGAAGTAAGGAGATGTACCAACTTCGATTGAAAACTTGGTTATATTGTGACCGACTTCCAGAACCTCTTCGTCGTTCCAGGATTCAACCCGCAACGGAATAAAATCTTTATATTAACCCGGAACAGAATCTGCGAAGTCTGACATGTTATCGAAGTCTTGTTCGAAATTCCAGGACCTCGCGAAGAACAAATTCGGCGTCACGGTTTCTCAAAGGATTACAAAGGCGGAGCATGCCGACAGGAGACCTTTTGGTCCATAACTAGGTCTCCAAAAGGCTCTCGAGTTTGTGATACCGAAGGAAAGGTATGTGGCTGTCGAAGTCGATCTTCGAAGTGGGTCTACGGAGTTCGAAGAACTGGAATTTGGCGACTCTTCTGGAAGGCCTTTGGCACCGATCTCCCAAGTCGCTGCTGCTGAAGCTTGGAATGATCAACGCGTTTGGCTGAACTCAGCCCCTTTCCGTGCTGCAACGGCCTCGTCGCACCTTAACCCTATGTGCACGGCAGTCGTCCCGAGCTAAAATTTAAATAGTTTAACGTTTCGCTAGGACAAAGACTGTAGCGCTTTATCGTAGGGAAACAATTCATTTGAGGTCTTGTGAGACCCTAACGCACGGAAATCCTGCCCTAAACTGGTTAAAATGGTCACACATCAAGTAACTTCTCCTTTTGGGGTCACATGGACCTTATTGTGAAACTGGTCCACTAGTGGTCCATGGGCCACACGTTGAGAACCATTGATTGAGTGTAGCGACCTCCTGCAGAGGAGTACACGCGGCGGAATGTTCGTTTTCGGTAGCGCGGGGAAGATGTAGACTCGGGAGGCGGTGGCGTGGGAACAGCCCCATGCGGGGCGTGGGTGGAACGGGTATTGTTGGTCTTAACACTTGTAGAAGGCTGTAGTGACTGTGACCGCAGTGTTTTGTTTTGTTATTATTATTATTATTTATTTATTTTTATTATTATCTTTATTTATTTATTTTGTGTGTGTGTTTGATTGCTCTCGTCATTTTTATACGGGAAAGTTTATATTTTCACACTCTTTTTTATGGTAAACCTCCATACGAAATATATATATATATACTGTATATATATATATATATATATATATATATATATATATATATATATATATCAATGAAAGAGGGACAAAGGTTGAATGGGGCAATGGCCATCTTGAAACTGAAGATCCACAATCATTCCAAAGAATCCATTCGAATCCTGATCTATTATCACCTCGTGGATGAAGGGTCATCCCTGTATCCCGCCACACCACTCGGTGTCTTAGGAGACTGAAAAATACTAATAACAATAACGCTGTGTTCAAAGCAGCGAGAGATAAGTTTACATTATAATTGAACTCAGTGAAAAAAAATTATATTGTTGAAGGAATATGGGCATCAGTGGAATAAGATTGAATAAGGAGTCAACACGGAGTATAACTGAGTACGTTGCAATGGGCATCCTCCTAAATACAGACAGACATGCACAGACAGACAGACAGGTACAGACACACACAGGCACTAACAGACGGACAGGCACAGACAGACATGCACATACAAACAGACAGGCACACACAGACAGACAGACAGGCAGGTACTAACAGAGACAGGCACAAACAGACAGACAGGCAAACACAGACAAACAAACAGGCACACACAGACAGGCACACACAGACAGACAGGCACTAACAGAGACAGGCACAGGCAGATAGGCACTAACAGACAGAAACAGACACTAACAGACAGACAGGCACAGACAGATAGACAGGCTAATAGAGGGGACAGCATCAGTTCATGCATGAGCTGAAGCTGGCCCCAACTATCCTGTCGTGGCGTCGCGCGTTTGGAGTTGTCAACCGCTTTGTGCGATGATATTGCACGAAATGAACGCTAGTTTTTGTTGCTGCCCTCTCTTTAAGGTGTGTTTTATGTCGCGTTTGTATGTGTTTGTGTATGTGCGCGCGCATGGGTGTGTGTTCGTTTTTATGTGATGTGTGCGTGTATGTGTGTGTGCGTTTGTATGTGATGTGTGCGTGTATGTGTGTGTGTGTATTTGTTTGTATGTGATGTGTGCGTGTATGTGTGTGTGTGTGTGTATGTATGTGTGCGTGTATGTGTGTGTGTGTATTTGTTTGTATGTGATGTGTGCGTGTATGTGTGTGTTGTATGTATATGTATGTGTGTGATTCACCATGGTCTTGGATCACGTGTTGGACTAGTGATCGACAGCTATTACCTCCCGAAAGAGAGCTCAGCCCATATATGACCGGTCTATGGGTAATGCTGTGACCTTACACACACCCAACTCCCAGCCCACGAGAGTTGGAGTAACGACTCGCAGCGATACTGAAATTATTTTATCCCTGGGTGGGATTCGAACCCGGACCGCCGTAGTGGCGGCCGCGAACGCTACCACTACACAAATCGTGTGTGTATGTGTGTCAGAGGAGAGTTCCCAGAAAACTAAACAAGATGATTTAATCACATTTTAAAGTAATTCTAGATGATACAAGAACTACCCCCACCCGTTCCTGTAAACTGGTGTTAAATCCTGTTAAGCATAAAGAAGCTTAAGGGTTAATGGGTTAACCACCACACTAAGGACATGCCCGTACTCTCGCGGTTCGAGTCCACACACGACTGAAAAGCGGCTTCATCATCACCGACCGTTGAGAGTTCGTTAAAGTAAAAACGATTTCGGTTATAATATTTGAATTTTCAAATTTTCAAATATCAAATCATCTTTCCGTTATATATAGTAAAGTTGAATGATTTATTAAGAGATTGTAAACCTAACGAATGTTAGACATACTGTTGAACCGTGGTATTCTTAAAAAAAATATTTCCCTATATAAATCTTTCCTCATATAAATCTTATATAAATCCCTGGAAGGGAGATATTTTTTTAAGAATATCACCGTAAGAATCTTACGGTGGTATTCTTAAAAAAATCCTTCCTTATATAAATCTTATAAAATCCTTGGAAGGGAAAGTTTTTTAAAGAATACCACCGGAAGTGTTTTAAGAGACGTCTAGATTTCATTAAGCGAAGTCATATTCGAGTTACTCAAATGTCGGAGGTTGGAGGTAGGATGTTGGAGGTAATATAGCCCAGTGTGAGTCCACACACCAGCTGGACGCGTTTCTTCTATACCCCCATGAACCCCAAGACGCCACCAAACTTCACCCACGCGAAGAGACTAGACTGACCACACAGAAGAGCGTAACACAACTTATGACGTAGGCTGTGACGTCATTACGGGTCTTAAAGTTCGCGGTCCTAAAGTTCGCGTCATGTCTATGCTCGAGTCACCAGGAACATAGTTTCAATCCTGAGGATAGATTAAGCTTTTGATGAAAATTTGTCGCGTGTTTGGTTTCTTACGTATTTTGTTCTCTTGATTTGTAGTTACTGGAATATGTTCAATGTACATGTGTATGTGTGTGATTCACCATGGTCTTTTGATCACGTGTTGGACCCGCGACCGATAGTTATTTCCCTCCCAGAAGAGAGCTCAGAGCTTATGACCGATCTATGGGTAATGCTGTCACCTTACACGCCCACGAATGTTGGAGTAACGACCCGTAGCGCATCGATATTGAGATTATTTCAACCCTGGGCGGGATTCGAACACGGACCGCCGTGGTGGTAGCCGGGAACTCTACAACTGTGCCACCAGAGAGAGTGAGTGTGTGTGTTTAAAATGCATATGTAACAAAGTAGAGGAATGTTTCGTATTTATAAACACATAATCAGGGGAGGCTACTGACTTGAGCCCCCAATACACATGCCCGGGGATGACGGGTAAGAGTGCCAGCATTGTCATGGCTAAGAAGATGACTTCAAGAATGCCCAGATGGGCCTCTCTCTCAGCCCCCTGCCGCCTCCCGCCCTCTCAGCCTCCTCCTGCCGCCTCCTAACGCCACCCGCCGCCTCCCGCTGGGCCTAAATAAAGCCACCGCATCACAATACGCGAATCTCCGTGACGTGTCCTTCCGACTGCTCTCGCTGTGCATCCCTGGCGCCTTTACCATCTTCATCCAATTTATCACACCCTTTTCATCCATTCTGCGCCCGTGATTGATTATGATCTTTGTTATGGTTAGTGTCGAATGATTCTGGGCTCCTGGGTCTGTCACCACACCCACTCACAGTCGAATAGAATCGTCTGGTTTTAGCCAGAATAAAAATAGAAATTTTGGGATGTTTTATTCAGTGCGAGGGAACCCTGAATAAAGCTATCAACCAAACGGGTGATGGGAGAAAGTTTGATGTATAAAAGAAAAAAGCAACGCCAGCTGGGTCCTGTCTCTTGGTATCTATGGAGTTGTCATCTTTAGCTGTGTGTGTGTGTGTGTGTGTGTGTGTGTGTGTGTGTGTGTGTGTGTGTGTGTGTGCATGAGAGCTCATATGTGCGTATACCCGTATGTTTCTGTAGAAAGACAAAAACATTTATTCAGCTTAGGAAATGTCACTATAGTTTCGTGGCTCAATACCTTTACCGTGCCTTCTGTGTGTGTAAGATTCACCATGGTCTTGAATTACGTGTTGGACTCGTGATCGACAACTATTTCCCTCCCGGAGGAGAGCTCAGAGCTCGTATATATGACCGATCTATATTTAATACTGTGACCATACATGCACACACACACCCAACTACCCGCCCACGAGAGTTGGAGTAACACCCCGCAGCGCAGCAATACTGAAATTTCAGCTCTGGGCGGTATTCGAACCCGGACCACCGTAGTGGCGGCCGGGAACTGTAACCACTGCGTCATGCGAGTCGTGTGTGTGTGTGTGTGTGTGTGTGTGTGTGTGTATTGGGAACCTCTCTGTCCTCGGTCCTTGTCCTCCAGAGGACAATGATCCCCCTCTCCCATCCTCTACTCCTCTCCCTCGAGTCTCGTTGTCCTCGTGTCTGAGAAGTCTTCGGTCCTCGAGAGGTCAACGGAGCTGTCCCTCTTCTCCCTCGAGTCTCGTTGTCCTCGTGTCTGGGAAGTCCTCTGTTCTCGAGAGGACAACAGTGCCCCCCTTACTCCAGTCCCTCGAGTCTCGTTGTCCTCGTGTCTGAGAAATCTTCGTTGTCCTCGCGTCTGGCAGTACTCTTTAAACACATCCCTTCTTTCTGCGTCCAAACACGTCTTAATCCATTCGCTTACACTTGATTGCACACACACACGTACACACACACACACACACACACACACACACACACACACACACACACACACACACACACACACACACGCACGACGCAACTTGCACGACAAAGACACATTAAACTGATAAGCTTTCAAATCTCGCACGGACACGCACAGGCTGGGCTTTAAATTAAAACAATGAGAAGAGTAGGAAGCAGGAGGAGGAGGAAGAGAGGAAGAAGGAGGAGGAGGAGAGGAAGGAGGAGGAAGACTGGGAGAGGAAGCAAGGAGGAGGAGGAGAGGAAGAAGGAGGAGGAAGAAGGAGGAGGAGGAGAGGAAGAAGGAGGAGAAGGAGAGAAAGGAGAAAGGAGAGTCTCGTTTGAGTCAGTAACAGTGAGAGAAAGAGAGAGAGAGAAAGAGAGCGAGCAAAGGTAGACTGGAATACCACATGAAGACATTGAGGACAAAATGCTCACATGTAAACTTCACCACCGCTACAGTCCTGGAGGACTGAGCCAGATCGCATTAGTAAGATCCTTTATGAAAAACAGAGAATTGAAAAGGACGACGAAGTAGACGTTGAGCAGGAATTGCACATGTTTCGTCAGTGTGGATTTACTGATATTACACACGCGCGCGCGCACACACACACACACACACACACACACACACACACACACACACACACACACACACACACACACACACACACACACACACATCCGCAGTTTTATATGTTATAAACTTGTTGGATGTATATTTTCAGCAGTCCAACACCTGACCCAAGACCATGGTGAATCACACACAAGCGCGCGCACACACACACACACACACACACACACACACACACACACACACACACACACACACACACACACACACACACACACACACAGAGGCACACTCAACATGGACATCGACGCATATACACGCACATAGCAATGTTCACTTTATTTAGAAACATTGAAAGTCCTCTCACGACTCCATTTTAGGTACCGAGATGGGCATACTACATCCTATCCATCCTCCAATACTGTGGCACACTTGAGGCATTATTTTCAGGTTATTTTGTGCCGAAGGAGCCCCAAATTGGGTCTCGACCCCAAGACGGCCGTTTCAAACCGGCGTCTCTTTATCTGAATACAATCACCCGTCTTTAGCCTGAATAAAGTATTTCAAGGATTTCGTCGCATCGGAGGTGGGTTGGGGTTGTAATGCGAGAAGACGGTGTGTGTGGATTTGCACAGGGTTTTGGAGTTGGGTTTGTTTATGTAAGGGGGCACGCCCACCTCACTGGTGTTTGTGTACTGGCGTTGATGCTTTGCTGCGGTTCTATCAAGAAGTCTCTCGGTCTACCCCCTCCGTCCCCGAAAGACCTGTTCCTCTGGTTTACAGTTACGTAGCGATGTCTCACTGTATGCCACACCTGTAAACACTCCCTGTGAACAGTTATAGAGTAAGCTGGAGGGTCACGTTCCTCCTCCTCCTCCTCCTCCTCCTCCTCCTCCTCCTCCTTCTTCGTATGCTCGAAGAAGAC
>NC_134820.1:28047823-28072823 GCF_046742065.1 Oratosquilla oratoria | reverse complement strand
CCTCCACTTCCTCCTCGTCCTCCACTTTCTCATCCTCGTCCTCCACTTCTTCCTCCTCGTCCCCCACTTCCTCCTCCTCCTCGTCCCCACTTCCTCCATCTCATCGTCCTCCACTTCCTCCTCCCGCCCTTCCTCCACTTCCTCCTCCTCTTCCTCGTCCCCCACTTCGTCCTCCTCCTCGCCCCCCCTTCCTCCTCCTTTTCCTCCTCCTCCTCCTCCTCCTCCTCCCGCTCCTCCCTGATGCATGCAAATGGTCTTATCACCGTTGGGCGTCTCAGAGGTTGAGTCGTAGGTTCTCCTTCCTGAGTGTGTTCTTCGTGGGGCCCGCGGAAGGTTCTGCCGGGAACTCGAGGACCCAAACCCGACCAGAAGCGTCTGACTTCGGGAGGGAGTCTTCTTGCCGGAACCAAAAGAGATGCTTCATGGTCTCGAAGGAAATGTTTTTTTCGTATTTTTGTCTGCCATAACCGGCGCTTCTATCCCACCGAAGAGGTGGAGTTATAATCGTGATTAAAGAGAGAGATTTATGCCAGAGAAGCAGAAAGGAGGGAGAGAGTAGAAATTAAATCCTAAACATTGAGTCTTCAATCATAAAAGAATGATGAGCGCCGGTGATCACTGAAATATAGATTGCAGCCTAAACAATCAAGATCTTGTACGTAGTGAATATAAGTGTTTATTATTTAACTTTACCTGTTTATTTATTTCATTTATTATTATATTATAAGTTATTTATCATTTATATACTTTTCTCGCTTCCGATGTAGCTATGGACCAAAAGGTCTCCTGTCGGCATGCTCCTCCTTTGTAATCCTTTGTGTGTGTGTGTGTGTGTGTGTGTGTGTATATATATATATATATATATATATATATATATATGTTGTTTCTTCCTGTATCAGGAATGCTGCTGTGGCACCTGCAGGACTGGCGGCTTCGATAAAAGTATACAAAATCGCTAAAGCTCTTTACAATTCATGGAGCGTTCATGCAGCCTGTGGCTCGAATGTCCAAGAAGAAGAGGAGGAGGAGGAGGAGAGGGAAGAAGAGGAGGAGAAGAGGGAGGAGGTTGATCAGCTTAGGGACTTCTCAGCGAGGAGTCGTTCTCAAAGACTTCAAGGCATGTGTTTGGTTTGGACCAAGAATTATATTAATCGATTTGATAACAGCGTGTTTTTTTTTTTTTAGGGAAGAAAATGTAAATGAGGCTTGAGAATTGGTGGTTTGACTCTTCAGCATTAGTGATAATTAATCAAGTCTGTGGCAGGTTTAAGGAAAATAGATAAAACCTAAGAAGAAATATTACGATGAGAAATGTCCAATGGATAGATCGAACTGTACAATATGGAAGAGCCTTGAAACCTACAGTGGCGCACTGTATAGATGATGTAGAAGACTTCTGATGATTTTAAGCCCGTATAGGGTGTTTACTGCATTTAAGGCACTTCGTTTGAATTCTTAAAGCAAATTTATTTCCTTTTTTATTCAAAATATAAAAACACACTTATTTTCTTCTTTTTTCATTCAAAATCTTAAAGCCCTTTTTTTCTTCTTTTTTCATTCAAAGCCTAAAAGCACTTTTATTTCCTTCTTTTGTTTTCAAAATCTTAAATCACTTTTATTTTTATGATTGAAAATCTTAAAGCACTTTTATTTCCTTTTCTATTCAAAACCTTAAAGCACTTTTATTTTTATTTCATTTATTTGTTTTATTTATTTTTATCTATTTATTTTTCTAATTCAAAAGCTCCAGTGTATTAAGCGCGGGTTTAAGTGGTTCCCCACTCACCGGGTGTGTTGGTGGCAATGTTCAAATGAATTAGGCCGTGTAGTTCATTTGCTTTTCCACAGTTTGCCTTTGTCGTGCTTAGCTTTACACGTGAAGCCTCTGTCATTCTCTCTCTCTCTCTCTCTCTCTCTCTCTCTCTCTCTCTCTCTCTCTCTCTCTGTCTCTCCCTCTCTTCTTTCTCCCTCCCTCTCTCTCCCTCTCTTCTTTCTCCCTCCCTCTCTCTCTCTGTATCTTTCTCATCCTCTCTCTCTCTCTCTCTCTCTCTCTCTCTCTCTCTCTCTCTCTCTCTCTCTCTCTCTGTTTCTGTCTCTTCTTTCTCCACCCCTCTCTATCATGTATCTCTTTCTCATCCTCTCTCTCTCTCTCTATCTCTCGTTCACATCCTCTCTCTATGTCTCTCTCTCCCTTTCCCTCTCTCTTTCTCCAGTTTGTCTTTTTATTTTCTTTCTTTTCTTTTATTTTCAACAACCATGACGTAAAATTGGGATCTTGATCGATCGACATCGACCGGAAGAGGGGTCCCGGTCGACCAAGAAGTCCTTCAAACTTGGGGTCCTTCCTTACGCTGTACAGTCCCCCGACCTTATAAGGTGCTGTTGACTGCGCGCGCTCACACACACACACACTCACACACACAAAATCGAGAAGTAGAGATAGAGGTTTGGTGAGAGCTGGAGTAACGACTCGCAGCGCAGCGATACTGAAATTACTTCAGTCCTGGTTGGGATTCGAATCCGGACCGTCGTAGTGGCGTCCGGGAACGCTACCACTGCACCTCTTCCACCTCATCTCCTTACTCCTGACTCCTCCTCATCCTGACTCCTTGTTCTCCTCCTCCTCTTCCTTTTCCTCCTCCTCATCTCCATACTGCTGACTCCTCCTCCTCCTCCTCCTCCTCCTCCTCCTCCTCCTCTCCTTCCCTAATGTTTCGGGAGGATGTGCATATTTCAAGGTCTTAAAAATTTTCTACCTTGAGGGTGACCATGCATTGCTGAGATCGCTTGTGCTTGGGTGTTTAAGCAAGGCACGGGTCATGGGGTACAGAGAATATCCAAGAATGTACCTCCATGTTGCTGTCTACTCTCAGGTACTGATAATATTTACTGAATATCTTACATAATTGTATGTACTTATGTACTTGTTTGTTTTATTTATGTAAGAAAGATTTTTTTTTTTTTTTTAGGGTAAGTGGACGCCGCTCGCTAAAGGTGTTTGTAGGAAGGTTAGGGGTTGGAAATATGGGTTAAGGATTGCCCTCAGGGATGGTCTCCAGAGGTGTAAGGAAAGTGGAAGAGTGGGTGAAGAACGGGGTGGGACGGGACGAACCGCTCGGAAACTCTAATTATCGCGGAAATATGAGAATGGGTCATTCCCCAGGGATGGAGGGCTCTCGTATACATTGTTCTTTAGAAGCCGCCGTGACAGGGGCGGCTTAAAGTTGCGTTCTGGTGTGTCTCTTCGCTTGTTACCGGGTCACTTCGTGGGTACTGAAGCATCTCTTTATCAAGATCTTACTACGTGTTGTTGTGGTAACGAGATCGGCGTTTTTCCTTCCTCGGGTTTAGTGTGTGTGTGTGTGTGGTACAGTGATTATGTGTTTGGTGTGAGGGTGGAGGAGAAAGTGAGGGAGAGAGAGAGAGGGAGGGAGGGGGGGGAGAGAGTATGTGTGGTGGAGTAATTTTGTGTTTGGGGTTAGGGTGAAAAAGGGAGAGAGAATATGGTGTAGTGGTTAAGTGTTTTCGGTTAGGGTGAAACGCGCGCGCGCACACACAGATACACACACACACATATATACATACACACACACACTGATACACACATACACACACACACACACACACACACACACACACACACACACACACACACACACACACACACACACACACACACACACACACACACACACACACACACACACAGAGTATGTAATGTAGTGATTGTGTGTTTGGGGTTAGGGTGAAAGACACAGAGAGACAGAGAGAGAGAGTGATTTATAGCTCACTAAAGTCCCTTGTAGGTCTCTTGCCAAGGTCTCTTGCCCATGTTGGGGGTCTGTGCCCCAGCTAGCGGTCAAAGCAAAGACATATACAGTATATAATTAGACGTACCGCTATGAAGGCAATGACCACCCGTCACCAACGCTGTTGGCTGAATCTGCACATTCCCCCAAGTACGTGAGTGGTGTTCCGTTGGGAGGTAAGAACTCGGCCCGCAAAGTCACGGTAAGCCTGTGTGTGATTCACCATGTTCTTGGATCACGTGTTGGGCTCGTGATCGACAGCTATTTCCCTCCCGGAAGAGAGCTCGAAGCTCATATATGACCGATCTATGGGTAATGCTGTGTGTGTGTGTGTGTGGTGTGTGTGAGTTTACTTAATTGTGATATACAGAGAAGTATCTATACTCGTGGACTGTCGTCCATTTTTCTCCTCATTCACACCAACAGTAATTTTATTATTTTAGCTTTGTGTGTGTGTGTCTGACTATTCTGATTTTTTATAATTCACTTTAAACTAAAACAATATTTTGTGTGTGTGAGCGTGCGTGCGTTCATCTCACTATTTTCGCATTTTTATAATTTAGTTTAATTTTTTAAAAGTAAACTATTTTGTGTGTGTGTGTGTGAGCGTGCGTGCGTTCATCTCACTATTTTCGCATTTTTATAATTTAGTTTAATTTTTTAAAAGTAAACTATTTTGTGTGTGTGTGTGTATGTGTGTGTGTGCGCGCGTGCGCGTTCATGGGCTTGTGATATCTGGGTTCGTTTCGAATAACCTGACATGGAATTTGGCAGCTGTGGTGAAGCTTGGACGAGCTCCGACATTTTCAAGTTCATTGACCTTTAGTTGGATTTCATATTTCATATTGCCCTGTTCCTCCTATCCGCCTTTGTCTGCAGATTGCATTGGCGATGTAACGTTCACGTTACATCACGGTCGAGAATCCTGGAAAGATAAAAATTGAATTTATACTTATCATGTTTTGTCATATACTTCTTTGTGAGGTAAACGTAACATCACGGTAGAGAATCCTGGAAAGATAAAAATTGAATTTATTCTTATCATGTTTTGTCATATACTCCTTTGTGAGGTAAACGTTACATCACGGTCGAGAATCCTGGGAAGATAGAAATAGAATTTATAATTATCATGTTTTGTCATATACTCCTTTGTGAGATATCTGTGTTAGAGTAGCCAGCAGATTGTCTATAGTCTGTCTCTATACCCTTCAGAGTTTTTTTTTTTTTTTTTTTTTTTTTTTTTTAATCATAATTATGATTTGGTCAAAGGGAATTGGAGAAGTTGTGTATTAAAGGCATAACATATTTCGTGAGAGGGCTCCGCGGGGGATTAACCGGCAGTATAGCTAAGGATAGAGATGAGCAAATCAGTGATGAAAAGGGAAATGAGCAACAGGGGCGCATAAGAAGAGAACGAAAGGAAGTAGATGTTCCTCTTCTATACCTAACTCTCTTTGCGGGTAATGACTGTGTTTAAAAGATAAATAGATATACCAAGGCTTTTTTCCCCCTTACAAGGGAGGTAGCCAAAAAGGAAAAGGCATAAAATCATTTAAAAGATAAATGAATAAATAAATAAAGTATAAAAGGATAGATGGAAAACCTTTAGAGTAACTGTAAGCACTGTTACACTTCTGTATGTTGTTTGGTATTTATTGGTTATTATTTTTCAGTCATTTCTTAACTGATAGCCCAGTCTTTACTAATTAACCTCTTTTACATGATAAGGAAGTTAACTTTGAGGTCAGCTGAAATTTAGAAGGAATATGAAAAGAACAATTATTTAGTACTGTATCGATTTTAATTATCAGTATTTTATCCTTTTCTTTCGAGGAGAGAAGGAGAAGGAGAGAGAAAGATAGAAAGAGAAAGAGAGGAAGAGAGAGAGAGAGAGGGAGGGAGAAAGGTGGGGCAGTCCATCACCTCAGGGGGGGATTAAATGATATCATTTCAGACCAGGTTCAGGATGATCCTTTTCTTTCGAGGAGAGAGGAAGAGAAGGAGAGAGAGAGAACGAGAGAGATAGAGAGAACGAGAGGAAGAAAGAGAGAGAGAGAGAAAGGTGGGGCAGTCCATCACCTCAGGGGGGGGGATTAAATGATCAAATTTCAGACCAGGTTCAGGATGAAGCGGGATTGCTCTCCACATGGCCCCGGGGATATTGGGGCCTTGATAGGAGATTGGCACTCTCCGGCGAAGGAAATTTGGTGAGAGAGAAACAGAGCGAGAGAGAGAGGAAGAGAAAGAAAGCGAGAAAGAGGAGCGAGAGAGGAAGAGAAAGAAAGCGAGAGAGAAAGAGAGCGAGAAAGAGGAGCGAGAGAGGAAGAGAAAGAAAGCGAGAGAGAAAGAGGAGCGAGAGAGGAAGAGAAAGAAAGCGAGAAAGAAAGCGAGAGAGAAAGAGGAGCGAGAGAGGAAGAGAAAGAAAGCGAGAGAGAAAGAGAGTGAGAGAGGAAGAGAAAGAAAGCGAGAGAGAAAGAGGAGCGAGAGGAAGAGAAAGAAAGCGAGAGAGAAAGAGAGCGAGAAAGAGGAGCGAGAGAGGAAGAGAAAGAAAGCGAGAGAGATAGAGAGCGAGAAAGAGGAGCGAGAGAGGAAGAGAAAGAAAGCGAGAGAGAAAGAGAGCGAGAAAGAGGAGCGAGAGAGGAAGAGAAAGAAAGCGAGAGAGAGAGAGGAGGGGGAGAGAAGAAGCATCTATGAGGCGTACCGTTAAGATTTGTTTAGAATTATAGAAGAAAGGAATATAGACAGAAACCGCATAAAAAAAAAACAAGGAAGTCGAACTGTTGCGGCAACAGTAAAAAATGCAATGGAAAGATATATTGTTTTAGAAGCACTGTGCCTCGCTGCATTGCCCTAAACACGACCGGTGTGGCGAGAGCCAAGGATTACCCTTCATCCACGTGTGTGTGTGTGTGTGTGTGTGTGTGTGTGTGTGTGTGTGTGTTTGAACTTTGGTAATAAATTTCCAGTTGTTGTACTCACAGTTTGATTACATTGGAATTGTTGTAAATAGAAATAGATAAATCATGATATGTTTGCATAGTTCCAGTTTTCCAATACCCTTACCAGTAACATATTACCAAACTGACGCCCATTTTGTCCCAAGTCTGCTCCATAATTGATTAAAATCTTAAGAAAAGTGTATGGAAAGTACACTGCCAAGGACTCGATGAGGAGATCCCTTTGGCCGAGAAAGGGAGAGGTCTGGGTGGGGGGGGGAAGCATTTGATAGACAAACAAATGAACGTAGCGATGCGCAGGAGGACGAACTGGCAAGAAGTGAGGGTTGCCAAGTGTGGTGTTGTTTATGCCTTATGTTTTGCACGTGTGACTGCAATGACATCACCAATTAATGCGGACGGGGTCTCTGGTAGGAGGGGCGAATGTTAATGCGACGATCCTGTCAGGATGTTGAATGATGAAATGAAGTCTCATTAATCATTGAATTGTGCACCTTGGTGATGCAAAGGTTTTACAGGATGTATTTAGTGTTCTGCACGTGTAGGGATAGCCCACCTGTCCCAGTGCATAGCCTGGGTCCTAAAGCCCCAAAGAACGAAAGAGAGGGAGAGAGAGAGAGAGAGAGCGAGAGAGAAAGGAAGAAGAAAGTTAAATTTCAAGTTTCTCTCAAAGACACGATGAATTAGTTACACCGAGGACCTTATGTCATAATTTGATTTATAATATGACAGACACAGTGACATTAATTCATCCTGGCTCATATTTTCCTTCATAATAAATAACTTTATTCCCTATCCACCTCTTTGGCAATTACCATAGTATAATCTTGTTTACTTAGTCATATACCTTCTCAAAATCCACGAAGTGCGTGTACATACATATTCTGTATATATTTGTGTATATGTGTGTGTGTGTTTGTGAGTCTGTGTGTGATTGTGTGTGTGTTTTCCTATTTCTCTGATAACATTATATGATGTCCAACCTCACTAATCACTTCGCTTAGCATACGCGGCGAGGTTATTTCATTTGTGTCGGGTTTTGGGAATCGACAACTGGTGTCTCCTCGGGACATCGAGATTGCTGTGTGTGATTGTGTGTGGGTTTTCCTATTCCTCTAATATTATATGGTGCCTCAACATGTGATAAAGCCAAGAAGAATCACTAATCACTTCGCTTAGCATACGCGGCGAGGTATTTCGTCTTCTGTGCCGGGTTTTGGGAATCTACAACGAGTGTCTTCCCCGGGACAACGAGATTGCTGCGCGTAATTGTGTGTTTTCCTATTCCTCTGATAATATTATATGATGCCCAGCCTCAATATGTGTTAAAACCAAGAAGAATCAGTAATCACTTCGCTTAGCATACGCGGCGAGGTATTTCGTCTTATGTGCCGGGTTTTGGGAATCTACAACGGGTGTCTTCTCCGGGACAGCGAGATTGCTCCATAATGACCTCGTTTGGAAGTGTGATGGTCTGGATGGAATCCAAGGCTCGCGCCTTAACGGGATGAGTGAGCAGACGGGAGATTGCTGTGCAGACCATCTCCAGTCTGTTAACCTTCGGAACGGGACTCGAATCCCATCTGAATAGTTTGGTGTATGAATGAAATATGTCAAGGATGCTCTTGCCGCAATTCTGGGATTACGAAGACCGCTCTCTCTCACTATCTCTCTTTTATCTCTCCCTGTCTTTCTGTCCTCTCTCTTTCTCTCTCTCTCTCTCTCTCTCTCTCTCTCTCTCTCTCTCTCTCTGTCTTTCTGTCCCCTCATTCTCTCTCTCTGGGATTACGAAGACATCTCTCTCTATGTCTATTATCTCTTTCTGTATTTCACTCTCTCCTCTCTTTCTGGGATTACGAAGACCGCTCTCTCGCTCTCTGTCTTTTGTTTCTTTCTTACTCTATCTGTATTTCTCTCTCCGCTCTCTCTCTCTCTCTCTCTCTCTCTCTCTCTCTCTCTCTCTCTCTCCGCTCTCTCTCTCTCTCATTCTCTCTCTCTCTCTCTTGCTCTCTCTCTCTTGCTCTCTCTCTCTCTCTTGCTCTCTCTCTCTCTCTTGCTCTCTCTCTCTCTCTCTCTCTCTCTCTCTCTCTCTCTCTCTCTCTCTCTCTCTCTCTCTCTCTCTCTCTCTCTCTCTCTCTCCCTCTCTCTCTGCATCGTTGAGTTTGTCCAGTTTATTAAACATGCTTACGGGTTAGGAATCTGCCACTCAGAAGATTCACGTTTTTTGAGACTTGACAAAACTACTCAGAACAGACGGGTCACACGAATGTTCCCATAGGAATGATTGACTAGTTTATTAACCTAGAAAATAAATGAATAAATAAATAAATAGATAAATAGATTAATAGATAAATTCAATTAAGATAAGAGATGGGTCAAACGAATTTTGTTATACGAGTGATTCACTGGCATACAAATTCAAACTAGTAAATCAAAACAGTGACGCGTCAAACAAATGTTGCCATATAGGTGATTAGTTAGTTTTCAGATGAAACAGACCTAATAAGTCAGAATCTAGAAAGACGGGCCCTAATTGGTTTCCCTCTGTAAGGAATAATTATTATACTGCGGTGATTATAGTTTGGCGTATTATACGGAAGATCAAAGCGTTTGCGACAACAATGTATACTTCTTACTATTAAGAGTATTTGTAATTCGGGAGGCGTGTTTTTAACTTTAGAATTTTTTTATGTTTTATTCCAAAGTTGTGTGTTGAGGTCTATTTGGTAATATAGTTACTGTCTTATGTTCTGGGTTAATTTTTTTTTTCTTAAATGGTTAGGGAAATAATGGAAATATATACGAGTATGTTTTATATTTTACTAATGAACACGTGTGTGTGTGTGTGTGTGTGTGTGTGTGTGTGTGTGTGTGTGTGTAAGAGAGAGCGTGTGTGTGTGTGTGTGTATATATTTGTAAGAAAGACAGCGCATGTTTGTGTGTGTGTGTGTGTCTGTGTGTGTACATATGTGTAAGACAGCGTGTGTGAGTGTGTGTGTATATATTTGTAAGAAAGACAGTGCATGTTTGTGTGTGTGTGTGTGTGAGAGAGAGAGAGAGAGAGAGAGAGAGAGAGAAAGAGAGAGGCAGAGGAAAAAGAATAGTATGAATGTTTTCTGGGGCACAGAATTAAGAACTGAATTTTTATTTTTATTTTTCTGCAAATTAAGTTTCGCTGGTGGAGTGGACGGATTTAATTAAGGTTGAGGTAGAAAGGGCCGGTTGACCGCAATTACCTGCGTCGCACAGGGGAGGGAACATTACTTTGGGAACCACAGCAAGGCTGGGAAGGGCGCAGATGAAAGTGTACAGGAGGGATAGCCCGGAGGTCCTGCAGTGGAGCGTCGAGGTTAAACTCTCTTTCTCTCCCCCACTCTCTCTCTCTCTCTCTCTTCCTATCTTCCTCCTTCTTTCTTTCCCTCTCTCTTCCTCGCTCACTCTCCATTTCTCCCCCTCTTTATCTCTTTCCCTCTCTTTCTCCCTTTCTCTCTCTCTCTCTCTCTCTCTCTCTCTCTCTCACACACACACACACACACACACACACACACACACACACAGATCTTTCAGCTGATTGAAATCACTATACGTTAGCCAGTTAACCTGGTGGTGAGATGGGCAGCTACAAACGATGAAACTTTTTTTTTTTTTTGACGTTTGTTTCCTTCGTCTGAAAAAAAACGTTTGATGGCAGCCAGAATAAACGTAGAGTTAACTGAGGTTTGACTCAAACGTTTACAGGGATTTCTCACGTGAATAAAATCGATTGACGGCAGCGTGACCAAAGACTCGAACGTTGTCGCGAAGGAGTGAAGGCGTGAGGAACGTGAGATCTTCATGGTGAGGGACCGGGAGCCGTGAGAGGTTGAGTGAGTGAGTGAGTGAGAATTGGAAGTAGGTGGATGATACGAAAAGGAAAGTATATGAAGTATACTATGGACTGCATTTTCCAGCGCTTCTATAACAATGGACAAGAGAGCGTGTTTAAGATGTGATGTTAAGACTATAAAGAGCATAAGAACACAAGAATGAAGGAGACTGCAAGAGACCATAAGGCCTACACTAGGCAGCTCCGTATCCATCACCACCTGTCATCCCCATCCATAAAGTTGTCTAACCGTTTCTTAAAACAACTGATAGTTTCAGCGCTTACTACATGGTTACTAAGTTTATTCCATTCGTCGACCACCCTATTAGTAAACCAATTCTTGCCTATTTCCTTCTTAAATCTAAATTTGTCCAGTTTATAACCATTAATGCGAGTCCTGCCCTGTTGTTTTAATATGATGACCTTGTTTGCATCACCCTTGTTAAAGCCTTTGATCCACTTGAACACCTCTATTAGATCAACCCAGGGGGAAGAAATATCCTAGGATACTTTGCCCCCGGGGGGAGAAATGAGCGGGGGGACTTTTAGACTAGTACACCGGGAAGAGCTCCCTCTGGACGCGAACCGAAACTCTGTGGTCAGTCCGGCGCCAGTCCTAACGGCAGACTGGGACAACATTTTACGCCTAATTGGTTTTGTTGGAAACCATTTCACTGTTAAATGGGTTTAACGTGGAGCGTAGTGAGTGTGTCTTTTGGCTCGGCTATCCCAACTCTGTAAGGGGGAAAGGGTCGTTGGTAGGCGTATATGTACATATACTGATGTAGTTGTATATAATTACGAATGAGAACCGCAGTGATACAAGAGAGTTGACTGTAATATATGTAATATAAGAAACTTTGTAATATATACACAGTTCTCAGAGATTGATGGAGGGTACTTATTATTTGTTTGTTTATTATTATTTGTTTGATTTTCATTTGTTATGAATTATCTGTCCATTTATTGTTATCTACTATTTACCTGTTTGCTTATTATTTAACTATGCCTATGCATTTATTTATTTTATTTATTATTATTTGTTATTGTATTTTTTATTTTTCTATTATTTATTTATCATTATATTTTTTTTCCGCATTCGACCTAGCTTATGGACCAACACCTTTGTAATCCTTTGTAACATGGGAAACTTTGTAACGTATACACAGTTCCTGGAGATTGGAGGGATGATATCCTTATCCGCCTTATATTATCATAATTTTACAAAGATTACAAAGACGGAGCATGCCGACAGGAGACCGTTTGGTCCATAACTAGGTCGGATGCGAAAAAAAAAATCATATTAATGATAAAATAATAAATAAAAACTATGATAATGTAAATAACAAATAAAATACATAAATAAATGCATAGGTATAGTTAAATAATAAACAAAGAGGTAAATAGTAAATAATAATAAATTGACATATAACTAATGTTATTAATTTATTTATTTATTTATTTATCATTATTCTATTTTTCGCATCCGACCTAGTTATGGACCAAAAGGTCTCCTGTCGGCATGCTCCGCCTTTGTAATCCTTTGTAACATGGGAGACGCTGTAACGCATACTCAGTTTCTGGAGATTGGAGGCATAGTATCCTTATCCGCCTGTAGATGGGAGTAGAGTCGTGTGATGAAACTGTATGGGTGGAAGATAGGGAAATTCGAGTCCCACCTTAACACACTTATCAACCAATCACTAGAGGAGATTGGGACAGCGCCAAGCTGTCGGCAAACTTTGGAATTTGGGTGCACGGTTGGGAAAACAGAGTTATTCGACGCTTTGCATTTACATTTGTTTTCTTCTTAATTTGTGAAAAAGTTGAAGAAAGCGTCGACCAGTGATGGTTTTGGTAATAGAAGGGAATAAGATTATTATTATTATTATTATTATTATTATATATATATATATATATATATATTTTTTTTTTTTTTTTTTTTTTTTTAAAGGAGGCATAACGACTGTTTTCTTCGATTTCGTTTCCAGATACACCAAAAAGGGAGCTTGTTTCCCCAACTGTACTCCCGTACATCGGAGACAAAGTAAAACAGGCTTTTTACATTATGTAAAACTCATGAAACACTGAAATTAACTGTTTCATCAGGTTTTGACATAATCTTACTGGGATTTTTGTGAGGCAGTCTTGTGTATGGGTTAAAGCAGTGGTTCCCAAACTGTGGGTAAATTACCCCCTGGAGGGGAGGTAACAGATTTCGGGGGCAATGGAGGGCTCACAAAAAAAAAATAAAAAAAAAATAGAATAAAATAAAATCAAGAAAACATCACGGTACCCGGCATTAGGATTAAGGTTAACTTAGTACGTATAATTGTAAAACTGAAAAAATAAAAAGGTTGGGAACCACTGGGTTAAAGGAGCAGAATGTTTCAGGGGAGAAATTCACCATTGCGGGCAACAGAATCTGGTTCACGATTTACCAGAGTGTACATAGAATTTACCATTTGGCTACCTTACAAAGGATTACAAAGGAGTATGCCGACAGAAGACTTTTTGGTACATAACTCGGTCGGATACGAAAAAAAATTATAATAATTACAAAATAAATAAAATTTATAATAATAAATAATAATAATAAAATGAATAGATAAATAGGTAAATTTGAATAGCAAACAAACGGGTAAATAGTAAATAATAATACATTAATACTTTTTTTTTCTGCATTAGACCTAACTATGGTCCCGTCCAAGGGTGAAATAACTTCAGTATCGCTCTGCTGCGAGTCGTTACTCCAACTCTCTTGGGCGGAGAGTTGGGTTTGTGTGCGTATAAGGTGACAACATTACCCATAGATCGGTCATATATGAGCTCTGTGCTCTCTTCCGGGAGGGAAAATAACTCGATCACGAGTCCAACACGTGATCCAATACCATGGTGGTGAATCTCGCGCGCGCGCACGCACACACACACACACACACACACACACACACACACACACACACACACACACACACACACACTCTCTCTCTCTCTCTCTCTCTCTCTCTCTCTCTCTCTCTCTCTCTCTCTCTCTCTCTCTCTCTCTTCCTCTCGCTGCGATCAGTATGATGTAGTGTAGCGTACAAACGAACTTCAGGTCCCAACTGTGGCTGGGTGTCCGCCCGCGACACGCCACCCGCTGTGTAGCTTTTTTCATCTTCCTCCTCACCCCCTCCTCCCGTACCTCACCCCCCACCCCCGTCCCTCACCCCCCCGTCCCTCACCCCCCGTTTCTCACCCTCACCCCCGTCTCTCACCCCCACCCCGTCCCTCACCCCCCGTCTCTCACCCCCACCCCCGTCCCTCACCCCCCGGTCCCTCACCCACACCCCCGTCCCTCACCCAACCCCCGTCTCTCACCCCCCCAACCCCCGTCCCTCACCCCCCCACCCAACCCCCGTCCCTCACCCCCCACCCAACACCCCAAAAGCCACCTGCCTTTTCTTTGCCCGCCCTCTCGGCTATTTCTCTCTGCTTGTTTATTTCTGCTGATGGTGGTCCTCCTCTTCCTCCTCCTCCTCCTCCTCCTCCTCTTTCTCCTCCTCCTTCTCTTTCTCCTCCTCATCATCATCATTATCGTCCTCTTTTTCTCTTCTTCCTCCTCCTCCTTTTCCACCTCCTACTTTTCCTGTTCCTCATTTTCTTCTTTCTTCTTTTCCTGTTTCTCATTTTCATCCTGTTCCTCCTCCTCTTTCTCCTTTTCACCCTCATCCTCCTCTACTAATTCCGTCTCCTCCTTCCTTTCCTCCTTCTCCTCCTCCCCTCCTTTCCTCCTCCTCATCCCTTTCCTCCACCTCGTCCTCCCTTTCCTCCTCCTCACTTTCCTCCTCCACCTCCCTTTTCTCCTCCTCCACCTTTCCTCCTCACTTTCCTCCTCCTCCTCCCTTCCCTCCTCCTCCTCCCTTCCCTCCTCCTCCCTTTCCTCCTCCTCCTCCCCCCTCCTCCCTCACTTCCTCCTCCTCCTCCCTTCTCTCCTCCCACCTTCTCCTCCTCCTAACCCCTCCCCATCCTCCCTGTCCACTTCCTGCCGCCGGCTTGTTTACCTGTTATCCATCCCGCAAGGTAAACCCTCACCTTTCTCCATAAACCTGTTGACTAAACGAATCCTCTGCCATTTCGCTCAGGTGAAGCGTATTTCAGGTCCACCAGTTGTGTGGCTCAGATTCTGTCTCACGTTGAGATTGAGAGAACACGGGGAGGTATGGCAGGGAAATAAGAACATAAGAAATAAAGGAGACTGCAAAAGACCATAAGGCCTACACTATGCAGCTCCGTATCCATCACCACCTGTCATCCCCATCCATAAAGTTGTCTAATCGTTTTTTAAAACAACTGATAGTTTCAGCGCTTACTACATGGTTACTAAGTTTATTCCATTCATCGTTTCTGAGCACAGTCAGACACTGTCTCAGAGGAAGCAGAAGAAAAATGCTCTTTCTGGGCCTCTGTACACCGAAGATAAGGTGTAATGAATCAAGACGAAGGAAAGGGAGATGTTTGTTAGCATAGACATAACTTAAACTGTACAGAAAGCCAGGGGAAGGGATGTCTCTGAGGAAGTCATATATTACTGGAGATAAGAAAATATGAATAGGGGAGGCTGCAAGAGACCATAAGGCCTACACTATAAGTAATTCCATGTCCCATACCACCTTTCGTGAAATTATATAATCTTCTATTAAAACAGTCGTTTCCGCGATCATGAGGTATTCTACATTATCGTCTTTGCTGGCCGGGCAGCATGATCAACATCTCTGTTGTTGCTTATCCAAAGCCCAGTGTTGAGGATATTCATTGAGGACACTCAACCCTCCCACGCTACTCCTGCAATCTTCACAACATCACTTCCTCACCCTCTGTTAAACAAGACCAGTTTCGTCTCTGCGGTCGAAACACAAGACGCTCGACAATGTCCTTCTTGCTTGCAGTCGCTCGCAGGTTTCTGGGGAGGTGAGTCTAGTGTCGCGGGGCCGTGGGACTGTGCCGTGTGGCGAATCAGAGGATTGGTGAATCGCGGGTTGGGTCCTTGCTACGGATCGGGTGAAAGTGAAGGCAGCAGTGGATGGGAAGTTCGTACGTGATGGCGCGGAGGAAGTAATGGGTGGATATGACTCAGCCAGGATGTGTATTACGCAGGTGAACTTCGTAGGGTGGATAGGCGGGTGGCGGAAGCAATGACAGTATACTGTCGTCCCCCTTTATATATATATATATATATATTTATATATATATATATATATTCATATATATATATATATATATATATATATATATATATATATATAAAGGGTATATATGGGCAGGAGATTTTCTCTAATGCATACTTCATTAAAAGTGATTCTGTATTACAGATTTTCCTCAGAAGACGAAAAGAAAATGTTCTGAAGAAAATCTGTAGTACAGAACTCGGAATCACTTTTGATAAAAAAAATATATATATATATATATATGTATGTATATATATATATATATATATATAGGTACGTTGAATGTTCATGTAAAAGCCTTATATCATGCTAATTTTCTTCTCCCTTCCTTTATTTATTATTTCATTTATTTATTTGCTTATTTTTACATGCTTTTACTCGCTGGGTTTGTGTGTGTATTTTTTTTATCGTCATACCTTATGGCAGTCTTAGGAGGACGAGGTGAAGAATGTAGCGTTGGGCCTCTAGCTCCTCGGGGTCTTTCTACAAGAGGCTCTGGAATGCGGAGGCCAAAGGGCTGATTTCTGGGACAAGCTAGGAATGTCTCCAGTTAGCAATAACAAGCTATTCTATCCTTGAGGATGATAGAAGTTAGGAGTGATCATCCCCTCTCTCTCTCTCACTCTCTCTCTCTCTCTCTCTCTCTCTCTCTCTCTCTCTCTCTCTCTCTCACACACACACACACACACACACGACTCGGTGACGCGGTTGGTAGAGTTCCAGACTGTCAGTACGGCGGTATCGGGGGCACTGGGTTCGAATCCTCCCCAGGGCTGAAATTATTTGAGTATAGCTGCGATTCGAGTCGTTACTCCAACTGTCGTGGGCGGGGAGTTGGGTGTGTGTGTGCGTGTAAGGTCATAGCATTACCCATAGATCGGTCGTACGAACTTTGAGCTCTCTTCCGGTAGGGAAACAGCTGTCGATCACGAGTCCAACACGTGATCCAAAGACCAAGGTGAATCACACACATACATCCTATCCCATCCCCAATCCGTGAAGGATAAGCGAGGAATTCCTCCGAGACTCGGGAGACGGGAATGTCCTTAGGGTTATCACCAGGAAGGGTCAAGGCGAAACGACCAAGTTCGGAATCTCATTATGGAGAGAGGAACTAGGCGGTCGCAAGGGGAAGAGCCTCCTCAGGTTTTCATCTTTCCCCTCAACAAGGGAATCGAACCCAGACTTGTGCGTGCATAATCACGAAGCCAAGAGGCTAACAACTGAGCCGTGAACGATGCTACAAAAAGACTACTCGAGTCCCCGAATACACTCTTCATAGTTACAGCAGACGTAGCTGTAGCTATGACGAGTGTGCTCGGGGATTCGAAAAGTCCTTTAGAAGCATCGTTTATTGCTCAGTTGTTAACGTCTAGACTTCCTGATTATGTCGGCACAGGTCAGGGTTCGAATCCCGTGACAGAGCTTATGAAAGTTCAATTTGTCCTAAAGATATACATCTTTCACCTCGTTGAGGTTTAGAGATGCGACAGCAGCGTCGCTTCCGTTCATGTGAAAGGTGCGCTTTATTTGTTGCCGTTTTGGCTTCTTTCATTCGCTGGTAGCATCTGTGTTTGTGGTGCTCTGCGGCTGGATGTCATAGAGGTTCTTCTCCCTCATGCTTGTCTTCGGATCTCATCGTTGCCCTGGACTTCATCTGGAGGCGCTTCCCAGCGGGGCTGGCATTCGGTGTCCGGACCGGACCTCAAGATCTGTAATTTTCGAATGTTTATGTTTCTTGTCTTTTTGTATAAAGAAACTTGATAATCGGGGACTGCTTGGTGTGGTGATATGAGCACGTACAAACACACACACACACACACACACACACACACACACACACACACACACACACACACACACACACACATTACATTAGATTGCAAAGCCAAAACAAGTTTGGAGGAAACGAAACCCATAACGATTTTGGATGCAAGAAAAAGTAAAATCGGAAATCATTCACGCCAACAAGAAAAAACAATAAATGAATGAATAACTGGTAGACATTGCACAAAATTTGCTTGTGTTTATCCACATGAATGACACTATTGTGTGTGTGCGTGTGTGTGTGACAAAGTTGAAAAGGAGAAATAAAATAATACTATTTGTAAGTAATCTCTGCGGAGCCATACCCATCACCTGTGCTGGAGTAAATCACCTACTGGAACCCAGATCATTATCCATAAAGTACACCATTGGGAAGAAGGACAAGAGCGGAGGAGACTATGAGGAGAAGGATACCCGCAAAAGGGATCATAAGAAGGAAGGAAGGACATCGGAAAGAAGAACCAAAAGGGAGGAGACTATGAGAAGGACCCCAGCAAGAGTGATCACAGGAAGGATGGAAGGAAGGACAATGGAAAGAAGAACAAAAAGGGAGGAGACTACAAGAAGGACCCCCGCAAGAGTAATCAGAGGAAGGATGAAAGGAAGGCCATTGGGAAGGAAGACAAGAGGAAAGAGGTACAATACGAAGGAAAGAAGGAAGGACGGAAGGAAGGAGGGAGGGACGGAAGGACGTGGAGCTTGAAGGACATTGGGACTGATGAAGTTTACAGCCGCAACGGGTGGATTGGGGACGAAGGAAGGACTTTGCTAATGGCTTTGTAGGACGCTGACGCTAACCACAAGGCTAAGAACGGGTGGCCACATGCGATGTGTTCTTGTGTTCATTATTATGACGAAGGTCTTCGGAAGTACCTTTTTGGTTTGCGATTATGTGTGTGTGTGTGTGTGTATGCGCGTGAGTATTTACTTAATTGTAATATACAGGGTAGGCTATGTTAGTAAGGGTCTTCACTATGCTTTCATTAATTAAGCTTAGCTTTAGGCTCTTTTGTGTGTGTTTGCATGCGTGTGTGTGTGCACATCTCTACCGAACTCTCCTCTTCACCGAACTCGATGGTCGGCGTACATCGATATAGTTTATTTTCATCAAAGGGACGCCTACGAAGTGGCCGTGACTGTTGTGTCTTGCTGGGCCACGGGACGTGAAGGATCGAAGAGAGGCTTAGGAGCTCTTCACCCTGATTACTGTTCGTTTGAACAAGTGATGTGTGAATGTTGTAAATACAATGTTACGTAAGATGTATATGTTATGGCAATCTTGTTTTTACGTATATATTTTACAGCGTAGAAACCTGTTGTGGTTGGTAGATGCCGAGTGCGTGTTAATACTCATGCACTGGTTGTATGTAAGCATGTATGTGCGTACGTCTGTGTGTGTGTACGTATGTACATTTGTAGGTATGCACATTTGTAGGTATAACACTTTAGATAGTAAAGGAAACTCGGGAGGAGATATTGCTGGGGTGGGGGACTTCGTAATGAAGCGCCAGGAATTTGAAAATTCCTAATATCTACAAGTGTCCCTTGCTATCGTAGTACAAGTAACCCCATTTTAGAGCTTAATGATTTTAGTAGTTTTGTTTTACCTGTCTCTAGGCGATTTAACCAGCTGATGGAACTCCTCCGTGCTGTGGAAATGGTTAGGAATGATCTCGAACATCTCTAGGTTAAACCCTTTGGCTTTGTTGTACTAATTGGGTCGTTTAACCCAGTTGCTACCATAGGATCTTATTAAGCTTAATGGGCCCCCACCCCTCTGCATTGTAAGGTTTAACCCACTCACTGAGATTTCCTTTCACTGGATATAATAATTTGTCATGAAGAAAACGAAACAGAATGGTCTTGTAAAAGAAGAAGAAAGGAGGAGGAGGAGGAAGAATAAAAACTGAGAAGAAAAAAGGAGAAGGAAGAAGAATAAGAAATGAGAAGAGAAAAGAGGAGGAGAAGAAGAAGAATATAAGATGTGTTGTTTCTGTAACCTCTTTGTTTTTTCGCATATTCTTTGAAGTGCGTTACGACAACAATGTCGCGGGACGACGCTGGCATTGTGTCACAAAGACCACTTCATTCTTTCGCCTCCTTGTCACACTTGGAGCCCGAGAGGCAGACTCACCACCCAGAGTGCGACAGTAATACCAAGAACTGACAACAATACCAAGAACTTGGGATCTCAGGAGAACCCTCGACACGAATACCGAACTAAGTTGAAACAAGAGGACAGGAACCGAAGTAAATAAAGTAGACAGAAGGAATATCAACAGAAGGGATCAGGGAGAGTTGGAGGGTGGGTTGGGAGTGGAAGTGGGTGGAGGGAGTGGTGTGGGAGTATGTGTGAAGTATGTGTGGTGGGGTTGAGATGCATATCTGGTATAGTTCTGAATGCCAGGTTGTTTTAACCTAGATTGTCATTTATGTTTCAAGTTTTGGTGGATATAACCTCGTCCCCCTTTAGCATTGGGGCTCCCTGCCTCCAGCTATAAAAAAAAAAAAAAAAAAAAGTGGATTGGGACACCCTGCCTTCAGCAGCAGCCCCCCCCCCCAAAAAAAAAGGAGCAGAATAGAATACGTAAAGTGTGCTGTCGTAATGAAAGGGTTGGGTCACAACCTGGATGGATAATTAGAACCTCAAGGTAGTTAACTCAGCGTGAATCGATAATTCGTCGGTTGGGTATGAGACTAGCCTCCACAGAAAGAAAGAAGAATGCTGATCGATTTTGACCTCCAGTGTCTCTCCGTCCCGTTGACTTCCTTCAGTGTCTCCCTTGTCACATCTATGATTCCACTGCTTCAACATGACGATGTCTCCATGGATAGAAGCGCTGGTTTTCGGCGAAGACAAGCAAGAACTTCGTAGGTTTCAGGCTGAATGAAGACGATCTTATTCAGTTTGTGGACGATATCAGGTTCTTTGTTGAGCTCTGCAGTGTAGTGGAGGAACTTGGAGATTTCGTTCTGGAGCTTTGATTTGGCTTAAGAGGAGTTCTCTAGTTTGAGAGAAGGAAATTTTACTCGGTGCGAAGCTCGGCTATGATGCCAAAGAGGAAGATTTTGGTTTTTGGGGAAGACGAGGGGGAATGTCTTCAGGTTTACCACCAGAGAGGACAGGGGAGGATTAAGACGAAACGTCCAAGTTCGGAACCTCATGAAGGAGAGAGGAACAAGGCGGTCGCAAGGGGAAGAGCCTCCTCAGGTTTTCATCTTTCCCCTCGACAAGGGATTCGAACCTTGACCTGTGCCGAAATAATCACGAAGCCAAGACGCTAGCAATCGAGCCGTGAACGATGCTACAAAAGGACTACTCGAGTCCCCGAGCACACTCTTCATATCTACAGCAGACGTAGCTGTATCTATGAAGAGTGAAGCCGAAGAGGAAGATTTTGATTTTTGATGAAGACAAGAGGGAGGAAAGGCGGGAATTCGGAAGACCCTCCGAGACGATTAAGAGTAACGCATCAGTCAACCTTTTTCGATTTTCGTTTTACGCTCATCGAAATCATTGTTCGAGTGGTGCCACTTACCCGATAAAGGCTCACCTAGAGACCCTTTCCTCCCCCTAGCCCCCCTTAACCACCCCTAGCCACCCCCTTTCCCCGTCTCTCCATAACTGTCAGTACATAGCTTCTTAAGGCTTTCTTTTTGTGGTCAGGCAGACTTTAGGGCTGAAGACTTTTCTTTGGTTCTCGTGTGTTGGCGAAGAAATTGGGTTTGTTTTTCGATTGTCGGCGGGGAGGATGGTTTAGATCAAGATCTAAGAATACAAGGTCTAACCACTTCCGACCGAATTTCGAGGGAGTTGGCGCAGCGGGCCCGTGAACGTCACCTGGCTGTTCAAAGTGGGGTTAGCGGGTCCTATAGCTGTCAGTTGAAGCTGGTCCGTCGTTCGAAAATGACGTCGCCTTCGCTCGCACAGCTCCACGCAATTAGTTATATTCTGACAAATATTATATAAAATATATATATGAATATATATAAAATATTATAGTTCCTGTCTATATATATGAATATATAATATATATGATATATATATATATATAATATATATAAAATATTATAGTTCCTGTCTTCCTTGGCGTTTCACAGTTTTCTTCAGTGTATCACAAAGAGAAAATGGACTCAGCCAAATGACGTCAGAAGCTGCGCAGAAGAATGTAAACGGTCTGACCTGTATATTTAGACCTTGGTTTAGATGTGTTGGTTTATCATTTGGGAGAAGCTGTGCAATATAGAAGGAAGGTTTTCGTCTGTGGAGTTATCTGTGGGCGCGTGATTTCATGTTCACATACGCGCGCGCACATATACATTGTAATCGTGGGTTAACTAGGTTCAGAGAAGTATGCTTACATATTAAACCAGATTGTGAATGATCCTTTTGTGAACAAATTCGATGCTTTTGTGGAGGATTTAAACCCACTTGTAAATAGATTAAACCCTTTTGTGAGGGACTTGAGACAGTTTGTATAAGACTGAGCTCTTTTGTGAGCGCTTGAAGTAAGATGCAGAAAAGAGAAAATGAAAATAGAATATTGAACAAACACCCGAAGAGACATATGTGAAATAAACAAAATGTTATAACCAGTTGACATTTTTTTTTTTTTTTTTTTTTTTTTTTTTTAAGGCTGTAATGAGGTCTGTTTTCACACCGATACTCCGGCGTCAAGTGTTGGTTGTTAGGCTTCGGCGAGAGAGGAGGGACGGTGGATGCTGTGTACTGTATACAGAAAGAAAAATGCGTTGGGTGGAGTAAGGTGTGTATACAGTAAGAAAAAACATTTGTATGTGTGTATGTATACACATCGAACGACCGAATCCTTGTTAGAAAATTTGAAAATACAAATGAGAAGATCAAGAGAATCTGCTCCCATATTTTTCTAATATATATATATATATATATGCATGTATACATACATATATATATATATATATTTATACACACATACATACATACACACACACATACATACACATACCAACAGTTTTTCCCCCTTACAAGAGAGGGAGCCAAAACCAAAGGCAAAATCCACTCTCACCCATTCCATCCCCACATACTCCACTCCCATTCACCACCCCTCCCTCCCAATTTTCTTGGCTCCTCAAGGATGACGTGTCATCCATGCATCTCGTCCACTGCCCTGGGTCCTGCTCTTGGTGGATATACATACATACATATATATATATATATATATATACATAATATATATATATAATATATATATATAATATATATATATATATATATATGTATAACACTGAATTGGTCCCAATGATTACATATACATTTTTATCAACCACGATGCACTTTAATTCTAAGCCATCTTGGCGCAGGCAGAAATTGAAATATAGTACGCCCGAGGATTCGAACTCATGCGGCGAGAACAACATTACCAGTGGCGAGATACTAGACCAATATACCATCAAGAGAAATATATATATATATATATATATATATATATATATATATATATATATATATATATATATATATATATGTATAGGGGAATTCTCTTGCATAAAGCAGTGCTCTACATTTCCACCCCGGGATCTTTCAATTTCTTATTTTCTTCAACATTTTTGTTATTCAGGCGAGGAATGGCCTCGAAAGAGAATACAGGGTCTCGATCCATCAAACTCGACTGCTGAATAGTAGTTTGGCATTCGCCATAGCCCCATCCCTGTAAAAAAAAAAAAAAAAAAAAAAAAAAAAATTTATATATATATATATATATATATATATATATATATATGTATATATATATATATATATATGTATATATATATATATATATGTATATATATATATATATATGATAATAATGAATTTCTTTAAGATATATGTAATGCTCTTCAGGTGTGTCTGAACCTGAAGTTGATAAGGTGAAGGCGCCTTTCAACAACCCATCACTAATTAACCGTCCATTTTGTTCAGAGAGAGAGAGAGAGAGAGAGAGAGAGAGAGAGAGAGAGAGAGAGAGAGAGGGGGGAGGGGGGAGGGGAGTCGAAACACGTCACGAGGAACTAAGATAAGAGGGAAACATGGGTGACGGATGGGTGGTGGGTGGGTGAATGATTGGTTGGCTACCTCCCTTACATGGGGGAAGAAAGGAAGAAGCCTTTTGGTATATAGATAGATTGGTAGTTTCCTGTGCCTCCTTTTCTTCTTTTTCTTTTTCGTTTTCTTCTTCTTCTTTATCTTTGTCTTCTTCTTCTTCTTCTTCTTCTTCTTTATCTTCTTCGTCTTCTTCTTTATCTTCGTTTTCTTCGTCTTCTCCTTTTCTTCTTTTTCTTCTTCGTTTTCTTCTTCTTCTTTATCTTTGTCTTCTTCTTCTCCTTCTTCTTCTTCTTTATCTTCTTCGTCTTCTTCTTTATCTTCGTTTTCTTCGTCTTCTTCTTTATCTTCTTCGTTTTCTTCTTATTCTTCTTTTTCTTTTTCTTCTCCCTTTTCTTCTTCTTCCTCTTCTACTTCTTCCTCTTCTTCTCCTTCTCCTTTTTTTCCTTCTTATTCTTCTACTTCTTCTTCATCCTCTTCTACTTCCTCTTCTTCCTCTTCTACTTCTGCTTCCTCTATATCTTCTTATTCTTCTTCTCCCTCTTCTTCTTCTTCTTCTTCTTCTTCTTCTTCTTCTTCTTCTTCTTCTTCTTCTTCTTCTTCTTCTTCTTCTTCTTCTTCTTCTTCTTCTTCTTCTTCTTCTTCTTCTTCTTCTTCTTCTTCCTCCTCCTCCTCCTCCTCCTCCTCCTCTTGATGAAAACGGAGTTTCATCATGCTGGATTGAAGTACTCATTCGTGAAGGGCTGTAATTGGTGCACTTGATCCACCAGAGGCAATTCTGAAGCTGAAGCTTCGTCGTCTTCGAGCCGAAGTGGCTGCGATGATTGTTTCGACAGTCCCGAAGCTAAAGTGATGACGACAATATCCTTCGCTTTTTCGTCACATTTTTTTGGTCCTTGTCGTCCTCTGCTCCTGTCTGTCCTCTCCTTCGTCACCCCCCCCCCACCCGTCCCCCGTCCGCCAGATTTTTCAAAATTTTCGGTTTTATTTCATATTTTCCGCTTGCAGATGACGCGACCTCACTCGTCTGTCTTAAGCTAGGGTTGTACTAGTCAACGGAATACTTTACAAAGGTGGAGCATGCCGACAAGAGACCTTTTGGTCCATATCTAGGTCGGATGCGAAAAAAATCATAATAATAATAAATGAATAAATAAAATCAATAATAATGTAAATAACGATTAAATACTTGGAAACCTTTGTATTTGTTCTTCCTATAACAATTGGTTACACGCAAGTCCAACGTGAGTCCAGCCTTAGGATGACCGAAT
>NC_134820.1:28007823-28042823 GCF_046742065.1 Oratosquilla oratoria | reverse complement strand
TGAAAGGGGCTCAGGTGATCCTGATTGACTGCAAGGATGTGTTGGGGCAGAGGACGAGTATATTTTCGTGTATATTACGGTGGTGTTCTTAAAAAAATATTTCCTTATATAAAGGGAAAGATTTTTTTTTTTTTTTTTTTTTTTTTTTTTTTTTAAGAATACCACCGTCAGATTGTTACGGTTGTATTCTTAGAAAAAATCTTTCCTTATATAGATCTTATATAAATCCTTGGAAGGGAAAGATTTTTTCTTAAGAATACCGCTGTAAGAATCTTACGGTGGTATTCTTAAGAAAAATATTTCCTTATATAATCTTATATAAATCCTTGGAAGGGAAAGATTTTTTCTTAAGAATACCACCGTAAGAATATTACCATGGTATTCTGAAAAATATTTCCTTATATAAATCTTTCCTTATATAAATCTTTTATAAATCCTTGGAAGGGAAAGATTTTTTTAAGAATACCACCGTTAGTATTCTGTCAGACTTACAACACGTTTGTAAGCCTAAGCGCGCACTGAGGCGCAGGTGACACAGGCGACATAGGCCACAGAGCAAAGGCAGACTTCCTGTTGCTGAATTGAAGCACAGTTTGAACTTCTCTCTCACTTTAAATGCTGAGGTAGTGCGTCTAGAAGCAGTTCAAGTGAGAGAGAAGTTCGAAACTCAACAATTCAGGAACAGGAAGTTTCCCTTTGCTCAGGGCTGCGTTGCCTCTGTCGACTGTGTCGCCTGCGTCGACTGTGTCGCCTGTGTCGACTGGGTTGCCTGTGTCGACTGCGTTGCCTGTGTCGACTGCGTTGCCTGTGTCGACTGCGTTGCCTGTGTCGACTGCGTTGCCTGTGTCGACTGCGTTGCCTGTGTCGACTGTGTTGCCTGTGTTGACTGTGTTGCCTGTGTCGACTGCGTTGCCTGCGTCGACTGCGTTGCCTGTGTCGACTGTGTTGCCTGTGTCGACTGCGCTGCCTGTGTCCACTGTGTCGACTGTGTCGCCTGTGTCGATTGCGTTGCCTGTGTCGACTGTGTCGCCTGTGTCGACTGCGTTGCCTGTGTCGACTGCGTTGCCTGTGTCGACTGCGTTGCCTGTGTCGACTGTGTTGCCTGTGTCGACTGCGTTGCCTGCGTCGACTGCGTTGCCTGTGTCGACTGTGTTGCCTGTGTCGACTGCGTTGCCTGTGTCGACTGTGTTGCCTGTGTCGACTGTGTCGACTGTGTCGCTTATCTCAATTTATGCTGAGGCTAAGTGTCTACAGCAGAGGTACTCACTTTATTGCTTAGTGGTGCACAAATGACATATCTTGGATTTTGACGGAGCACCAACTCTGTAGTCAGTGTAGTGGTTTGGTACCTATTCCACTGACACAGAAATACACATTTGGCATAACATTAGTACGAAAATCTGCGCATGTGAGCATACAATCATTATAATAATAATAATAATAATTTATGTTAATAGTAATGATAATATTGATAATGATATTAATAGTAATGATAATGTTAATAGTAATGATAAGATTAATAGTGATAATATAGTAATATAAAAATTATATAATAATAATAAAATAATATAAAAATGATATAGTAATATAATATAATAATAACATAATATAATAATAATAATAATAATAATAATAATAATAATGATAAACTTAGGTTCATATACCTATCCATAATTACACGGCACACTTACGTGATAGTCGCGGCGCACAGTTTGAGAATCTCTTATTAACAGACATGCATGTGGGTTCCCTGTACACGTGGTTACTGCTCAGTATATGTCTCACGAATTTCATGCATTTTTTCTTACATAATTTTCTTGTTTCTTTCAGGTTTGTGACTGTTGAAACGAGTTTCGTCCAGGCAGGGTACTGCTTCGTGAGTAGGGAATTATGTTCTTATTGTTCATGAAGAACGAGTGAACGCCATAAGGAGTCACCTTGTTATTAACAAGTGTTCTTGTTTACATGATCTTTCGCTCTTGTCCAGATGCACCATCTTTTGTGTATCATCATCGTGCGCTATTTTCATTCTCTCTCTCTCTCTCTCTCTCTCTCTCTCTCTCTCTCTCTCTCTCTCTCTCTCTCTCTCTCCAGTTTGCTAGTCAACAGAGTACAGTAGTAAACTTTACTTCATTAGTTTTAACGCTGTTTACATATTTGCAGTACACACACACACACACACACACACACACACACACACACACACACACACACACACACACACACACGCACACACAGAACTCCCCCATGAATACAGTTCCAATCCAATATATTACAGTTAGGTAATTACACGTGGGCACCATGCATTATATGGTTAGTATTCAAAAGTACATTCTATAAAAAAGAATGTATTTAAATGAATGAATATTCATTACAAATTTATTAAATGGACCTGATTCTCGAAATGAAGTGCATCTCGTCCGGGATTGTTTAGGACCTTGGGCGACACCCTAACGGACCCGAGGCACGTAGCATTCCCTAATGCTGGGGAGACTTATCTCCACTCGGGAAAAGAATACAGATCACTTTCAGCTTCTACTAAACCTCCTTTCTATTTCCCTTAATCAATTTCCCCTCTGTGACTCCCTCTACGGTGGGATTTTGTCCCCGCGGATAGAAACGCTGGTAATCGTGTATTGCAAGCGAGGGATTTTGTCCTTCGCTGCACCCTTGCTGCTCTGGGTACGACCATGATTGCATCTGCAGGTGTCGTGGAGTGAGCACCTCCTTTCTCACCCACTGCAACCCTCCCCCAACCTCCCCACCTCCACTCCCTCCACACCTCCACTCCCTCCACTTCTTCTACTCCTCTTGTTCCTCCCTCTCCCATTTTCCCCCTCACTCTCTCTCTCTCTCAATCCCTCCCTCCCTCATTCCCTTTCTATTTTCCTCCCACACGCTCTGTCTCTCTCTCTCTCTCACCACTCTCTCCCTCCTTCACTTTCTCTTTTCCTCCTTCACTCTCTCTTCCCCCCCCTCTCTCTCTCTCTCTCTCCCTCCCTCCCTCCCTCCCTCCCTCCCTCTCTCCCCCTCTCTCTCTCTCTCTTTCCCTCTCTCTCTCTCTATCTCTCTCTCTCTCTCTCTCTCTCTACCCCCTCTCTTTCTCTTTCTATTTCTCTTTATTATAATAATGTTCACATCTAGTATGTGTTTCATTAGATTATATTTCTTGCGTTCTTTCTTGTTGGCACAGTTAAGAAAATTACTTGGCCCATGGTCCTCAAAAGAGGTCCTCAGGGAGCGAGGAAGGGATCGGGTTGCTGGACGTGAGTGGTGTTACGTGTCCTCGGGAGCAACTGGGAGCGCCTCCTGCATGTGGGAGCCAGTGATGTCCAGGACCCGGAGACTTCTTCGGGAGAAACTCCCTCTTTTCTTTCACTCCCAGAAGCGGATCCAGGATCTTCTTCTTCTTATTTTTTAGCCGATAGGACCCCCAATACCGACTCTACTTCCTCCTCCTCTTCCTCCTCTCCCTCCTCGTCTTCTTTTTTCTACCTCCATCTCCATCGCCTCCTCCTTCTCTTCCTCCTCCTCGACCCACTTATTTTCTTCTTCCTCCTCTTCAACTCCCTCCAGCATTCTCCTCGTCCTCCTCATTGTCCTCATTTTTTCCTCCTCCTTCTCTTCCTCCTCCTTCCCCTCCTCCTCCTCCTCGACTCCCTTCTTTTCTTCTTCCTCCTCCTCGTACTCCTCCTCCTTCCTTTCCTCCTCCTCTTCGACTCCCTTCTTCTCTTCTTCCTCTTCCTCCTCTTCCTTCTCCTCCTCCTCTTCCTCCTCTTCCTCCTCCTCCTCCTCCGTTTCTTCCACTTTACTCCTCTCATTCTTGTTCAGGGTTTTCCTTACCATGTGTTAATTTGATTGACATTTATAATCATCTTTCCCCCCACGATTGCCCTTGAGCTGACATCTATAGGAAACATTTCTTCCCCTTTGTTACGGCCACAGCCGCCGGGACGGGTCCGTGAGACCTCACGAAGCCCGGGAAGTTGGTCAAACACATCCAGAAGTGGGTCATTATGTATTAGGAAGGAGTGGTTGTTCCCCAGAAACCTCAATTGGCCGTTCGAAACGCGTCTCCATTTCTCATTGATGTTTCCAGGAAGTAGGAAGGATAAAAGGCACCCGTATGTGTATATTGGATGCTCGCTGGCCGAACAGGTTAGGGAGTTTCGAATGGGATGGCGGTTCGAACTCTGCTACCGGCGACCGTATGTGTATCTTGGATACTAGCTGGCCGAGCGGGTTAGGGCGGTTCGAACTCTGACACCGGCGACCGTATGTGTATCTTGGATGCTCGCTGGCCGAGCGGGTTAGGGCGTTTCGAATGGGATGGCGGTTCGAACCCTGTCACCGACGACCGTATGTGTATCTTGGATGCTCGCTGGCCGAGCGGGTTAGGGCGTTTCGAATGGGATGGCGGTTCGAACCCTGTCACCGACGACCGTATGTGTATCTTGGATGCTCGCTGTCCAAGCGGGTTAGGGCGTCGTTACTTGCGGCGGAGGTCGAGGGTATGGTGGTTCGAAACCCAGCCACCGGCGAAATTGAACCAAGGGCATGGTTTGGTAAATTCCACGCTACAAAGTCTCTTGTAAGGGGCACCATCCTAGCCTCCCGATAGGGGGGAGTTTGAGACGTTAAACCAAATCAGATCATATCTATCTGGTAATGGGAAAGGTTTACGGAAGAAATGGGTTTGTTTATAGGGATGGAGTGGATGGATGGATGGATGGATGGATGGATGAATGTTCAAGCATCCAACGTGCGTAGATGGTACAGCCATGTCTACAGAATCTGCTAACCTGTATTATACACAAGGTTTTTGCCTGTGAGCGCAAGCAATTATACATACATACATACATACATACACACATACACACATACATGCACTCATACATACACACATACATACATACACACATACACACATACACATACCCACGATCTTACCCATACACGCGCACACGCATGTACACACACATGATCTCATGTGCACATAGAACGTGTATACTTTCTTGTGTACACGCATCTGCCTCGCCGTCTGTATGTGTGGGTCTGTACGGCGCCTCGTAAGTTTAACCTAGCGTGGCTGATGCTATGGTGGAGGACTCGCCGAAGGACAGCGCTGAGAAAGGCTGAGTCGTAACTCTGGTAGAGGGAAAATGGTTCGTGTATGGCCAACGTACGTAATGGTGTTTTGTGACTTTACTCTTCCCCCCCCCACCCCGCTCTCACAAGTCGCTCTCTCTTTCTCTTTCTCTCTCTTCTTCCTCCTCTTCTTCTTCTGTCTCTTTCCTTCTCTCTATATTTCCTTCTCTCTCTCTCTCTCTCTCTCTCTATCTATATATATATATATATATATATATATATATATATATATATATATATATATATATGTATATATATATATATATATATATATATATATATATATATATACACCTTCTTTTTCCATGTACGGTATTTATTAACTTTGTCGGTGGGGGGACAAGAATATCACTGTCGTGTTCCCTATGTACGAAGGCGAAGAAATGGAGGCGGAGCGAAGGGAGTACAGACCCCCTCCCCCCTCTCTCTCTCTCTCTCTCTCTCTCTCTCTCTCTCCAAGCCGATGCACAAGTACGTTTTTGACTCGGCTACCCCTCTTACAGGGGGGAGTTTTTAGACCTTTGTGTACGTATTTATTCCTTGTTCAGGCAAAATCCTGAAACGTTGGAATCTTTCAGCTGAGCCTCGTTATGCGCCTAAACATCAGAGGGTAATGTTCAGTTAGCCTGTGTCTGTAGGTAAACACTTAGAATCTCTTTAGACAAATTAGGACTTTGTTGAATAGAAAGTAATGTGAAGCGCATTGCACGCGTGTTTGCTAAATCTTTTACTTATCTTTTATTATTATTTTTTTTTTTTTTTTTTTTTTTTTTTTAGATGTTATGCAGGTGATGGGTGTGGAAGGATAGTTTTGGTCCTGTGTTGCTGTCGATTGATCCAGACTTCCCCTCCCCTTCACGCTCCCTCCCTCTCCACTTTCCCTCCTCCTCTTCCTTCTCCTCCTCCTCCTCCACTTTCCTTCTTCCTCTTCTTCCTCTTCCTTCATCTCTTCCTCTTGCTTCTCATCTTCCACCTCTTCCAGCACCTCCCACGTCCTCCTCTTCCTTCTCCTCCACTTCCGCCTCCTCCTCTCCCTTCTCCTTTACCTTCTCCTCCTCCTCCTCCTCTACCTCCTCCTCTTCTTCCTCTTCCTCTTCCTCTTCCTCCATCCCCTGGTGGATCTTGTGGTCTCTTGCGAATCTTATGCAGGAGGAAGAGGAGGAGGAGGACCTTTCTGTATCAGGACCTAACCTGATTGTCCCCAATGCACCCGGGCGGCGCGGCGCCACGGAGACTCCCCGAAGTCGGCCCATGGGTTCCGTAAGACTCCCCGAAGACGGTCCATGGGTTCCGTGAGACTCCCCGAAGACGTTCCATGAGTTCCGTAAGACTCCCCGAAGACGGTCCATGGGGTTCGTAAGACTCCCCGAAGACGGCCCAGGAGTTCCTTAAGACTTCCCGAAGACTCCATGGGTTCCGTCAGACTCCCCGAAGACGTTCCATGGGGTTCGTAAGACTCCCCGGAGACGTTCCATGGGGTTCCGTAAGACTTCCCGAAGACGGCCCAAGAGTTCCGTAAGACTTCCCGAAACGCTATCCGTGGCTTCGTCGTCGGGTCGCCATCTCCGCCAAATTTCCTCCACCATTTCCTCCTCCTCCTCTTCTTCCTCCTCCTCCTCCTCTTCTTCCTCCTCCTCCTTTTCTCCGCGTCTCTGGATTTCCCTCCGCTTCTTGCAGACTCTTCGGACCAGAAGAACTCTTCCAGAAGCTCCCAAGAGGTGTCGCAGAAAGGAGTCGAGGGAGCAAGAAGTTACAGTGATTAAAAGCATGGAGGCTGATTCCATTCACTGACAATGCGGTCGTTAGTGTCTTTGCCTCCTCTGCCAATCGGTGGGGTCCAGGATCGTGACAAGTAATTGATTCCTCCTCCTCCCCCTCCTTTCTCTTCTCATTTTTCTCCTCTTCCTCACTCCTCCTCCACCTCCTCTTCCTCCTCACTCCACTTCCTCCTCCTCCTCCTCCTCCTTTTCTTCTTCCTCCTCACTCCTCATTCTCCTTCTTCCTCTTTCTCCTCCTTCCACGTCTCATCTTCCTCCACCTCCTCTTCCTCTTTCTCCTCCTTCCTCTTCTCATCTTCCCCCACCTCCTCTTCTTCCTTCACCTTCTTCTTCCTCCTCACTCTACTTCTCCCTCCTCCTCACTACTCCTCCTTCTCCTCCTCCTTCCTCTTCTCATGTTCCTCCACTCTCTTCCTCCTCACCCCTAATTACTCCTATTTTCTCTTTTCATCTTCCTCTTCCTCTTCTCATATTCCTCCACCTCTCCCTCCTCACTCCTCTTCCTCCTCCTCGTTCCTCCTCCTCATCTACCTCCTCCCTCCTCCTCGCTCCTCCTCCTCCTCTACCTCCTCCCTCCTCCTCGTCTTCACATGCACAGTGTGTCCCGGATCTGTCCTCTGTCTCGCTTTCGTTTTTGCCTTCAGCCGGTACCTCTGCTCCCGGTCCCTCATTAACTCCTTTATCTCGGGATAAGATCGCCTGATGTCAGCCAGAAAAAAATCTATAAAGTTTACCGCCCTCAGGGGTCCGTCGGTACACTCCCGGGATTAAGGTGCGGGATTCGAACATCCGTCTCGTTGATAGCCAGAAGAAAATATGTCAAGGGTTGTCAGGAAGGGTCGGCTCTGTTGCCACGGTGGCACACGTTGTTGACTTTGTTTTGGTTGTCGCCAGATGATTTTATTTGGATGAAGAAAACGGAGGTGGGGGAGGTTTGTGTGTGGGGGGACATGCAAACCCTACCCTCCCATTCAACACCACCACTACCATTCCTTACCTCTCCCACCACCATCATCATCACTATCATCACCTTTACCACCATCACCAACACCCTGACCACCACTACACTATCATCACCATCCCCACCACCATCATCACTATCATCACCTTTACCATTATCACCAACACCCTGACCACCACTACACCATCATCACCATCACCGCCATCGCCACCACCACCACCACCATCGCCACCACCACTACCATCACTACCATCACTTCTCTTACATCCACCACAACCACCTTTACCACCACAAAGTCCCCTGTGTCTTGCTCTTCCACTTCTCTTTCGCGTTCGTCATCGAAGTCTTCTTCGTCGAAGTCTTCTTCGTCGAACTCGGAGGCGCCTGTGTGATAAGGTCCCAAGATACAGAAGCTGCTGGTTCCTCTGTTGTGCACGAGATTGTTGTGGGCGCTTGTCTGGAAGCCCATGCGTCATGTCATTGAAGCACATTCATCTCCAAGGAGAGAGAGAGAGAGAGAGAGAGAGAGAGAGAGAGAGAGAGAGAGAGAGAGAGAGAGAGAGAGAGAGAGAGAGGGAGGGAGGGAGGGAGAGAGAGATTGATGATTGGGGTGAGAAAGATTGTTAGTGGATGAAGAACATATTGTCGTTGAGTAAAGAAAATATATAATGAGAGAGAGGGAGAGAGAGAGAGAGAGAGAGGTTGAAGGGTAGAATGCTTGCATGCCTTCATTGCTTGCAGATGTCTGGATGTGTATATGTGTATGCATGTGTGTGTGTATAAATATAATATATAGTGTGTGTGTGTGTGTGATTATATGTATGCATGTGTTTATATAGGTCTTTTTGAGCGTGTATGTAAGCATGTATTGTATGCTATATGTACATACACATTTATGTATGTATGTATATGTGTGCGTAAGCATGTACTGTATACTGTATGTACGTACACATTTATGTATGTATATGTGTGCGTAAGTATGTACTGTATACTGTATATGCATATACATTCATGTATATATGCATGTATGTGCATAGTTGCATTCGAACGGCTGGCAAAGGATAAAAATATACGAAGAACGAGATCCATCTATCGATGGCATATTTACTTCGTGAAGAAAGGCCCTCACCCCTTATGACGTCACGCCCCCAACTGTGACGTCACTCATGCCCCTGTTCTTGGCCTAATTCCTACTGCAAACACGGGGACCCCCTGATGCACGTGGCTACACACAGGCCTGACCCTCTCCCAAGGAACCCTGAGGAGTCTCTGTTCGTGATCCTGACAACGTGGAATCCTTTAAGTAAATAGGATGTGGAGGGATTTTTGTGTTATTTGGTTGTGTGTGTCAGTGTGTGTGTGTGTGTGAGAGAGAGAGAGAGAGAGAGTTTGTGTGTGCCAGTGTGTGCGTGCGTGTTTGTGCATGATTTACCATTGTCTTTGGATCACGTGTTGGACTCGTGATGGACAGCTATTTCACTCCCGAAAGAGAGCTCAGTGCTCATATATGACCGATCTATAGGTAATGTGTGTGTGTGTGTGTGTGTGCTTTTTCAATCTGTCTCCTACAAATATGCGAACACACACACAATCGCGCGTGCACACACACACACACACACACACACACACACACACACACGCTGCGACGAACATTATCCTCGTCATTCAGATGTTCTTATCGATCGCTCACGTGTGTGTGGTTGTTTCTTTGATTGTTTAATTACACACACAAGCCGATCAAAATCAGTCGCTCTCCAGTTGCGCCGGACAATTTGCTCCTCCTCCAAGAGTAGTTATCGATCTTATGAGATCGATCGGACCGCCAAAGGATCAGCCATGATATAATGAGGGTATTAGGACCCGCTCTGACAGATGTAGTCTCGCTGTTCCTTTGGCCTTCCCCTCCCCTTCCTTGCTCCTCCTCTGACAAGCTACACCATCCCGTTTTCTCTCTGTAACAAGCTACACCATCCCGTTTTCTCTCTGTAACAAGTTACACCATCCCATTTTCTCTCTGTAGCAAGCTACACCATCCCGTTTTCTCTCTGTAACAAGCTACACCATCCCGTTTTCTCTCTGTAACAAGCTACACCATCCCGTTTTCTCTCTGTAACAAGCTACACCATCCCGTTTTCTCTCTGTAACAAGCTACACCATCCCGTTTTCTCTCTGTAACAAGCTACACCATCCCGTTTTCTCTCTGTAACAAGCTACACCATCCCGTTTTCTCTCTGTAACAAGCTACACCATCCCGTTTTCTCTCCGTAACAAGCTACACCATCCCGTTTTCTCTCTAACAAGCTACACCATCCCGTTTTCTCTCTGTAACAAGCTACACCATCCCGTTTTCTCTCTGTAACAAGCTACACCATCCCGTTTTCTCTCTGTAACAAGCTACACCATCCCGTTTTCTCTCTGTAACAAGCTACACCATCCCGTTTTCTCTCTGTAACAAGCTACACCATCCCGTTTTCTCTCTGTAACAAGCTACACCATCCCGTTTTCTTTCTGTAACAAGCTACACCATCCCGTTTTCTCACTGTAACAAGCTACACCATCCCGTTTTCTCTCTGTAACAAGCTACACCATCCCGTTTTCTCTCCGTAACAAGCTACACCATCCCGTTTTCTCTCTAACAAGCTACACCATCCCGTTTTCTCTCTAACAAGCTACACCATCCCGTTTTCTCTCTGTAACAAGCTACACCATCCCGTTTTCTCTCTGTAACAAGCTACAACATCCCGTTTTCTCTCTGTAACAAGCTACACCATCCCGTTTTCTTTCTGTAACAAGCTACACCATACCGTTTTCTCTATGTAAGGTGTGTCTTTCATACACACCAACTCCCAAGGGCTCAAACAAAGCCCGTGGGAGTGGCATTTCACTCCCAAATTAAAAGAGAGAGAGAGAGAGAGAGAGAGAGAGAGAGAGAGAGAGAGAGAGGACCCCGCCCACCCCACGTCCACCCCACGCTCACCCTACTCTCACCCCACCCCCTGGTCAGAAAACGCAGATGGGCTTGGGGTCGATTGTCAATAGGCTGGATCCGGAGGCTGGGTGATGGCCCGGACACAAAGGAGGCCTCTAGAGTCAGTCTGCTGCCTCGAAGGTAGCAAAGAATTGTTTCGTCCATCGAGGGTTATTATAGATTACGTTTACAACTGGTTAGTCTGTGTAGTGTCGCTTCTCAAAGAGAGACGAAGAAGAAAGAGAGCTGTTGGGAGATAGGGAGTTGTCAAAAAGAGTCGGCTTTGCGAGGGTAAACAAAGAGAGAAAGAGAGAGAGAATTAGGAAGAAGTCTGCAGAACCATGATGCTGTTTGAGAATTGAGTGTCCTCTCTCTCTCTCTCTCTCTCTCTCTCTCTCTCTCTCTCTCTCTCTCTCTCTCTCTCTCTCTCTCTCTTTCCTTCCTCTCTCCTTTCACTCTCATTTCACTCTCATCTCTTACTCTCCTCTCATTCTCCTCTCAATCTCACTCTGTTCTCTCTCTCTCTCCTCTCACTCTCTTTCCTCTCTCTCTCACTCTTTCTTTCATCTCTCCTCTCACTCTCTCATCTCTTACTCTCCTCTCTACTCGCTCTGTCCTCTCACTCTCTCTCTCTCTCTCTCTCTCCTCTCACTCTCTCTCTCCTCTCTCTCTTTCTCTCTCTCTCTCTCTCTCTCTCTCTTTCTCTCTTTTGTCGTCAGCTTACTGACGAAGCACGACGCGTTGTAGGATGAGCCCTTGGCGCCGGCGCCGGCGGGAGGGAACCATAACCCCGGATGGCTTCCGGAAGATGTGCGCAAACTCTTGTGCTTCATCATGTCGAGGGTCTTTGGAAGAAGCACGCGCGTGCCACCAGACGTGGTTTCGGGGATATTGGCGCCGTAATGGCTTTTGACGAAGAACAGAGGATGAATCGGGCTGGAGCGTGTGCAAGGCCGGAGGAGGAGGAGGAGGAGGAGGAGGAGAAGGGGTTCTGGGGTGTAGGGCGGTTTTGAGGGAGAAGGAAGACGGGTTGGAAGGGACGCGCGAATGATTAGCATCATGGCAGAAGCTTAGAGGGATGTTAAAGAAAGACAAACCATGTTCTTCAGGGTCCTCAGCCTGATAGCTTCTAGAGGTACTCTTTGAGTTGAGTAAAATCCTGTAATAAAAAGTGGTGAATATCAACTACAATGGAGAGAATTCCGCCCTTGTGTTGATTGATCAATTGTTGGGTTCGAAGGATGATTGAAATTTGGTTCGAGTTCTTTGGGTTCTGCTGGTCTGTGTCCCACACACTCTCGTTACCTTTTCCGCATACACTGTTACTTAGTCGTGACCTAACTTTGCTCACTCACTCGCCGTCATCGTCGTCGTCCTCGTTGTCGTCGTCTTCGTCGCCGTCGTCGTCTTCGTCGTCGTCTTCGTCAGTAGCAGTAGCATTTAATCCTTATCTACGCGTTAGTCTTAGACCCTCGGAAGAGTCCGAGTTTATCTGGTGCCTTCCAGTAGACTTCGGTCTTTCTCGAAGAAGCAGAAGAGTCGAAGATTCTTGGACCCCTCGGAAGAGTCCGAGTTTATCTGGTGCCTTCCAGTAGACTTCGGTCTTTCCCGAAGGAGCAGAAGAGTCTGAAGATTATTGGCCAACCTTCTCAGTGGACGAGTGGCCCCGGGTTGGACAGATGATGGGCTTTGAAGATGGACAATGGGGAGACGAGTCTATACGACGTACATCTGTCAGAGTGCTCGGTCCTCGCCTGTCAGCGGCTGGTGTCTCGTGTGTCTTCACCACCATGAGCAGGTGATACACTCACAAAGTAACACCCCCATACCTCGTGGCGCAGTGGTTAGAGTTCCCGGCTGCCACTACGGTGGTCCGGGTTCGAATCCCACCCAAGACTGAAACAGTTTCAATATCGCTGCGCTACGGGTTGTTACTCCAACTCTCCTGGGTGGGGAGTTGTGTGTGTGTGTGTGTGTGTGTGTGATGTATGTGCGTGGTCACACATTACCCATGCATCGGTCATATATGAGCTCTGAGCTCTTCCGGGGAGAAATAGCTGTCGATCACAAGTTCAACACGTGATCCAAGACCATGGTGAATCACTACGGGTCCTAATGCTTCCGTAAACGTTCGCTCACCTTCTCATGCCGCACCCTGACGTTTCTGTTTCTTTCGTATTGTTGTGTCACAATGTTTCGTTTACTTTCTTTACTTCGAGTTGAGTGGAGTCTCGAAGACGAAGTAGCCCGAGGGAGGAGGACCGGGAATTATCATTCCTGAAGGCGCGTGGTGGACGTGAGGGTCGTCGGGGTAACCCAAGGGAGTCCACGCCAGGAGTCGCTTAGCTGCCCCCAAAGGCTGCTACTTTCATCCTATGGGCTTGGATTGAGCGTATGTGTGTATGTGATTCACCATGGTGTTGGATCATGTGTTGGACTCGTGATCGACAGCTATTTCCCTTCCGGAAGAGAGCTCAGAGGTCATATATGACCGATCTATGGGTAATGCTGTGACCTTACACGCACGCACAAACACCCAACTCCCTGCCCAAGAGAGTTGGAGTAACTACTCAGAGCGCAGCGATACTGAAATTATTTCAGCCCTGGGCGGGATGTGTGTGTGTGTGAAGAGGAGTCGAAAGAGAAGGACTTCAAGTTCCCGGACGTCAAAACCAGGATGTGTGTTGGACCAGGAAGGCGAGAGTCTGCCAGAAGAAGGAGAGAGTCTGCCAGGAGACTCAAAAAAAAAAAAAAAAAAAAAAAAAGAGAGAGAGAGAGAGAGAGAGGGACACTACCATAGCCTGCCGGATTCTGCCGTAGTCTGCCATCTGGTTCCCGGAGACGAACCGGGATAGGGGGAGGGGGGGGAGGGGGGTGTTCTGAGTCCAATCTGCTTCCCCGCACGGGTCGTTGGAGACCCTAGGATTAAGGGATTTCGAGCATTTAAGCGAGGATTTCATTACGGCTGTCTCCTTTGTCAGACCTTAATTCTCGTCGCGTTGGTTCGAGTCCATCTTAGGCTTTCCTTCACTCTCTCTCTCTCTCTCTCTCTCTCTCTCTCTCTCTCTCTCTCTCTCTCTCTCTCTCTCTCTCTGTCTGTCTGTCTGTCTGTCTCCTGTCGTTCCCGCTTCCTAAATGGAGCGATCCTATCCTGTCCTCTCGGTTTAAGATTATAAGGATTTGTGTGTGTGTGTGTGTGTGTACACACACACACGCACACACACACACACACACACACACACACACACACACACACACACACACACACACACACACACACACACACACACACACACACACGAGTCCAACACGTGATCCAAGACCATGGTGAAATACACACACACACACACACACACACACACACACACACACACACACACACACACACACACACACACACACACACACACGAGTCCAACACGTGATCCAAGACCATGGTGAACACACACACACACACACACACACACACACACACACACACACACACACACACGAGTCCAACACGTGATCCAAGACCATGGTGAATATCTCTCTTTCACACGCGCGCGCACACACACACACACACACACACACACACACACACACACACACACACACACACACACGAGTCCAACACGTGATCCAAGACTATGGTGAATTGTACACACACACACACACACACACACACACACACACACACACACACACACACACACACACACACACACACACGAGACACACACGTGATCCAAGACCATGGTGAAATACACACACACACACACACACACACACACACACACACAATAAGAATGAAACAGTTTACGCTGTTAAGTCATTCAATTTTGTTAGTAATTTTGTTCTGAAATACGCCAGCAGGTCATTTACGGAAACATATCTGTAAGGAACTGAAATATAGAATGGGGAACTGTAATTAAGGAGCTTAAGGTTAAGACATTGAAACTGAAACCCAAATCCCAAAAGCCCCAGCCTGATTTGAAGCCTGGACGAGCGTTGTCTTCGTTTTTTATTTCTTATTTTTTATTTTTTATTTTATTTTTTTTCCAGTTTTTTCGACAGCAATTTTTCTTATTTTTCTTCTTGTTCTTCTCCCTCAAGATTTTTTTTTTTTTTTTTCCAATTTCTTCGGCAGCAATTTTTTTTCTTTTTCCTCCTCCTCTTCTCCTCCTTCTACTCCTCCTCCTACTCCTCCTTCCTCTCCTCCCTTGGCAAGTTTCACTCATTTCTTCGTTCACTTCCCCATCCTGGTTCCCTGAATGGGAAGGAAAGTGTGCAGGAGTAGCATGACACAGCGGAACCTTTGGCGCCTGAAGAAGGAGTACCATTCTTAGCGAGCGATGTCAGCTAGAAGCACTAGAAAAACGGGTGCCAGTCCAAAAGTCTCGCTGATCTAGCTTGCTCTAGTAATTACTAGCAGTTAGTAACAAGGTATCGTTACGGGGGCGGACTAGGGGGAGGGGGCGTACGCCGGTAGGCGTTTAGCGGCTGTACCGGAGCGAATGGATTTGAGTTTTGTGACACGGAGTTGGAAGCCAGTCAGGGTTTGAACTCGTTCCGTACAGTCCGCCAGACGGTCTCGGAGATCTTTGTATTTCTTCGTATTTTTTTTTTATTTGTTTATCATTATTATCATCATTATTATTATCATCATTATTATTATCATAATATTATTACTTTTATTGCTGTTATTATTATTATTATTCAGTTTTTATTTATTATTTTCATTATTACTATTATTTTTAATGATTATTATTATCACTATTGTTATTATTATTACTTATTATTACCTCCTAAGGGGCAGATGCTTTTTGGTATATATATACATTATTATTAATGTTTTTATTTTTATTCTTATTTTTATATATACATTTTATTTGTTTATTTATTTATTTATTTATTTGCCATATTTTTCTTTCGCCACATTGTGAAAGCCGAGATTTTCAAAACTGTATTTCCTCCATGATAGAGCGCTTTTCATTACAATTCATATTCATTCATTGCAGTGATTATAGAGAAACGAGGACAAGAGCGATATCAAGTGATACAATATGGAACGGTATGAAAGAGCTTTAATCCCTTGGTCAGTGACCTAGATTCGATTTCACTGCTAAGTACTACAGTGGATGATTTAGCTTTCCAGTTTGGTGCAAGGAGTGTTCTAAGTTTGCATTAGAATTACGATTTAGGTGATTTTACAAAGCGAAATTTGTTATTCAAATCGTATTTTTACGACTTAGACCACCAGATCTAAGAGGTCTGTTTGTTGACATCGTAGATTTACGATCTAGGTGAGTTCGTTAGGGAATATTAATTATACATCTTATATTTACGACATAGACCACCAGATCCTGTAAGAGGTCTATTTGTTCACATCGTAGATTTACGATCTGGGTGAGTTTACAAGAGCATAGTAGTTATTACACATCTTATTTTTACGACATAGACCACCAGATCTTCTAAGACGTGTATTTGTTTACATCGTAGATTTACGATCTGGGTGAGTTTGTTAGGGAATAGTAATCATTGCACATCTTATTTTTACAACGTAGACCACCAGATCTTCTAAGACGTGTATTTGTTTACATCGTAGATTTACGATCTAGGTGAGTTTATAAGAGCATAGTAGTCATTACAGATCTTATTTTTACGATGTAGACCTTCAGATATGTTAGTTATGCCAGTTATATACCAAGAGAGGAAGGGATGAGTGAAAGATTGTAATTGTGAATGAAGAGAAATGGAAATGGAAGAATAGAATGATAAAGTCAAGGATAAGATATCGAGATGATAACAAATGAAGAGAAACTTGACATAAAAACATAAGAATGAAGGAGTTTGCAACAATGTATATATATATATATATATATATATATATATATATATATATATATATACATATATATATATATATATATATATTTTTTTTTTAGGGGAAACAAGGTTAGAATTTGGGTGGTTTAGAATAGGGAGGATTTAAGAATACAACCCACCGACACGTGACTGTAAATAGGGAGGGGTGGGAACAGATGAAGAGGAAAATGGGAGAGGGCGGGTTGGGGGGTGGAGAGAGGAAGACACGCTCAGGGTATTGGAGTAGAAGGATGTGGGAGGGAGGGGGAGATGAGAGGGAGGAGGTGGGAGGGAAGAGGTGAGAGGGAGGAGGTGGGAGTTAGGAGATGGGAGGGAGGAGGTGTGAGGGAAGAGGTAGGTGGGAGGGGTGGAAGTGAGGAGGTTAGAGGGAGGATGTGAGAGGGAGGATGTGGGTGGGAGGAGATGAGAAGGAGGAGGTGGGAGGGAGGAGGGTTTTCCAGATGTTATGGAAGGCCTGGAAAAAACACTTCCAGGAAATCTTCAAGAAAGTCGAAGTTAGTTCGACTTAGAAGAGTGAAGTTAAGCATATACGTTGCGAGGGGAGCATAAGAATGAAGGAGACTGCAAGAGACCATAAGGCCTACACTAGGCAGTTCCATGTCCATGACCACCTGTCATCCCCATCCGTAAATGTGTCTAACAGTTTCTTAAAACAACCTATAATTTCTGCGCTCACTACATGGTTACTAAGTCTATTCCAATTCTTGCCCATTTCCTTCTTAAATCTAAAATTGTCCAATTTAAATGCATTACTGCGAGCCCTGCCCTGTTGTCTTAATATGATGACCTTCTTTACGTCACCCTTGTTAAAGCCTTTGATTCACTTGAACACCTCTATTATATCACACCCTTTGTTAAATAAGGTATTGTATGGAGTAGTCACGTTGTGTGTGTGTGTGTGTGTGTGTGTGTGTGTGTGTGATTCACCATGGTCACCATGGTCTTGGATCACGTGTTGGACTCGTGATCCAAGACCATGGTGGAAAACACACACACACACACACACACACACACACACACACACACACACAGAGAGAGAGAGAGAGAGAGAGAGAGAGAGAGAGAGAGAGAGGCAATCCGATTTTGAAATGAGCTTCATTCAATGTAGAATCCTTAAGGAGGAGGAGGAGGAGGAAGGGGTGAGGAGAAGGAGGAGGAGGAAGAAGAGATGGCTTTAGGCTTGTGTCACCAAACAAACGATTCTGTCCTTCTGTGAGGATGCGATAGGAGTTTGATGGGAGTGTCTGTTACCCGTAATGATCACGGGAGGAGAGCAGATCCTCCTGCAGGACGCCTAAGGACTCAGAGGAAGAGGCAGGATTTCCTCTGCAGGAACTAGCGTTTGTATCCTTTGGGATAATATAGTAATATCCTATCAAGGCGTCGAGGTGGGAAAGAAGAGAAGACAAGGAACACAAAGGAAGAACAAACAACAGCAGGCCTGCTGTCCCTAACAAGGCTGTTTGTGTTTACTAAACTAAGCTACAGTTAAGAAAACAGGGCAGAAGATGAACTAACACTACTGCTACCACTATCCTATCCAATTACAATTAAATGACGGAAAAGTAGGGATAGTTAGAAGTTAAAAGTGATCATCACTCTCTTGAGCGGAGATTATTCTGGAATCCTTAAAGAACACTGTGTAACTCTGGCCCGTAGGGGTGTCACTGAAGTCCTTAAATTAAGCCTCCTTGTGGGGACGAATTGGGATGAGTTGATGGCCCTCGGGCGAAGTGGAGATTGATGGCGGACCTTTTCGTGAGTCCTTTTGCTCCTTTCAGAGTCCTCGACAAGTGTCTTATGGTCACACGAAGCAGACCTCTCGACCACCAGAGGCTCTCGACTCTTTTTATTCTCGCGTAGTCCCCATACTTATGAGCCGCTGTTTCTTGGACTCCTAGAGAACCTTCCACTTCAACGCTGAATAGAACCGTAAGGCAACCACTAACTCTACTAGTTTCTAGTGTGTGGGCCACACTTGAGAAAGTGTCTGCCTCCTTCGGGGTCTGTAGGACCCTAGATTGAGAAACAGTGGACCAGACGACACCCCTGGGCAAGATGTCTTCAGGACAAGTGCGAAGTGTGCTCAACTACCAGGAGTTGAAGTGGACCGGTGTCCCAACGTTCGTGGGTTGAAATATGTTGCAAGTGGCCCTTCTGTTTTGTAAGGAATTTATTCGTCTTTTCATATTCACTAGAAAATTTCTCTACTTACCGAGCGGTGTGGCGGGAGGAAGGAGTGGCCTTTCATCCCCGTGGAAGGGTTTCGAATGGGTTTTAATTGTGTTGGAAGTGAGTGTACAAATACTTCGACTCTGCTACTTACATGGGTCAAGTGGGCCTTTGGTGTGTGTGTGTGTGTGTGTGTGTGTGTGTGTGTGTGTGTGTGTGTGTGTGTGATTCACCATGGTCTTGGATCACGTGTTGGACTCGTGACCGACAGCTACTACCCACCCGGAAGAGAGCTCAGACCTCATATATGACCGATCTATGGGTAATGCTGTGACCTTACACTCACACACGCACCCAACTCTCCACCCACGAGAGTTGGAGTAATGACTCACAGGGCAGCGATACTGAAATTATTTCAGCACTGGGCGGGATTCGAACCCGGACCACCGTATTGGCAGCTGGGAACTCTACCAACTGCACCTTGCGAGTCGTGTGTGTGTGTGTGTGTGTGTGTGTGTGTGTGTGTGTGTGTGTGTGTGTGTGTGTGTGAGAACGTGATGAATCAGGACTATACATCTGCTAACAAGGGCCAAAAGTTGTATCTAATGCACCCCTCACGAGAACGCTTCCGTCTATCATAGTGAGAGTCCACTTGACTAGAGGAGTTTTCCACTCTTCCACTCTCGTGGGGGAGGACGGGATCATCGCCCCCTCCACCTCTGCATCAGACCTTGTTAAAGGGCAAGTATCAGAAAGTGCGATAAAAATCAAAGAGAATTGGTTAATTACCTGTACTCTAATCACGTGATAAGCAAAACACAAGAAAATATTGTGGAACGATGTAGAGAGAGAGAGCAAAGATTGGCACAGTTATCCGAGTTAATTATGAGAGAGAGAGAGAAAGAGAGAGAGATTGTGGAACAATATAGAGAGTGAGCAAAGGTTGGCACAGTTATCTGAGTTAGGTATGAGAGAGAGAGAGAGAGAGAAAACATGAATGAAGGAGACTGCAAGAGACCATGAGGCCTACACTAGACAGTTCCATACCCATTACCAACTGTCATCCCCATCTATAAAGTTGTCTAACCATTTCTCAAAACAGCTGATAGTTTCAGCGCTCACTACATGAGAGAGAGAGAAAAAGACAGAGAGAGAGAGAAGCAGCGAAGAGAGAGGGAGAGAGAGAGAGAGAGAGAGAGAGAAGCAGCGAAGAGAGAGGGGGGAGAGAGACATACGACATCGTAAGAGGGAAAGGCGGGACTGGGGAGGAAAAGGGGGGGGAAAGGGGGCGAGAATTCTGATAAGTGTGTGTGTGGAGGGGAAGGCACAAGGGGTCTGGGGGGAGGGGAGGGGGGACAGGAAGTAGGTCAGGAGGGGGAGGGGGCGAGGCAGGAGTGGGAGAATACGGGGGAGTGTTATGGGAGGAGAGTCTATCCAAAGTAAGTTTACATGAAATCGAATTCGTACGTAGTTGTAAGTAAACAATAACAAAATTGCGATACTGAAATAATTTCAGCCCTGGGCGGGATTCGAACCCGGACCGCTGTACTGGCGGCCAGGAACTCCACCAACTCTGCGTGTGTGTGTGTGTGTGTGTGTGTGTGTGTGTGTGTGTGTGTGTGTGTGTGTGTGTGTGTGTGTGTGTGTGTGTGTGTGTGGAGGTCTTCAAAAGGAAAATAGCGTATGCGTTGCTCTGAAGTAACTCGAAGTAGCTTGTGAGAGGAGGGGCGTCGGAGAGGAGCCTGTCAGCCCGGGTCCTGGCACCAGAGAGGTTCGAACCCATTGGGGAGGACCCGGAAGGAAAGAATGCAGATGACAGGAGGACAAAGGAGGACAAAAAAATCGCAAATTCACCTTGGCGAGGGAGGAAAAAGAGAGATTGGGGCTATGTGTATCCGTCTGTGTGTGTACACACACACACACACACACACACACACACACACACACACACACACACACACACACACACACACACACACACACCAGACCTCTACGGCGGTCCGGGTTCGAATCTATCGCAGGACTGAAATAATTTCAGTAACGCTGCACTGCGAGTCGTTACTCCGACTCTCGTGGGCGGGGAGTTAGGTGTGTGTGTGTGCGTGTAAGGTCACAGGATTACCCATAGATCAGTCATGTATGAGCTCTGAGCTCTCTTCCTGGAGGGAAATAGCTGTCGATTACGAGTCCAACACGTGGTCCAAGACCATGGTGAATCACACACACACACACACACACACACACACACACACACACACACACACACACACACACACACACACACACACACACACACACACACACACACACACTGGATTAAAGAAGATAAGCGAAGTGAATGGAAAACTTTTTTTGCAAAAAAAAAAAAATGAAAAAAAAAAAAAAAGGTGGGGGAAAGGAAAAGGGGGAGATAGAGAACAAGAGTGGGTTGGTTGGTCTGAAGGGTTTTTCTGTTCACGGTACCTGGTTTTCGTGGGAACTTGTATGGGCTGCAGCGGGACGAAGAGTGTGGGGGGCAAGCGAGGGGAGGGAAATCGAGGGGTTGGGGGCGAAGGGGAGAGACAACAGATGGGGGTGAGTGTTGGTGAAGTTTCTGTTTGAGTATTGGTGGTGGGGGGCCGGGGGGTGGGGGAGACAAGGCTTGGGGGTGGGGGAGACAAGGCTTGGGGGTGGGGAGACAAGGGTTCGGGGGGGAGAGGACACGTTCTTCTCGCCCTTGTGTCTCTCCCCCTTCGGAGTGAGTCGAGGACGACTTCCTCCTGAATCTGTTTAAGGAGGAGGTGTCTCTGTATGTACGATTGCTTGATGCACCTTGGAAGATTGTAGGAAGACAACAAAACCTGGAAACACAAGAGGAAGGTTCGGTGAGAAGATTGAGGATCAAATAAGGCATTAGGCCGTACGTGTGCCCCATAATTTCGCACGTGTTTGTACGTTTATGGAATGCTGTTGAGTGTAATTGTTAATTGAAGAAGTAGATCTCCATTTTGGGAACTGAACTAAGGCTTGTGGGATTTGTAGTCCTCGATGCAGGCCAATAGGCTACTCGATGCTTGAAAGAATCGAGGTCCTTTTTTTTTATTGCTAGAAGACTGCTTTCAGCATTCTAAGAACACTTCACCAATCTATCTAACATTCGTTAAGGTTTAACTCCTTTGATTTCGCCATTCAGTCGCTAAATATTCGACGCAAAGGTAATTTGACTTCTAAAGATTAAAAAAAAACAAAAAAAAAACGAAAGATTGTAACCAAAGTCGTTTCTTACTCAAACGGACTCGCAAACGGTCGAGCAGAATCAACCGAGACTCGCTCGGTGTAAACTCAGCCATAGATTCCCAAATACACACGCTTGTCTTTGGATATCTTAGCCACCCACCAGATGTTAAGTGTATATACTCGAGTGAACACTTGTTAATGTATGGGACAACAGTATCAACAAGAACGACAAGAAGGTGATGTGAAGCTTTGATGTTTGGTTACACTGTGAGCGTGTACAGTCGCCACCAAAAGTGCAGAAACATCTCTGCAGGTATGTTTGATTTTATCAGCAGCCTCTATATGACGAAATATTGTGAAACAAGGAGTCATTTCTCGGCCAGTTCTTCCTGTTTAATTTAGTTTGGTTGCAGGTTTTGTGTGTGTGTGTGTTTGTGTGTGTGTTTGTGTGTTGGTAGAGGTAAAATGGGACAAAGAGTAGAGCTTCTGTGAATTTATATCTGTAATGTTTCCTTCATCGGAAGATTAAATCCAAAATATGTCTACCTTGTCACGGCCATTCCCCATACGTGTGTATGTATATGTGTGTGTATATATATATATATATATATATATATATATATATATATATATATATATATATATATATATATATATATATATATATATATAATATGCGTGTGTGTATGTGTATACATACATGTGTCCAACTGTACGTACAAGCGGAGTCGAGGTGGGCCGGTAGTTAGACGGCTCAGGCCAGAGGTTTGGGTTCAAGTCCTTCCCAGTCGGATTTACTCTCTCTCTCTCTCTCTCTCTCTCTCTCTCTCTCTCTCTCTCTCTAGTTTTATCACGTGACTTCCTCCCCACAGCTGAATAGAATAATTTCGCACGAGCAGAAATAGAAAACCCACAAGTGTTTCATTGTGTTCAAGAGGTAGAAAGGATTCTGAAGGCAAGACAGTGGAGAGAGAGAGAGAGAGAGAGAGAGAGAGAGAGAGAGAGAGAGAAGGGTTTTGCTTTGGTGGAGAGGATCTTCCTCCACAATCAGAAACCTTCTCGGTCAGACTTCTTGCTCAGAAGTTCTTAAATCCCGGGCGGGGCCCCTCTTCTTCTTCGTCTTTTGGAGACTCCCCTTCCCATCCAGACTCTTCCCCATTGTCGCTGTTTCTGCGTCTTCCTTCGCCTCCCTGTGTACTCGAGGCGCCCTCGTCTCTTATTCTTTTGGATCCTGCTTGTCTTTCAGATGTGTTCCCTCCGGATGTTTTCTCAGACACTCCGTCCCCTTCCCTCCTCTTCTCCTCCTCCTCCGCATCCTTTTCCTCTTCCTCCTCCTCCTCCGCATCCTTTTCCTCTTCCTCCTCCTCCTCCCCCTCCTCCTCCTTTTTCTCCTCCTCCTCCTCCTACTCCTCCTCCTCCTTCTCTACTTCCACATCCTCTTCTTTCTGCCCCTCCTCCTCCTTTTTCTCTTCCTCCTCCTCCTCTTCCTCCTCCTCCTCCTCCTCTTCCTCTTAATCCTCTTGACCATACACTACATCCAGAACCATTTCTTTTCCTCTTAATTTTTTGTTTCTTTTGACGTTTCCATTTCTTCGCACCTTACCCATTTCCAGGCCTTAAAGGAGGTTGGATTAAGTGGGGGAGAGGGGGAAGACTCTTCTTTAGACCTCTTCCCTTCTCCTCCTCCTCTTCCACCTCCTCCTCCTCTTCCTCCTCTTCCTCCTCTTCCTCATCTCCCCTCTGTCCAAACACCTACCTACCCCCCCTATCTCCCATGCCGATCTTTTCCTCCCTCCTCTTCCTCCTCCTCCCTCCTCCCTCGTCCCTCCTCCCTCCCGTCCTCTTCCTGTGAAGAGGGCTTCTGTGGCCCTTTTACCCCCCTCTGGCGGCACAACGGTAACCGATTCTTCGTGAAACCCGAGATGAATCACGAATGTTTGTTTCCGCCAAACAGAGGCAGCTGTCCCTTTAACCTGGATCAAGTTTCTCGCCGTGTGACTGGAAACAAGGTCTGGACAGGTCTGGAAACAAGGCCAGGAAACAAGGTCTAGACAGGTCTGGAAACAAGGTCTAGACAGGTCTGGGTAGGTCTGGAAACAAAGTCTAGACAGGTCTGGATAGGTCTGGAAACAAGGTCTAGACAGGTCTGGAAACAAGGTCTGGACAGGTCTGGAAACAAGGTCTGGATAGGTCTGGAAACAAGGTCTAGACAGGTCTGGATAGGTCTGGAAACAAGGTCTAGACAGGTCTGGAAACAAGGTCTGGAAACCAGGTCTAGACAGATCTGGAAACAAGGTCTGGACAGGTCTGGAAACAAGGTCTGGATAGGTCTGGAAACAAGGTCTAGACAGGTCTGGAAACAAGGTCTGGACAGGTCTGGAAACAAGGTCTGGACAGGTCTGGAAACAAGGTCTAGACAGGTCTGGAAACAAGGTTTGGATAGGTCTGGGCGGTCTGGACAGGTCTAGAAACAAGATCTGGACAGCTCTGGAAACAAGGTCTGGAGATGTCAAACCCTGCTATAGTGTCATCAATGTTGTCCACTTTAAATGTGGAGCAGAGTTAGTGGAACAACATGGAAAAGCAGACAGGTGGAGACCTTTTGGTTTGTATCGAGTCCATAGGCACACTTGTCCGTAAGTTTAAGAGGCATTGAGGTTGGACCTTTAGATGACGATGATCCAACAGGAATGCCCAGGATGTACTGTCCACGCTTCTTTGGGAGATTGTGGCAGTGCGATTCACCATGGTTTTGGATCACGTATTGGACTCGTGATCGACAGCTATTTCCCTCCCGGAAGAGAGCTCATAGAGCTCATGTATGACCGAACAGTCGGTAATACTGTGACCTTACACGCACACACACACACACACACACACACACACACACACACACACACACACACACACACACACACACGCACACATACAATTCCCCCACGAGAGTTGGAATAACGACTCGGAGCGCAGAGATATTGAAATTATTTCAGCCCTGGGCGGAATTCGAACCCGGACCGCCGTAGTGGCAGCCGGGAACTCTAGGATCTGTGGTTCACACCGACATGAAGACGGTACCTCACACATTTATGAGGAATTTCCCTGTTCGCCACCTGGGCTGTTCCAAATGATCCCTGTGAGCTGATCTTCGTCTTATCTTACGTACAAGACCTATTCGATTTGGGTGACCCTGATGAGTTTAATCTTCGACGTAGTTGTTGAAGTCATTTAAGATACTCAATCCTGCCCACCAGCGTCGAGGTATCAGCACTCAGATGGGAATTTTCAATTACCTCGAGATCGGAACCCCTTTTTGACATCAGTACATTCGCACAAAGCGCCGAAGGGAACTCGATTTTCTTGGCTGTACATAGTGTACATATTAGTACACGACAGTACATGGACACAGTGGAGACTTAGAGGAGAATTAAATCTGTCTGTAAGTATACGGTAATCGCAAAAAAAAAAGCTGCTTCGACTTTCTGGAGTCGGAGACTCATTGCGTATTGATTATGGAAGCTGGAGGTTCAAATTTTGTTCGCTTAAGAGACTACGGGGACCGGGAGGGCGAAGAGGGGCCGGGGACGGCGTGGGAAGAAGCATGTGCGTGGCGCCAAGCCGGTTTGCAATTAGTCTGCACGAGAGAGAGAGAGAGAGAGAGAGAGGGGGGGGGAGGGGGCAGGTGAACACGGTTAAACTCCAAACAGAGCGTTAATCCACCTCTGGATGAGGTAATCTGCTTTCCTCTACATACTCGTAAACCACATTCTTAACTTACATACATACATATACCAAAGGCTTTTTTTCCCCTTATAAGGGAGGTAGCCAAAAAGAAAAGCATAAAAACCACTCCCATCCATTCCATTTCCTATATATTCCACTCCCCTCCACCCTCTTCCCTCCCCTCTTATCTTGGCACCTCCTGGATGACAGGTCATCCCTGTATCTTGCCCACTGCCCTGGGTCAGAAGCAGTGTCGCAAGACATTCTTAACCTAATACTGAGATTTCTCCTTAATCCTTTCGCTACTGTGCGCCGGTGGCGTAATGGGAAGCGTGCTGGTCTCGTATTCGCTTAGTTGTGGGTTCGAGTCCCGCAGTTGTCTCGGAACCCCAGCAGTGAGTGTTACTTGCTTCATTCATCCAAGTGCATAAGGCACAGGTGACGGCTTGGGCCGCAGTTCGGCGCCTCCTGGTGTACAGTCCTCATCACCTTTCGCTACTCAGGGAGTAGTTCTCATGTACCCCCAAACTTATGCAGTCCTGTTTCTTTACTGCCAGTAGATGTCTTCAGCGTTGAATAAGATCGTTTGACATCAGCTAATTGCTATTTATTTTCGATTTGTGGTCCCACTCTTGAACTTCGCTGGGGTCTTCGAGGTTCTCATGTACCTCAGGTTTGGACTCTTTTAAGACTTCGATCTTCGAGTTCGAGAGCATCGAAGTGAAGTCGTCGACGACGCTCGGGCGTTGGCGCCTTCGAGGATTTCAACAGAGTAGCACACGCTGCAGATACTTTGTTTACTTCAAAGTCTCACGGTTTTACTTACTTGAGGGTGCGAAAGGGGTGTCACTTTAGGGGTCATGGTTGGTCGAGGTCATAGTTTGACCTGACCTCGTCCTCCGTGGAGGTATGAAATCAGGTCAAGAGTCCACGACACCGTATTGGAAGAAAACGTCCGCGATTTTAAAACTGTGGAAACGGAAATCGGTACTCGGAGGCAATGTCCAATGGTAATCCTAACGACTTCAATTTGCACTCTTTCTTCTATATTTATTTACCACCACGTAAGGACTGAGTTCGGGGAGTTCTTGTTTTTGGTCGAATTTTCTTCTTCTGTTACGACAAACCGGATGGATCAGTTGGTTTTGATGGAAGGTTGGACAGTGGTTCTTGGGTGATTGTATAGAATTTTATTACTAAGTGGATCAATGTGAAGGTCAATCGAATATGTGGAGAAGGACGTTTTGGCTGTAACTGCCAGAAATTGTCCTATTTCAGTGCGTTAACTTGCAAACCAGACGGTTTTATTCAGCTGAGGGACGGACTTGAGTCAAAATGGGATCTTGACATACCGTTTTCTAAGTGTGAACGGAACTTCTGTGTCCACTGCAGGACCACCGGTCTATCCTGTAGGGGGGCAATACAGTCTCTGTGCCCAATCTCGGTCGTTGATAGAGAGGTCTTCATTCCACGGAACGGAACGTTCTCGTAAACCACACTTCCGGATCGCACTTCGAAGGTGTTCTTCGACTTCGAAGATGTTCTTAGACTTCGTAGTCGAGGCAGAAGCGTCTTCCGCATTTCTCCCCCGAAGTCATTGGCGCCTTTGATCTCCTCTTGATCAATGTAGCGGCCAAGATGTATACATACCTTTACCGGGACTTGCCTTCTATGTGTAAGTGTGTTGTCAGACGAGGAGGAGGAGGAGGAGGAAGAGGAAGAGGACGAGGAGTTGTGAAGGCAGACTCTGTGGTGCTCTTCTGGGGAGGATATCTTCGGCGGGTGGATCTCGAAAAAGGGTAAAAACTTCGAGGTAAAGAAAATATATATATATATATAATTTATTATATTTATTTATTCATTCTATTTTTAATCTTAGACTCTCTCTAGCTGGCAGGAAAAAGCCTTCGGTAATGTCTGAGTGGCTCGTTGCAGTATTACATAAATCCTGACAAACGAGATTCATAGTTTCTGGACCGTGGGAAGCAAGTATGAAGATTAATGGTAACATATCGGCCGTAGTGTATTAACATAAAGTAGAGGGCGAGGGTTGCGTGACCGGATGCAAGTGTGTAGTAGAACTTGAGTGCCACTCGAAAGGGTATAGTAATGGGGCCTTATGGATGGAGGCTATAGAAATGGTTCCTTATTTTCTCTTCTGGATATCTCAGTTCGAGTCCTTGATGATCCTGTTTTAGTAGGACTGTGTCTTCATCTCTAAATTTTCCAAAATTTTGGGTCTTCCAGAGTGAGGTCTTAGGATCTAAGAGTCTTCCAAATTGCTCTTGTGACCCATAATGCGTTGGTTTCTTCTTCAGCCTCCCGAAGACCTCTTCGACACTGGATAGAATCGTCGGGCTTGTGGTCTCGCTCGTGAAACTCTCTGGGACCCCCAGAGACTCCAGATCGAGAGTCTCAGTTCTCCAGGAGCTTTCGTAGTTACCAAAAGTCGCCAGACAAATCGTCTTAACGGTTCCTGCTAAGACGTCGTTCGGAAGCTCGTTAAGAAGTCATTGAATGGGTGGATGGGAGTTGTATAGCGAGTGGATGGTAACTGGATGGCAAATGCGCCTTTCACAGGAACGTTACCGATGGTGGAATAATAGCGTTCAGTTGGAAAGAAAAGATCTTTGAGAAGATGAAGAGGATGATGCCGAAGAAGAAAAAGAGGAGAAGGAGGAGGAGGAAAGGAAGAAGAAGAGGAGGAGGAAAGGAAGAAGAAGAGGAGGAGGAGGAGGGAAGGAAGAAAGATATGACGAAAATGAGGAAAAGTGCGGTTTGTGAGGTAGATCTGGGCAGGAGCCTCAAAGGGCAAGAATTTGGGTGTTGAGTTCGCAAGGCGGTTTGCGGCTTCCCAGCAGTCGAAGTTCAAGTGGTTCTTCTGCGGCCTTGAACGCACATCACTTGACTCGAGACTCTGATCCTTAAAAAAAAAAAAAAAAAAAAAAAAAATCCCAGTTGCCTAAGGAGTCTTGGTGGGACATTGGTTAGCGTGCTGGAGCCGTGACCAGAAGGTATGAATGGGTTCGAGCTGTGATGGATTTTAGCAGAACATTAATTAGCTCGTGATGTTCTTGTGGGGTGTTCCTCCATACATGTCATAAAGTACCTCAACGGGAAGATATGCCTGCAAGGTATGCAATAATTAACCACCAGATAGACTCTGATTCCTTGTTGGGTACTCCACCCAGTTTATGTTGTTGCTGTGTCGAAGTGGTTGCTAGGCTCGATATGTGTCCTTAAGGTCGCAGGTTCGAGTCTTCCTGATATTTGATCTTTGCCTACCTCGTCATCTGTATGTCGCGATGACTAACAACAGACTAATTCGATTGAGGGTTAATCAGTACAGAAGTGTGATTCACCATGGTCTTGGACCACGTGTTGGACTCGTGATCGACAGCTACTACCCTCCCGGAAGAGAGCTCATAGAGCTCATATATGACCGATCCATGGGTGATGCTGTGATCTTGCACACACACACACACACACACACACACACACACACACACACACACACACACACACACACACACACACACACACACACACACACATACACACACACACACACAACTCACCGCCCACGAGAGTTGGAGTAACGACTCGCAACGTAGCGATACTAAAATTATTTCAGTCCTGGGCGGAATTCTAATCCGGACCGCTTTAGTGGCGGCCGGGAGCTCTACCACTGCGCCACGAGTGTGTGTATGTGTGTGTGTGTGTGTGTGTGTGCGCGCGCGCGCACGCCCAGGTTCCGCATTGGCCTGATTGCGCGCGGCAGATCAAAGGCCTCGGTCCCGCGCCCGATTCCCAACGGGCACGTTTGCATCGTGAGAAGGACCGTGTGGTCCCTTTATGTTGCTTGATAACGTTGCGTAACCGTTCCTTCAGGTTACATCTTCAGGACACCATAGCACTTAACCACGAAGTTAATCTCCACAGACAACGTAAACCCTTATACTTTCGTAAATAATTGAGGACAGAAGTCCAGCTGTTTTCTTATCACAGTATAAGGAGAAACTCGCCCTCAAGCAGCCACAACAGTCTCTCTTCATTGCCGAGCGGTGCGTCGGAAGTCAGGGATGCCCCATCATCCACGAAGTGCGAAGATGGGATGGGTGATGAATAGGTTTGGCCACCCCCGTATAAGGGGGGAGAAGCCTTATGGCATGCCTATGTGTATTTGCAGCCGTCACCTGTGCCCTTTGTGTTCGTATATCCTGGAGTATTGACCAGGAACCGTTGTAATCATGTAATAGGATAGATGATGAGTGTGCAACAACAGTATGACAGCGTTCTTTTCGCTTGTAGTCCAAACGCTGCTGTTGTTGTTGGCCACCTCTGACTTCCAGGAACTACAACAACAACAACATCCAAGAACTCTCAGATTTATTATATGCCCTGGTACGCCAGCCGGTGCCATTGCTGAATAGAATTGTGTGGCTTTAATGACAGCGTTCTTTCCCCTTTGAAGTCCAAACACTGTTGTTGATGTTGTTGGCCACCTCGACTTCCAGGAACTACAACAACATCCAAGAACTCTTTCAAATTTATTACATGCCCTGGTCCGCCAGCCGGCTTCTGCGCTGAATAGAACTGTGTGGCCTGACCAGAACCAGATGCCTGAATGATACCATCATGTTGGACGGGTTGATTATAGTAGTTTATGCATTCAGGACTTGGGTTGCTCCTGGTTTGACTTGATGTTTTAGTCTTCGCCGGACATAACAAGGTTCGGTCGGAGCTTATGTTGTATTTGTCTTTATTCGTTTATTTGGTTTGTTTGTTTTCTGTCTTTGATTTAATTTTTGTTTCATTTGATCTTATTTTATGATTTGAATTGATATTTTAGTCTTCGCCGGACATAACAAGGTACGGTCGGAGTTTATGTTGTATTTGTTTTTATTCGTTTATTTGTTTGTTTTCTGTCTTTGATTTAATTTTTTTTTCATTTGATCTTATTTCGTGATCTGAATTGATATATTAGTCTTTGCCAGGATGTAACATGTTAATGTTGAGGTTTTTATTGCGTTTTGTTTTTATTCAATTATTCATGTATTTATTTTTTCTATATTTTATTTTATTTTACTTTATTATTGCGTGGCTGATTTGTTTATTCATGCATTCATTAATTTTTGGCTTGGGTTTGCTTGTTGAGACGAACAGACTAAACAGGAAATCTCTTCAAGGTCTGATTAATTAACCCCATGGGTTCAAATCCCACCCACGTCCCTCAAATCCCCCCCAACCGCGTCCCCCCAACTCCCCTCTCCATCCCCCCACCCCCGCACCCACACACTATCACGCCTTATCCCCCCTCCCCACCCAGCAGTGACTAATAATTTGCGACCACCAAGGCTAATAATCTCTACCAAATGAGGGATGTCTTGGAGTGTTCTGCTCCGTGTGAAGTCACGACAAGGGTCTGCCTAGTCTGATAACCTCTTCCGGCGAGAAACCAGCGTTTCTGTCCGTGGGGATTATCGCACTGAAGACACGAGTCTTGTGACGCTATCACACTGGGGTATTTTTCCTTCAGCATCCAAATCATCGGCGTTACCGTCAACCTCCAGCACTTTTTCCGCCGTAAAATCACCATGGCAACCTGTTTTCTCGACACTTTACTTAGAATGTCATTTAATATACTGGAGGAAAATTGTTTTGCTCCAGCATCTCAGATTCCTTCCCGAAAGCTACGGGCTGCACATCTGCCCCAAGAGTCGGAGGAAAAAGAGCATAGTGTGATAGTGGTAAGCCTTTGGAGGTGGTTAAGGAAAGGTTTCGGGAGTGAGAGAGAGAGAAAGAGAGAGAGAGAGATAGTGTGTGTGTGTGTGTGTGATTCACCATGGTTTTGGATCACGTGTTGAACTCGTGATCGACAGCTATTTCCCTCCCGAAAGAGAGCTCATATATGACCGATGTCTGGGTAACGCTATGACCTTACACGCACACACACACACACCCAACTCCCCGCCCACGATAGTTGGAGGAGAAAGGAGGAGGGATAGCAGAAGTAAAAAAGTATCTGCATTTTGTTACAATAGTGGAGATAGTAAAGGAGAGATTTAAGAACGATAGCAGATTTTTTTTTATTCACCGTAGTTCACCATGGTCTTGGATTACGCGTTGGACTCGTGATCGACAGCTGTTTCCCTCCCGGAAGAGAGCTCAGAGCTCATATAGTATATGACCTGTCTATGGGTAATGCTGTGTGTGTGTGTGTGTGCGTGTGTGTGTGTATATGTGTTTGTGTGTGTGGCGATGTGTCTCGCAACTATAAACTACCACTGCGCGACTCTGGTCCGTAGGGATGTCACCAAAGCCTGGAAAGACACGGACTGCATAACACGTATGCAATCCGCACACCATACCGTGTCGACGAAGACGTTACGGAACCTTTCGGGCCTCTTACGTAAGACGATCCAGGCCGTCCAACAGACGAACACATCGAGGCAAATCACACCCATATGGGACTCGAGATCGTCGAAAAATAAACGACAGAAGGACGCCTGGACGTCGAAACGGTCTCCCGGAGACGCGTTGCAAGCGGACGAAGAGAAGAAAGTTGATAAGACAAAGAACAGGACCCCAAGAACCGTGGCGCAGATCTTGAGGAGTCGCCATGAAAGGAGAAGCGATTCCCGAGGGACTCGGCCGCGTCTGAAACCCCTCGCAGCTCGACAAGGGCACAGAAGGGCACGTTGCTGCGTGCGTAAGTGCGTGTGTGTTTTTTTTTGTGTATGTGTGTGTGTGTATGTGTATGCATGAGTGTGTGTGTATATGTGTATGCATGCGTTTGTGTATATGTGTGTGTATGCATACGTTTGTGTGTGCATATGTATTCATGCGTTTGTGTATGTGTGCATGTGCATGCATGTGTTTGTGTGTGCATGTTAATGCATGCGTTTGTATGTGCATATGTATTCATGCGTTTGTGTGTGTTTGTGTATGCATGTGATTGTGTGTGTATGTGTATGCATGAGTTTGTGTGTGTGTGCATGCATGCTTTTGTGTGTGTGTGTGTGTTTCTTTTTGTGTGTGTGTGTGTGATTCACCATAACCATGGACAACGTTCCCACTTCTTGCCCAAGATGGACAGTAACGGTTTGTATTGGTGCAATTGAAGCCCTGAGGTTATATCGGTCCTGCCCCCCCCCTCTCTCTCTCCCTCTCTCTCTCACTGTGTGTGTGTGTGTGTGTGTGTGTGTGTGTGTGTGTGTGTGTGTGTAATTATCTTGTTTTACCTAATTAAAGCGTACAGGCAAGGAGCAACACTCGTGTGTGGTCCCTGTTGCTTCCCAATTATCATAATTTCAAGTAAGAAAAGTGTGTGTGTGTGTGTGTGTGTGTGTGATTCACTATGGTCTTGGATCACGTGTTGGACTCGTGATCGACAGCTAATTCCCTCCCGGAAGAGAGCTCAGAGCTCATATACGACCGATTTATGGGTAATGATGCTGTGACCTTACACGCACACACGGACACAACTCCCCGCCCACGAGAGTTGGAGTAACGACTCGCAGCGCAGCGATACTGAAATTATTCCAGCCCTGGTTGGTATTCGAACCCGGACCGCCATAGTGTGTGTGTAATTGTGTGTGTGTGTGTGTTTGTGCGCGTGTGTGTGTGTGTGTGTGCGCGTGCATATCAAAGCTCATGCCATATAGGGCTCAACCCCCAGTGGTAGAGTTCACTGCATCGTTTGGCTTTGCTCCATTGCATTTGATTTCTGTCGAGGCCAAGGAGGGGTCAAGCGATGTCAACGAAGGACGACATTGGTCTAGAAGTGTGGCCCTCAAGTGGCCCTGGCCAAGAGACGCAATTTGTTCCCCGTAACTCACGTACTAAACACGGGGAGATACGTCACCAACAATCTACTTTAATACCAGATGCTCAGATAACCGTAGTTTGAATAGTCAGGGTGTTCTTGGTCATTGGGGTTGGGGGAGCGAGGCTTTGAATATATATATATATGTATATATATATATATATGTATATATATATATATATGTATATATATATATATACATATATATAATGTGTGTGTGTGTGTGTTTATTTTTTCTATTTATTAATTAATTTTTATGTATATTGTGTTTATTTGTTTTAATTTAATTTAATTTATTTTATTTTTTATTATTATTTTTATTATTACTTATTTGTATTTAGTTATTAACTATTTTATTTATTTTTTATTTTGTCTTCATTTATTTATTTATTTTTTCTTTATTTATTTATTTATTTTATTTATTATTTATTTTTTTTTTTTGCGGGGCCTCACTGGACCACATTTGTGGACTCAAGAACGAACTGACTTCGTTGGAATGACGGAGCCGAAGAACTTAGTACAGGAAGCACTTAGATAAAAAAATAAATAAATAAAAAATAAAATAAAATAATCAACCTTTGCCCTATGTGTTACCTATGGCAAATAGTAATCATCGGTGTCGTTGGAAAATGGCATAATATTCTTCCGAAGCGAGATTGAAACTCGACGGGGCACCGCGAGTGCAAACCAACAAGGTGATGACGGTGGTCTCGGTGCCTCCTGTGGAGATGATTGCGGTGATCAGGGCAAGTGGTGAGGATGGATCTCAAGTAAGCGTTTGGCCATGACGTCATGAGTTGGGTGTTAGGGCGGGCGGGACTCGATTTTTTTTTTTTTTTTTTTTTTTTTTTTTTTTTTTTTTTTGTCGACCGTGGGATGGTGCGAGAGGTCCTCGAGTATTTCGCCAGCGCTTCTGTCCATCAGGGGTCTATTGTCGCAGGTGTACCAGTGCACTGGGTAACGGAGATGAGGAGGGTGATTGCAGGACGGAGAGATAGAAGATAAAGATAATTAGCTCTCTCTCCATTCCTCTCTCTCTCTCTCTCTCTCTCTCTCTCTCTCTCTCTCTCTCTCTCATAGCTCGTCATTGCGTTTCGGCTATTAGTGTCGTTTCAGAGTTAATTGGTCACATTGTACTCTTGTTTTATATAACGACCAAACCCACCCTAGTCGACCTCCACACTCTCACCTCTCTCTCTCTCTCTCTCTCTCACCTTGTGGCGCCTCGTGCCACGCCCACTCCTACGTCGGACACGCCCATTCTTCGCCCGGCACTGCACTTGCGTTAGGCACCGCCCACTTGGCACCTGGCGCCTTGGCACTGGCGTCCATTGGGACCAC
>NC_134820.1:27985323-27997823 GCF_046742065.1 Oratosquilla oratoria | reverse complement strand
CACACACACACACACACACACACACACACACACACACACACACACACACACACACACACACACACACACACACACACATGTATATATTACCGTGGGTCTCATAGTAGCGTGAAAGCGAACATTTTCTTTGGAAATGATTGCATGAGAAAATCGATCTTCAAACCAGCTGGTTGCCAACCCAACGCTCTGAAGACCATTCCACGAATGTGTGTGCGTGTGTACATGTGTGTTATGCATGTATATTATGCATAGATATTGTGCACACGTGCACACATCGCTCACAGAGACAAGAAAGTGGTGTGGGGATGGGGAAGATAGATTTAATGTCAAAAAAGTATTATGGCCATCACTGGATTTTCTTTCAACCTTCTCCTCTCTTTCTGCCTCCCTCAGTTCCACACTGCCACCTCTCTCTTGCTCTCTCTCTCTCTCTCTCTCTCTCTCTCTCTCTCTCTCTCTCTCTCTCTCTCTCTCTCTCTCTCTCTCTCTCTAAGGATTTATGTTCTTTTAGCTGTAAATGTTTTGACGCTGTGTCAACAAGACTTCTCTTGGTCTCATGTTTTTCATTTCGAGGATTCTGTATCATCATAACCCAAATAAAATTTGTCACACACACACACACACACACACACACACACACACACACACACACACACACACACACACACACACACACACACACACACACATATATATATATATATATTCATATGCCCATGTATGTAAAACGGGTATATGTTATTTATCTTTATGGCTGAGATATTATTATTGTATACTTTATTACATGTTTTATAATGAATTTCGTTATTTATGTATTTATTTTCTTCCATTTTTATCTTACAGGGGAGAAGGGAAGCGGGAGCGTTAGCGTCGGGAAGGAACAGCGTCGTTCCGACCCGGGCAGCGTCGTTCTCCCGAACCACAACAACAACTTGACCTCGTCAGCGTCGGGCGCCCTCCCGACCTCGTCTTGTACCTCTGCGGCATCGTGTGCTTCCGCGGCCTCCTCCACCTCGGCCACCGTCGCCGGCGGCACCACTGCAGGAGGCACCGCGGCGGCGGTGTCAGCGACCGAGGGTGGGGTTGCACTAGATGCTGCCGACAATCCCAATTCGCCCGAGTTTTCTTCCCCGATCGCAGGATCCACCGAAAGCCCGTAAGTTATGACTGAGTTCGGGGGGTACTTTGGGTAAGCTTTGGCGATCGGAAGACTTGTAGTAAGAAGGTCGAGGGGGTGGCGGGTCGAACCCTGCCACTGGCGAAGTTGGTCCAAGGGCATGGTTCTTTAATCCCATGATACAAAGTCCTCTGTAAGGGGCTCCGTCATAGCCTTTCGATAGGAGGAGTTTGTGGCAAACCATATCACTATCACCATTATTATTATTGTTATTATTATTATTATTATTATTTGCATTAGGTAACTTCAGTATTCACACTAATACTATACAAATTAGCAGTAGTTAGATACGAAATAGTCTTTTATTAAATAGTTCGAACAGGATTGTGTAAGGATTACTTTAGTGATTTATTTGAAAATAAATTTTAAAAATGGAAGATGGGAGGAAGGTCGCAAATGCTCTTCGTCAAGTCTTACGATCGTCAAAGTTCTGGATCCAATCTTAGGCTTAGAACGCCCAGGAATTGCTGAGGCGAAGTCCTTATCACACTGGTCTATTTTTCCCTCAACCTCCAACTAATCGGCGCTACGACCCACCTCCAGCACATTTTACGCCGTGAAATCACAATGACTAAATATTTTGTTTTCTCAATAAAATGACGTAGAATATCATTTGATATGCTGGAGGTAAGTGATTTTCCTCCAGCATGTTAGATTCCTGCGAGCTGCAAATTTGTTCCGAAAGTCGAAGGAAAAAAAGACCAGTGTGATGGGGGGAAAAATACCCCAGTGTGATAAGCCTGCATGCCTGACGATGATCCCCGTTTCGGGGAGTGATTCGAAACGTTTTACATGGAGTCCTTACGACTTCCTCCGACTCCAACACACTCCTGAGTTGGGAGTATTACCCAGCAGAGACACTCCTGAAACTGTCAAAAGTTTCAGGAAGAAACTGAACTTGTTTTGGGAGCTCTAGAGTTCTCGTATGGTCACTCAAGCGATATCGCGTGTTTTTTACGATATCGTATGTAGTCCTTGCGGTGTCGTAGTCACACTACGATGTCGCATAGTCATTACGACATCGTAAGCTATTTATGATGCATACCCCCTTACGATATTGTATGTTTAGATGGCGTGTATTCCTTACGATATCCTATCCCCGTTACGGTGTCGTATAGTTCTTACGATATCGTATACTCGTTACGATGTCGTACCTTGCGATACCCTACGATATTGTATGTTTAGATGGCGGATAATCCTTACGTTATACTATCCCCGTTACGGTGTCGTATAGTTCTTACGATATCGTATACACGTTACGATGTCGTACCTTGCGATACCCTACGTTATTGTAAATATACGTTCTTTGTTGCGTCAGATGCGACGTTGTGACTTTGTCGAGAAAATGATGTCACGTGGATGGATGTTTGTGTCTCGTTGCTTGCTTTGAGGTCCTCCTCCTCGCCGTTCCCCTCCTCCTCCTCCTCCTCCTCCTCCTCCTCCTCCTCCTCCATCCCCTCCATCTCCTCCTCCTTCTCCTCCTTCTCCTCCTCCCCTTCTCCTCCCCTTCTCCTCCTCATCCTTGTCATCCTCCATCTTGTTCTCCTTCTCCACCTCTTCCTCCTCCTCCTCCCCTCCTCCTCCATCTCTTCCTCCTACTCGTTCTCCTTCTCCTCCATCTCCTCGTTCTCCTCTTCCTCCATCGCTTCCTCCTACTCGTTCTCCTCCTCCACCTCTGTTTCCTCCTCCTCCTCCTCCTCGTTCTCCACCACCTTGTTTTCCTCCTCCTTCTCGTTCTCCTCCTCCTCCTCCTCTTCCTCCTCCTCCTCCTCATCGAGCCTCTTCTCTTGCAGTTGCTCCTGAGTCCTCTGCTTAGTCATCTTCTTCAATCCCACAACTCTCTAGCTGTTTTTCTATCCATCTATTTACCTATTTATCTATATCTATCTATATATATCTGTTTTGCGAAGGTCATACATTGTCAGCATAAAAGTATGGTCTCCTCTTCCTCCAACTCTCCCTCCCTCCTCCTTTTCCAACACTTCATCCTCCTTCATTTCTTCCTCTTCCTCCTCCTCCATCCTCTTCTTCTTCCTCGTCCTCCTCCATTTCCTCCTCTTTTCTTCCTACTCCTCGTCCTCGTTCCTCTTCCTTTTCCTCCTCCTGCTCCTCCTCTTTCTTCTCTTCTTCCTCCTCCTCTACTCTTCCTCCTCCTCTTCTTCCTCCTGCTCTTCCTCCTCCTCCGAGCCCAGACGCCGATGTGGACTCGACTTGGTTGTATATTGACGCGATCGACCCGCCAGCAGCAGCAGCAGCAGCAGCAGCAGCAGCAGCAGCAGCAGCAACGGCGGCGGGTTGCTGCTGACGTCATCGCGATTCTTCGCTAATCGGACTTTGTGCGGGACCCCAGTACATGTACAGCTTGGCCTGGCTTGGCTTGGCATGACTTCGCTTTGCCTGGCTTGGCTTTCCTTGGCTTGGGCTGGCCTGGCTTGGCTTGGCTTGGCTTGGGCTGGCCTGGCTTGGTTTAGCTTGGCTTGGGCTGGCCTGGCCTGGCTTAGCTTCGCCTGGCTTGGCTTTCCTTGGCTTGGGCTGGCCTGGCCTGGCCTGGCCTGGCTTGGCTTGGCCTGGCTTGGCTTGGCTTGGGCTGGCCTAGCTTGGTTTAGCTTGGCTTGGGCTGGACTGGCTTGGACTGGCTTGGGTTGGTCTGGCTTGGCTTGGCTTGGCTTAGCATGGCTTAGCCTGGCCTGGCTTGGGTTGCCATAGCTTGGGTTGGCTGGACGAGTTCACTTCCTTGGTCATAGCGAATCTTCATCTCACGGATGTTGTGTGTGTGTGTGTGTGTGTGTGTGTGTGTGTCTGTCTGAGTGTTTATGTGTATGTGTGTGTGCGTGTATGTACGTGTGTATGTATGTGTAGAAACAGAGAGGGAGAGAGGGAGGAGGTGAGGGAGTAGTGAATGAATTAATGAATGTAAGTCCTTTGACAAGTGAGTGATTATGTGTGCGTGTGTACGTGTATGTACGTGTGTGTGTGTACGTGTATGTACGTGTGTATGTATACGTAGAGACTGAGAGAGAGAGGGAGGGAGGGAGGGAGAGAGGGAGTAGTGAATGAATAAATGAATGTAAGTCCTTTGACAAGTGAGTGATTGGGTGCGTACTTGTGTGTGTGTACGTGTGTGTGTGTGTGTGTGTGTGTGTGTGTGTGTGTGTGTGTGTGTGTGTGTGAATCACCATGGTCTTGGATCACGTGTTGGGCTCGAGATCGACAGCTATTTCCCTCCCGGAAGAAGAGAGCTCAGAGCTCACATATGACCGATCTATGGGTGTGTGTGTGAGAGAGGGAGAGAAAGAGAGAGAGAGAGAGAGAGAGAGAGAGGTCTGGTGAAGATGACGCTGCCCAGAGGTTATCGCCACAGCCATGTAGAGAAAACACTTCTTGTTTAGCTCGCTCGTTCCATGTCAGACACGCCAGGGCCAGCGCCTACACGCACGTGCACACATGCGTGTATTAAGATACGCGTGCTTATTTGGATACGTGTACACGCTTGCTTCTCTCTTTCTGTCTCTCTCTTTTTTCTCTCTTTCTGTCTCTCTTTATGTCTCTCTTTGTCTCTGTCATTCTGTCTTTTTTCTATGTCTCTATATCTTTTTCTCTCTTTCTCTATGTCTCACTCTCTCTCTCTCTCTCTCTCTCTCTCTTTCTGTCTCTTTTTTCTCTCTCTTTCTGTCTCTCTTTATGTCTCTCCTTGTCTCTGTCTTTCTGTCTTTTTTCTATGTCCCTCTTTCTCTCTATGTCTCTCTCACTATCTCTTTTTCTCTCTCTATGTCTCACTCTCTCTCTCTCTCTCTCTCTCTCTATATATATATATATATATATATATATATATATATATATATATATATATATATATATATATATATATATACAGTATATGGTATGAGCGTGTGTATGTATGTAGATAGGTAGGGCCCCATATGATCCATCTAAAAAGTGGTCTTCAGTATACATGTATTCCTATTGGCGTACAATGCGGGTACCCACAGACCACATTCCAGAGGAGTGAGCTCCACCCACGGGGCTCACCCTCGACCTTCCCGCCGCCATCTGTGATCCTCGACCCCGGTCCTCCTCCTCCTAGCTCGTCCCTCCAAGGGCGTCCCCCGAGGACCTCCGGAGTGACTTCTTCAGGAGGGCCAAGGAGGACCCCAGGAAGGGTTACGCCGAAGGAGAGGGTCCTGGAAAGCTTCTGCCCATGCCAGGTGGTGGTCTGGAAGTGTCTTGCTGGACTGCTGGCGGACTCTTCTGCAGCTGCTCGTGTTGTGGTGGTGGGAAGGGGACAGGTAGTCTCTTAAGGCGTGGCCATGCAAATAGGATCGGACTGTTCCTCATTCTTGTTCTTATTTTTATCATTGTGTGTGTGTGTGTTTTTTTTCCCCTTCATCCAATGCGTCGTTGATGGTGAGGAGATAGTGAAGTCATTCGTGATGGTCGGTTCGCGCTTTTGGTATATCCGTGTGTGTGTGTGTGTGTGTGTGTGTGTGTGTGTGTGTTCCTCATTCTTGTTCTTATTTTTATCTTTTTTTTTCTTCTTCCAATGCGTCGTTGATGGTGAGAAGATAGTGAAGTCATTCGTAATGGTCGGTTCGCGCTTTTGGTATATCCGTGTGTGTGTGTGTTTGTGTGTGTGTGTGTGTGTGTGTGTGTGTGTGTGTGTGTGTGTGTGTGTGTGTGTGTGCATTTATGGCCAATAAATAAGGGCGAGCAATCAGTAGTGTCTCGTCGCTCAGCTGTTAGAACCTTTGAGCCCTAATGCGGAGTTTGCGAGTTCGATTGCGGGGATTAATCGATGCAAAAACGTGGATCCCCGCTTCAGACTTTACTAGGGCGCTCGCTGATGATGTGTTCACCTAATTGTGTGTGTATGTGTGTGTGTGTGTGTGTGTTTATGTGTGTGCATGTGTTAGTGTGTGCGTGTGTGTTATGTGTGTGTGTGTTTATGTGTGTGTGCATGTGTGGGTGTGTGTGTGCGTGTGTATTCACCTCGGATCTGCTGCAGTCTCTGTCGAGACAGCCAGACACCACCCTACGGCAGTGAGCTCAGAGCTCCTTATTAGCCGATCTCTGGGTAGGTGTGTGCGTGTGTGTGTGTGCGCGCACGTGCGTGCGGGATATTGCACCAGAGATTCCTTGAGCGGGAACATTACATAATCCTTATCTCCTTGTCCACGTGCTTTGTCGATCTCCAACTTTTTCCTGGTCACAAAGTCTCCATCACTGTTGAGTAAAACCACGTGACGCCAGACAACGATAAAGTCATTGAATTTTCGCTCTGAAGGGCTGAAGTGTGTATCAACCACGCACGTAGGAAAGAAACGCTGGTAAACAGGGACAGTAATAACCGCGCGCTTAGATTCTAAGTTTGCTACGCCCATTGCAAAGAGAGGCTCAGCCCAACATTTGTATCAACTACGCCCATTGGCTGTGTGTGTGTGTGTGTGTATGTGTGTGTGTGTGTGTGTGTGTGTGTGATTCACCATGGTCTGGGATCACGTGTTGGACTCGTGGTCGACATTTTTTTTGCCCTCCCTGAAGAGAGCTGAGAGCTCATATATGACAGATCTATGGGTAATGCTGTGACCTTACACGCACACACACACTCAACTCCCCGCCCACGAGAGTTAGAGTAACGATCCGCAGCCCAGCGATACTGAAATTGTTTCAGCCCTGGGCGGGATTCGAAGTCGAACTGCCGTAGTGGCGGTGGGGAACTCTACCACTGCGCCATCGAGTGTGTGTGCGCGAGTACATGTCTTAGTCATGTCTTGTTATTGATATAGTATTTTTTTTTCTATAATAAATCTGTATTTTCCTTCCAGAGACTCGCCGTGTAACATTGTTTATATGTATATATATTTATATATATATATATATATATATATATATATATATATATATATATATATATGTATTGTATGTTGATTGTATGGGTCGGGTATGAAGCATGTGCTCAGCATTTTCCGTTAAATGGTGAATGATATTTTAACCAGTTATATGTATTTCTTGTACCGCATTGGCTCTGTTTTTTGAAACGCTAAAGTTCGGTCGAAATCCACCGTAGACATGATGCATTACGCATGATTTATGTTCTTGTTAAATAGAATTTCATCCCAAACGGGAATTTAAACACGTGTTTATGTACCAGTATATGTGTTGCTGCATGTGTTGTGGGTTTGGCTCAGGAACCAGTTGCGAATGATGTTTATACGCTGGCCCGGTCTGAAGGTCATTGTTGTAACACTGGACGCTCTGTATCGGATTTTGCCTAATGGAAGATATGTATGACTTGTTCTCTAGTAGATAGTGTTTTGAGTTGGTGTTTAGTGTAATGTGTGATGAAGGTGCCTGAAATAGGGTGTGAAAGGAGATCTTGTGGGTTGTGTGGTGTGGTTGTTTGCAGGGTGAAGGGTGTTTGGTTGTCTGTGGAAAGGTCATGGGGTACAGTAGGTGTATGGTCAGTGGTGGTAGATTGCTTAGGACAGTAGTTCCCAAACTGGGGTAAATTATCCCCCTGGAGGGTGAATTACCCCCACCCGGGGGGGGTAAATCACCCCTTGGGGGTAATTTAAAATTTTTCGGGAGTAATGGAGGGGCGACAGAATAAAAAATAATTAAGAATTTTGAAAATCAGGAAGCCAAGAATTCCTCAACTAGCTTCTTCAACCATTCAACTCCATCCAGCCCACTGATGTTCTTGACATCTTTGGCAATAGTCATTAGAGATGCACAAAACTCAAATACAACAAATAAACGAAAATATCTGTACTGTTTTAATTTAGACACGTGTGTCAATGCTGACAACATTTTGTGAAAGGGGTAACATGTTTAACGTGGTATGTTAAATTGGTTAACAAACTGAAGAAGTTTGGGAACTACTGGCTTAGGACGTCCACAGTCAGGACCACAAGGTGTGACCACCTAGGGAGTAAATGTATTGGTCTAGGATAATGTTTTTATTTACATTATTATAATTTTTTTCTTAGTGGGGGAAATTGTGTTGAACTTTTAAGGGTTTTGTAGAATCGGAGTGACAGAACTACTTTTCATTATAATTATTATATTTCATTTTTTATTTCGTGGGTTTGGTAAAAGGGAATTTAGGTGTGTGTGTGAGTGAAGTCTGTTTCTGTGGTGTAAGTTGTCTTGAATTATGAATTGCTGTTCGTCCAAGAAAGCGTTTCGAAATATGTGAGGTTATATTTTCAATTTTGAGTAGCTCCTTGACCTAAATTATTTTCTCAAGTTCGAACTTGTGGAATGAACTAAATATGAGTTCGTGAGAGTTATTTGCTGAAATGTGAATGTTCAGTTGTTGAGTATAGCCTCACAATAATGGTAAGATGTGTGAAGCGTTATTTTGAGTGATGGTATTATGATGTATCGGGTTAGGTATAGTTTGAGTGATATTACGCGTAGTGTGAGGTATGATCTGGGTTTATAAGTGTTATTTGAGGTATGGGCTTGAATTTGAACGTGGTATGCAGTTTGTAGTCTTGAGTATGTGGACGTGAATGTACTATATAGATTGTGATCTTATGAAAGCGTCGTGGTTTGTGAGGTAGTATGAGGGGATGCTGAAGGGATGAATAAGGCGCCCATCGAGTAGTAGTGGCATGGTTTATGTGTTGCTGTTGAGTGTACTGTACTACAGATTGTAACCTTAATGAAAGCGTCGTGGTTTGTGAGGTATGTTGAATATGAGGTGATGCTTAAGTGTGGATGAATTAGGCGCCCATGGAGTAGTAGTGGCATGGTTTATGTGGTGCTGGTGAGTGTATGGATTGTAACCTTATGAAATCGTCGTGGTTTTTTGAGGTATATTGAGTATGAAGTGAGGTATATTGAGTAATGAGGTGATGCTTGAGTGTGTTAGGGATGAATAAGGCGCCCATGGAGTAGTAGTGGCATGGTTTATGTGTTGCTGTTGGAGTGTTGGTGTTATAACGTGCGGTGTTGTTGCAGCGGGAGCAGCACACAATTGAGCAACACCCGACGGTTCCTTCAGACCTCCTGGATGTCACAGTCTGATCTCATGTGAGTTTTGTCTTTAAATCTCAAGACGCCTTCACGCGTCTTGTCTTGCACACCCAAACCCTCGTAGTCACCATCTTTTGGGTTGTAGTTTGTACTTTCACACCGAGAGAAAACACACAGTATGTTTTACTTGTTTTGTAGCCATGCTCTCGCCAAAGATACTACGTTTGGTTGTAGACGGGCTCTCTCTCACCTAAGAGTAAAGTAGATGTAGGTAGGTTTGGTCACATCCTAATTTGGTTTGGGAACGCGATTCGTCTTCGCCCTTATCTCTCAATCCCACGTACCGCTTTTACACTCTTTTTTGATTTTTTGATTTTTGATTTTCTAATTGGCGTGTGAATTTTACCATCATCCATATACGTCCTCTCGCATATTTCTTCAGCACATCAGAATTCCTCCCCCTTTTTTTTTTTTTTTTTCCTGTCTTGTTAAAGGCTGTTTTTATCTCCACAAGGAGGATCATTAAGCTTACACGAGCTTTCAAAAAACCACAGGAACGGAAAATTCGGCCTCCAGCGTATTATTTACGCTTGTTGTTGCGCACGCAAATGCTTCTTGTTGATGGCGTAGTTATTTTGGTTCTGAAAGTTGTTATTTGCAGTACAACAACGCATTTGTTTCCACCCAACCACCAGTGTGGAATATGCATGTGTCTTCTCTATGTAAAGGCTTTGTCTTGTTGGGCACATTTTTTGTACATTGGCTTTTGAAGTTTTATGTAAATATTGATAATATTCCGTTCTGTATCTTTTATCCCTCGTTCTTGTGGTCAGAACAATAGCATTCCATAAGCTCAGCCCACTGTTCCCATTGCCTTCGAATACTATGCCCAGTAATGTGGTTTTTCTATTGATCTGTTCTAATGACGAGACGTTGGGTCACCCTGGCGTCTTGCATAAGAAAACTTGTTCATTGTGCTTTCCGTAAGGTACTGTATATATGATTGAGATCTATAAGGCACTGGGACACTGAGTAGAAATTCCACGCGGTCAGCAAATAATAGACGCTTGACCAGGGAAGTCAACTTTATGGATTGGGATGACAGGTGGTAATGGACATGGAACTGCCTAGTGTAGGCCTCATGGTCTTTTGCAGTCTCCTTCATTCTTTTGTTCTTCATGGAAGAGCGTTAGAGACATTGCTAACCTCAGCGGCATTGATGTCGTAATGATACAGTGATGGAAAATAAATGTTTTTTGTTTCCTCAAGATGGATAGGACGGGATTTTCTCTCTCTCTCTCTCTCTCTCTCTCTCTCTCTCTCTCTCTCTCTCTCTCTCTCTCTCTCTCACTCTCTCTGCCCCATCGTTGTAACTTTTCAGCACCAGAAGTAGACAAATTGAATAATTGAGCACTGGTATTGTATTTGATTGATTTATTGATTAATTAATTGAATACATGTATGGGAAGTAATATACGATTATTCAACTTTTCTACAGCGTAGATGTTCCCTGGGCATTGTATTACATAAAAAAAGTCTTGACAGTTCTTCTGGGCAGGTTTTTCAATTACAAGTATAATCGTGCCAATGCATACAGTACAAGATTTTTTCCCCATTATGTTGAAGACTTAGTTAAGCAGCACGGGCCGCTGCCCTTGCTGTCGTTACATCACACTGTCGCCGCTAGGTGGCTGGGGCTTGTCGCTGTCATTAAAGGTGATGACATTGGAATCTCATTTCCGGTCAAGATTTTCCTAATGGTCCAATGACCCTCAATATGTGGTCCATGGCCCAAAAATCAGAGAGATTCGCTAGTTTGACTACAAACCTAAAACTAGCGGGAACTAATGGATCCCAGTGGTCTCCAGAAGGCTGAAGAAGAACAGCAATTCATAAGAATGGGGTACACGAGGAAACAGGTTGAGGACCTGTGGACTAATCCACGGCCATGGTAACAGAAGTGATGAAGATATTCTGCTCAATTGTGACTAGAGTGTAGATGAACTTTTTGACTTGGCTGTACGCGAGGGCAGGAGACTCACAAATGCACAGCCCTCTTGTCTGCAAAGGATAGTAATATCATGACAAATACAAAGAATAGTTAAATGAGAGATGATATGCAAACGGAAAATATCAGTAAAGAAAAGAATGGCAACGGCAATGGTTGCCATGATATTGGATATCTTGTGGAGGTTCCTGTCTTTTTTTTTTCTTTTTCTTTTTTCTTTCTTCCTTCTTCGACGCAGAGGTGAAGACTGCAGAGCTGGGCGCGTTATCGCCGGACAGTTAATGCGTTACCGAAAAATCAGCGTGTGTTTATACATATACACATACGCAGCAACGCGGACCGTTCTAAGGAAATTGAAATCGGTATCGCATCCCCAGATTTTTCGGTAACGCACTAATTGTCCTCCGGTAACGCGCCCAGCTCTGCGCTACTGAAGAGTTCATTGAACCGATGCTATGTAGAGTTCTCATGGTCCAGTTTGTAGCATCCTCAGCTCTTCTGAGGTTGATGAATCGAAGGTCAGCGTTGATATTTTCCAAAGCCTTGAGACATCCCTCTATCTTCCGGTAACTTGTACATGCCGTAGAGTCCCTAGTATTAAGGGCAAAGGTGATGACTTCGGTTGGAGATAGACGTGAGAGCCTCACTTCGCTTGCGTCTTCTCGGGGATCATGGAACTGCCTAGTGTAGGCGTGGTCTCATGCAGTCTCCTTCATTCTTGTGTTCTTATGTACTTGCTTTCCCTGAGGCCTTCAAGTAGGAAGGCGGAGACTCGATGGAGAGAGCCTTACTGGAAACGCTGAAGACGATCTCAAGACAAGAGTGGTCCTTGCTGGAACGGTTGAGGTGCTGTCGTCGCCAAAAAAAAAAAAAAAAAAAAAAAGGAGCGTAACAACAGGGTAGACGTTGTCTTCTTCTTCTTCTTCTTCTTCTTCTTCTTCTTCTTCTTCTTCTTCTTCTTCTTCTTCTTCTTCTTCTTCTTCTTCTTCTTCTTCTTCTTCTTCTTCTTCTTCTTCATCTTCTTCCTCTTCTTGTTTATGTTTTTATTATTTTTCGGTTTCTTATTTTGTCTCTGCCCGATATCAAGTTCTTTCGAGGTTCCAGACGTGGATTTTGTCTTGATAGTCCTTTCTTTGGCTCTATGATTTATATATATATATATATATATATATATATATATATATATATATATATATATATATATATATATATTGCTCCACTATAGCATATGTTCTCCTGTAGTCTGTACCTACGAGTAAATCTCTTTTGCATTCTCTCTTCTCTCACAACGCATGTGAACGCAAGAATATCATATATATATATATATATATATAT